>NW_010973092.1:14677421-14677624 GCF_000737465.1 Haliaeetus leucocephalus | reverse complement strand
GGGGGGGGGGGACACTGACGCCGCCCCCGGCCCGAAAACAAGGCCCCGGCCCGCGGGGCAGGCCGAACGGACAGAAAACACGCAAAAGCCTTTTAGAGAAAATGCGGGGGACGGGCCCAGCCCGCGCCGTCGGTAAGAACGGGGCCGAAGCGGTCTCCGCCCTCGCCCCCGCGGGGGGAACCGCTCCCCCGCCGCCCCCGGAC
>NW_010973092.1:14657406-14677411 GCF_000737465.1 Haliaeetus leucocephalus | reverse complement strand
GGCCGCACGTAGGAACCGGCAGGGCCGGCGGCGTCCGAAGGGAAACCTCGCCCTTAGAGCAAAACACCTTAGGGGCTGCCAAGAGCTACCCCGAGCAGGGCTCTGGCAGGCGTTCAGAAGAAAGCGTTTCCTTTTCCTGTGAGAACAGGGGAAAAAACCTGCACATTTTCAAATTGTCTTTACCCACAGCTTTATATAAAAGCAACTGCTAAAGCCCAAGGGGAAAGGGGGGTGCTTTCTCAAAAGCAATCACTGCGTGCAGTGTTACACCTACAAGATGACAAAGGTTATTTTTTTTCCAGTGCAAGTTTTTGAGGTATCACAACTCTGTACACAAAGCTTTTCTCTGCGCTGCTTCTGCCCCGCACCAAGGCAAAGACTGGATGCCTAACAGTGTTTTTAGCAACAGGACTAAAGTTAAATAGATTGTATAAGAATTAGCGGCCAAGATTTATTTTAGCTATGGTCACACTGACATGTTCACCTAATAAATTTATTTCAGCTTGACTTAATTAAAATAGTATTTAATTGGTAATCAAGGGGAAAAAACAGCTGATACTACAGGAGTTAACACACAGTTAAAGAGACATCAGAAAATCAACTAAAAATGAAATCAAGTAGTATAATAAATGACCTTTACTTATGGCAAAAAAAACATGGCATTTGCAGGACAATATAAGTACATATGTATATATATAAACCACTTTAGCTGGTTTCTACCTTCTTGGAATGCAGATGCCCCATTTTTCCTTGTAATAAGCTATGGACATGTCATTCCCTGTCATTAATCTTAGAATTCTATTAAAAATACCAGCAATTCATAACTTGAAATTCAGAAGAAAAATCTACACAGAAATACCGAACTGTTGAGCAGAGCTACGGTAACAACTCCAAGCACCTCTAATGTCACACCCTGTCCTCCCCACACAGACTGAAGGAGCTCACTGTACATCGTAACAAAAACAACGAAGTGGAAATAGAAGTTTTGCCCTCCAGGCTTAGAGCAAGAGGAAAATAGGGTCAGCATTAAAACCAGCCTCAAACTAGAACCATAAAATGGCCTGTAAAAAGACTTGCACATTTTTGTCACCAGTATAACAGTTACAAAACCTATTGTAATTTGTTATCCTCGTAACAGAATCTAGTCTATTTTTCTCTCAAATATTTACACTGAATTCAGTAGCATTCTAGCTTATATTTTCAATTTCTTTATTATCATTATGTTCACTTTGTGAAACACTTATTTCATGGAATAGATAAACAAAAAAATTATCAAAGTGCATACCACACTCATTTAAGCATAATGCATCACTGGGTGACTAAATGCACTGCTCATTAAATTAACATTTCAGACTGTAATTCACAGAGACTAAAGCGTAATTAAGTCTCTCTCTCTCTCCCCTCCTGTTTCCTTTCCCCTAGATTCTGTAATCAAAGCGTGGCAGCAATCTATTAATGCAAATATCCAGAGCCTTACCTGCTCCGTTTCCACCAGCATTTCAGGCATTGCCTCAAACTATAGAAGGAATTATATCAGCCTAGGAAATTATTGCAGTTCAACCGCGCATTTGTCCCTTTGTCTGCTTTTGCCTGCAGAGAGCACATGGACTGGAAGAAGCAATAGCTCAGTTGACCTTTGAAACCAAAACGCTAATCCAAGCCCTATATCACGTGTGGCTCTGAATCCTGTTACGCTTTTCATTTGTTCCCAGTGGTACCATTTAAGCAGCTCAGTATGAACTTAAATTTTTACTTCTTAACAGCCAGCATGAGCAAGTGCAGCCATTGTGTGTAGAAAATTTATTCAAAGCACTGGCACTGAGTCTTATGCAGTTTTCCTTTTATAAGGAACAGGAGGAGGGCTCTAATTAGGTCAGCCAGGTTGAGGGTTCTAGCAGCTCTTCATTTTATGTTTAAACTAAGTACAACCCCGATCTTCCTACAATACAGTGAGATGGATGATCAGAGAAATAATTTCTTGTAAAATTACATCTTTTTTCAATTAAAAAAGGCGTGTTCCACAACTTGAAAGTAATTGATTCCTGCAGTGAATACTTAAGTCAGTTGAGCTACCAGTATCAAGGTTTCAGTTTTTAATATGTTTCACACGTGCATGAAACTGACAAAAGCACTTAGATTGAAGTTGACACAAAGCACTCAAAATTTCCCCTTTACTTCCACTTTTTACATCTCTCCCCATCTGCCCTACGGTATTTATCTATATTTTAAAGCTAAAACCAAAATCAACATTGCTGTAAGGCTAGCATCATTATTTGCTAGAATTTCCCTATTCTTTTGTCAACATAAGCATGCTCTTGATAGCCTAAAAAAGATTTAAAATGACACTTAAGCATAACTGCCAAATAAGCTAGAAAGTTTTAAAATGAAGGCTGTGGCCATCATAAAAGAGCATAGTCCTGCAATATCTGCAGTATTTTGCTTCAGTTGGTATACTTTCACCCTTGGACAAACTCTTGCTAACTTGATGCAGGACACGTCAAACACCAAAACTGAGGTTCAGTTAAAAAAATGTACCTTAAGTCAGTGTCCCCATTTCCACATTTTGAGTTTTGTGGAACCTTCTGTTAACACTCACTTGCCCTCATCTCTCTTGAAATAAAAGGCTTATTCACATTTTTAAAAACACATTAAACTAAGGATGTCTTTCATTTTTTGGCATGAAGGCTTTTCAACAGCCTTTGACGTTCTGATTTATGACTAGTGATTTTGCCTTAAAAATCCCCATATGAGTAGAATCCTGGAATGGTTTGGGTTGGAAGGGACCTTAAAGCTCATCTAATTCCAACCCCCCTGCCACGGACAGGGACACCTTCCACTACGCCAGGTTGCTCAAAGCCCCATCCAACCTGGCCTGGAGCAGCACAGAAAGCATGCAACTTCCAGCAACCATGCATGAGAGATTAATGCCATCTTGTGATAAAAACTCTAGTGTGATTAGCTGTGGACTGTTACTTCGTCCATTTTCAGTTATTTACAGATTTCTACCACACACACACCCCCCCGCCCCTCCCCCCTTTTTGCCATTTCCCCTGCTGTTTGCTAGGAGTTTGATTTAAGCAACTGCTCATTTCACATCCTCTGGCTAGTGGCTATAAGGGCTGTGTAACATCATGATTTCTAGTAAGTTTGTGTTCTCATCAAATGAGTCACACTAATGCACATTTCCTCTATGCTTTTCTCTCACCCCACTTACATCTTTCGGCCAAGAAAACTCTTATCTTTTTCTCCATAAGGAGAGATAACTTCAATATTAAATTCTTTCAGCAACTTCCTTATTAAAATATGCCTCTCAGCACTTCAGGCAAACTGCTAAATTGAACACTAAGTATTTCTCAATTCAAACACCTGAAGTTAATCCTCATCCTTAGTCTTCAGAAGTTCAAATAATCCAGCAAATACACAAAGTTGACATTAACAGAGAAGACATAGCAATTTCTCTCCTTAGACTTAATATGCATTTTTGGTATCTCATTTCCCCGTATTATCAATCCTCTGTAAGCTTATAATATCAGTATAAATGGCAATATAGTCAACATGCTAAGCTTTGTGTACTCTCTGCAGCACCCATATGCAGGATATTAGTAGATACAATAACAGAAACAGAGTTCCACATTTCACTTAAGTTTCAGTATTTACTTTTGTATTAACAGAAATTCACAGGAAATGAGAGGATAAGGGAATTGCAGGTTGTATGTATTGTACAGCTCAGCTAAATAATTTCTGTAAGATTAGAAAATATATAGTCTAAGCAAGACCGACATTGGGCTTTGTTATGAAGATTTAAGCCTCGAACAAAGAACATTATGTCAATTACATGATGTAATTTTAGTTTGGTTTTTATCCCTGATTTATGAAGGAAATAGACAAATTCTTTAATTTAAAATTTTTATTGTGCTAAAATGTTCTTAATTTTAGATGCAGTTAAACAGATCCTTTCCACCCTGCCAAAATTCAAGTCTGTATAATGCGAATGCCTGTACAGTGGGTATCCTCCCACCCAATTAAGACAAGTTCTGTTGTTATTCCCCTTCACTTAACATTGATCAATTACAATGTTGGCTACAAAGATATGACAATTTAAAAGCCCAGTGAGCACAACACTTATAAAATAGACATGTCTCTTAAAGCACTAATCTTAATCACAGTATGCAGACATTTACATGAATGCAGTCAATTTGAGTTTGACCTGAAAAATCCTCTTCTGAAGATCAACAGCTGCAATATCTAGCCCCAGGATTTAAATCAGCATGTCCTGAATATAGATACCATTAAGAATATCAAAACTAACTGTACAGTCCAATTTTCTACATTGGTTCTACATTATGTAGGCCGCAGAGGAAAAGGGTCGCTTGGCAGCATGCCTGCCATTGGTATTGAAGCAACCATAAACAGCAAAATTAATTTAACATAAAATTGTATACATGAGATAGATGCAAAAAAAAAAATCTTATATGAAATCAGATTTCATCTATCATCCTTCTTCTCCAGTGCTTATTCACCCTTTTCTGAACTGAAGCTGCTCTGTAGAAATGAAGCTAAGCAGCTTCAGCATACAAAAAAGTGAAACGGTGAACACCCTTCAGAGTTCAAGAGTGCAACGATGTTACTAGGAGTCTGGAACATCCAGCCACCTGTGGCTTCTCAGTAAGAGTGTAAATAGTTTTTCTAAAAATGTAACATTTTAGACCATTTCTCTAGTACTATTACTAATCTGTAATGTATACAGCATCCAAGTTCACCTTGAACAAGTAGTCTGTTGAAGTCTTCGGTAGCACATGAATTTATTGGCGATTTATGATATTTTTCTTAACACCAAGAAGAGATTAAATTTTGTTTTTACTACCTGCAATGGAAGAACATTACTAAGTTTGGGTTTTTCACTATTGCTCCCACCACATCAAGTAATTATTTGTTTGCTGGGGGGGGGGGGGAAAGGCACTACACTCCACATAACAGGCAAGACAGAATTTCAGACCCTGGAATATACTGTAAAATGAAGGTCTGGTTGAGATCTATACTCTCCCACACTCTCTCCTACACTGCTACCCTTTGAGCGCCCCTACGTGCTTGCCATCCTTCCCTCCACTCTACATTCATCTGCAGGCCTTTTGCATCTTACCTTTACACCTGCAGCAGTATAAGGACCCACCAGGTAGCAGCTAAAGAACCAGGGCTCAAACCTCCGGCTGAGCCACTTCCACCCCTACCACCTATGCAGGAGACGTGGCCTGTCACCTGACCGGCTCTAATGGGTACACTGTATGACAGAAGGCAGATTGTAGGTGATAAACAGTAGCAAAGCAAAGTTCACATCTTGCAAGATCAAGCAACCCAGCTGCTTCCCTGTAACACACTCCTTCTCCCCTACCAAACACACTTTCTGTTGTCTGACCTGACATACCACCTGCTCAGGTCAGGTTGTAAGAAACTGGGCTGGAAAGCACAACAGCAAACCATACACTGGAAGTGCCCCATTGATTCAGCCTTCCAACATCTGCTGTGAAACACACAAGAGATGCCATTCTCCTCCTTTCCCCAAATACAGCAGACTATGCAAGACTGTCAATACCTTCTTTGGTTGAGTTTAGGAGGTACGAGGACATGGTTACATCAATATCTAATCTAAGCTTACCTTCTTTAAGAGGAGTTTTTGGAGGAATGTTTTCCTTGCTATCATGCTGGAAGGCTTTGGAAGGATCAAAACGCCTAATGCCCTGAATTGCACATAGTTGGTCCTGAAGATCTCTGTTGGTTTGCTTTTCTTTTGCTAGCAATGCACGCAGTTTTGAGACATCCTAAAGAAAACATAATAGTTGGAAGTTAGATTAAGAACAGGAGAAAAGCCTGCTTCATGATTTACTGAAGTAGCTCTTTTGACTAATGCTAAGCATAAAACATACATAACAAAATTATTGGTGGCATTAAAAAACAAACCATACAGGTGTAGAGAAACCAGCACCACTGTATAATTGCTGTATAACACCACTAAGCAGTATGGTAGCCTGAAACTTTCCAGTGCTGCTTTCAGCAGCTAGTTTACGAAGTCTAGAACCTGCAAAAGAGGTAAGAAAAACCAACCAAGCTAAAAGTAGGGGTGGTTATTTGCACTGGTGATCCCTCTATGTATCATATATTCAGCTGAAACTGAAACAGATTATCTTGGTGTTTCTGGAGGCTGATGGTTTGTTCTAAGCTAGCTCTTGCAGGGAATTTAAGAACCATAGAAAGCAAGTAGTTTGCAGGACTAGTCTATAAATATTTAGAGAAACAAACAAAGGAATCAAGCAAATGAATAACAGATTTCTAACTTCCCATTTCACAAACCTGCTTCAGGTGGGTATTGTCTTCCTTCAACTTCATAACATGTTTGATTTTTTGCTTCTGGTTCTGGTGGCCAAGTAGTTTAGCATATGCATCACTTAGTTTATTCAGTTCTTCTTGGGCTGCACCATGCTCATTTAAGAGTGCATTCTTCTCTGCTTCAAATGCATCTAGCTGTTGCTGAAATATATATATTGAATCTTTGAGAAATCTTTAAAATAGCTTGTTATTGAACTGAAATCTATAAAGAAAGATTGGTTTGGGAAGGGGAATAGCTGGCTCAAGTGACAGCACCTTAGGAAATGGTTGCAGGATAAATGCCTTAGAATGGGAAATAGCATGTTTACTGCTCAAGAACAGAACCTGATTCAACTGCACAAGTCTTAAGTCAAGGTGTACTAATAAACACCTACTTCATAACATACCTGAAAAGGCTTAGTTTTGTTATATAAATCTTCATATAGATTACGCCAGGTCTTTATCTCTTCTTTTAAGCTAGAGGTCACATCTTCATTTATGGTTTTCCTAAAAAGCAAGAAGAGGCGTTTCATTATGTTCATCATTAGCTTTCAGCACTTCTTTGCACTAGAAGTTTGATGTACTACAATATGCAGGTTTAGTTTGACAAAAGTCACCTTGATCTTTCCACTTCCAGTTTCCTTTTCAGATCTTCAGTTTGCTCTTCCAATTCTTCCTGAAGTTTAGTCATTTGTGCAAGGCAAGACACTTTTGTTCTCTCTGTTTCTGCTTCTTTTAGTGCAAGCTTTGTCTGGACTTCTAAAAGCATCCTGAGGAAAATATCATCCATCCTTAATGAACCTTTAAATTTATTTTATTTTTTACATTACTCTAAATCTGAAAACAAAAGTAACCATGATTGAAAAGCTGTTAGCAGAAGAACAGAAATAAAGGCTTGCACAAACAGTGCTATAAGAGAAGAACAGCAATACAGAAAGCAATCAAGTTCAAGATGTACAACATTAACTTCTCCTATGAGGAAGCAAGCAGTACTTTTGAAGCAAGGAAAGATCCTATGTTTCTTATTTATGGCTGTTTAATGCCACTAGCTTTTAGAGGAAGACACTTTAGTAGTTAGACTTTACATGCAGAAGTTTGCTCAAGCAGAAACTAGTCAAGACTGTTCAGTGTGGATATACTCAAGGGTTCAAAAACTATACACCTAAAAGCATTCCCTTCCCTCTCCAAACTCAGCTGTTGGTTATATCACCTAGGTGGAGACTAAGAATTCCTTCCATGCCACACACAACCAGGAAATCAAACAGGAAATAACTCTTCAGTTGTTTTTCTTTTACCAGCTCTAATAGAAACTGGAAGCAATATTAAGCAGGTGGGGAGGAAAGAAAGAGCAACATCTTAAGCAGCACAGAAGTTTTAAAATAAGCTGGGATAAGGAGTAATTGTCCTTTGGACAATCTTAATATACTGGCTATGGGTGAACAAGACAGCAGGAGCATTACAAAACTTTACAGAAGCACTTGATAAATCAGCAAAGAGATAAGCGTTGGGAAGATCATAAATGCCCAATTCAGTTTTGCCAAAGCAGCATTTTAATGCAGTTGAGCAAGTGATTTATCCACATGCAACAGTTAAAAATGTTAGAGCATAGTTGTGATTTAAATTCAGCTTCAGCTTTAGAAGCTAGCTAGGAACTACATTAAAAGAAGTGGGGAAGGAAATCTTCCAGCACATACACAGTATTTTCCATAATGCAACTCATGTAGAAGCAGTTACCACAGTTGCCTAATACAGGTGATAGTACACTGGGACCTTTTAAGACCAAACTCCCCAATTTCCTCAAATAGTCAGTTACTTGCCCACAGCAAAGGACTTTCTCATGTTCTGCACAGTGAGCTGGAAAGAGAACATACACCGCTAAGCTGCTGTTACAGTCAGAGAAACACGTCCTCAGCTAGTGACCTAAGACGATTTCTTGGGTGTTACTACTTATCAGCTGCACTGTGGTGCTTCATATTTGGCAAAGGGAGGACCTTTGTTTACCTCGCTGCGGCGTGGTAATTCATGGATGGTTAACTGGCACCTGCTTGTCAGCAGGATTTGAGGCGACACATCATTCAGAGTAGAGTGGCAAATGGCAAGCTCTGCATTAAGTATTTGTTTGTCTGCCCCTGTGGATCTTATTTGTGGAACAGTCACTGTGACTGATATTTCTGATAAAGACAATATTACAACTTATTTCAGTTAAGTATTTTCCTTTTCCTATATGTTCCACATAAAGGAGAAAGTCAAAGCAATTGATTGAACAAACCAGTTTTCTAACGCATATATAAACTTAATGAATTTTGTTTGTCAATATTTTCAACCCTCTGCACTGGGAAAAGGAAGAAACTTAAGCTTACACCAAATACTGATTTTATATGGTAGACCATCATGTTACATTCTAGTTAAGAAGCTAAGCCTTAGTTGGCATTCTTCAGCTTAAGGAAAAGTTTGTCTGTCTAGTACCTTGCACATTCTTCTTTTGCTTTGGTCTTAGTGTATTCTGCTTCCTGAAGTAGCTGAAGATTATCTTGGCCTATTTTTTTTAGGTTGGCAACTTCATCTTGCAGAGAGGTGTTCTCCAGTTTAAGACTGCGTATTTCTTCAGCTACCGTCTTCTTGTAGCTGGTATTACAATACAAATAAGAAAAATGTTGTTATTTCAGGCAAAATACAGATTGACATGTTCAGGCCTTAAAAGAGCAATACAAGCTCACGCTAACAAGTATAAGAGTTTTTATAATCTGGACATATGGCAGTGTCCAGGCACTGATAAATCCAAAGTTTAAAAAAAACCCAAAACCAAACGAAACCCAAACAAGCAACAAAAAAAACCCCCAAGCAAACGCCCACACATTTCCATCAAGCCATAAGCAGTAACACTATGACAAATTCTGCGACACAGGTATTTTCACATTTTGGTAGGTATTTTAAAACACAAAAAGATCTACTATATCTGAAGCTTATTTAAAACACCAGAAGACCTACTCTTTGCAGCTTGCATTGGCTAACATGCCAGTGGATCCTTCATGGGTGTGTTGCATACTTAACAATAACAGTATCACTTTTTAAATACTTTCACAACCTGAATATCTGAGAGGACAGATCTGCAAGAACTGTAGGAAAACAAATCCCGATTCTGTGCAAGTTTTGAGCCTAAACAAGAAGTGTTTTTGCAAGAGATTTTAGTGCTAAGAGAACACCATCACTAGTTACAGCTCTCATTGAGATTCAAGAGCACTTGAGTATTCTAATTGGTTACACTTTGGAAGAAGAAACAGTTTCCTGAACTACATACCGAATACATCATTACACTTGACTAGTACTCAAAAAGCATAAATGAATTTCTTAATGCCATCAAATACTCCATCACAAAATCCTCTGCTCTAATACTGTACCAATGCTCATATATAGTGTTAAGTACCAAGGCACATGAATAAACAGCATATTTTATTGTAATCTTAGAGATAATCCCAGTCCTAGATCTTAACGAAACTTAAATACCTTTCAAACTCAGCAACAGTCTTTCCAAGTTTACGCAATGTATTGCTATGCTCTTCTTGGATTTGCAGAACAGCATTACTGTGCATTTCATTGATTTGCTCCAACTCGGCATTCTTCCTGAAATAAAAATTCAGCATTCCACGCTGCAGATAAGTATGCCTGAACACATTACCAAATGCTGTTATCAGTTACAGAAGGCTTGCAGCAGCAGCAATAAATTAATTGTGACAAACCAGTAACTTCTCTGCCAGAACTTCAAGTATTAAAGCACAATCTTCATAACAGATTTAACTAAAGCATTTCCCCCTCCCCTTATTTTCCAGGATAGCTATAGAATAGATTGAACACCTAATAGTAAATTTTCAATACGTGAAAGGAAGAAAAAACTTGCTTGAAAAGCTTTCCTAGTCATTGCCCTCTCCAGGGCAGAAACACCCAATGCAACATGCATGTAGTTGGCCCTTCACAGCAGCATCACTTTACTACAGTACTGGCATTTCAAGCCAGTGTCAGCATACTAATTAAATAGTTTTAAATTCAGACAACATAAAACTGATTCAAGTCATTTTTGATAGTGATTAGTTCTAATCAGTATCAATAATCAACAACCAGGAAGAAATAAGTTCAGTTCTGTTCAGGTCTCTTTAAAACCTGAATGAGGCTCAGAAGCTTTGTTTATACTACTGATTTAACGTTTTTTTCTTTCAAAGCTTTACAATCAGAAAACTTATTTCACAAACCCTTTCAACTTTACTTCCACCTGCGCAAGCTCAAGAGCTTGAGATTTGATTTCTTGTTCCAATCGCTTCACCAATTTCTCAGCTTTCTTTTCCTTCGCATGTAATTTATTCAGCTCATTCATTGTATCATTCAGCTCCTCTTGAAGAAGATGTCTCTCACTTGTTACCTCATCTTGAAACTCTAGTAGCTTCTGGTGCATTGATGCAGATGACGCCTGTAAGCCAAAGTACCACAGATTTTAAAAGTACCAGTACTTCTCTAGACATTAAAGGATAATCTGCAGTGTTCAAACTTTAAAGCACAAGAATAAGGTCAAATCTACAGGAGGAACCATAATACCCATCATACCAGCTATGATTCTTAGATCTATTGGATAACACACAGTTTCTGCTGGCCAGCACCCACTTGTACATTCCACAGATTAGACCATTATTAATACAACAATCTTATGTGTAACCAAAATCAGAACCTTTAGTGCCAGTCATTGGGATTAGAGTCTATTTTTAGGCTGTCTAAAAATATGTCTAAATTTGTCTAAAAATTTGTCTGTATTTACCTTCTCTTGCTGCAGCTGAGAGACCACCTCCTCATGTTTCTGAAGCAGGTTTTGGTGTTCTTGTTCTTCTAAGCCAATTTTTTTTTTCAGGTCTTCTATTTCAGCACTCATACTCAGGTATTTTCCTTTGGTCTCAGACAACTCTTTTTCTGCACAGAGGAATTATCAATATAACACAAATCCCATTCTCTATATTCAAAGAGCTACAAGATCTATTCTTCATAGTACTTTGATTCTAGTTTTAAAGTTAAGCTAAGCAAGGGGGGAAAAAACAAAAACACCAAAACAAACCAAAACCACATCTTTAACCCATCTGGAAACTCCTCAAAATTGGCTGCAAGTAAACCACTTTGAAAATTATTTTCAAACAGCAGGAGTCTTTGGATCAAGCAATTTGCCTTCATCAGAACAGCAGTATGGCTGGGGAAAAACAACTAAATGATTTCCCCCAAGCTTCTTCCACATAATACTGGCGCACACAAGCCAAGTGGTACACAGAGAACTGACTACCAGTCTCAGGCTGCAGAGTTGCTAGTTTGGGGGAAGAGGGGAGAAAGAGGTGAAGAAGGGCTCCTAGGCTCATTCCCAATACCTCAGTGAACTTAAGCACAGGCTGCTAACAGTGAATTAAGACAATATCATGCTGCTTCTCAATGAAGAGTAAGGAACAAGTAATTTGTGTTCACCTTTCAGATTAAAGCCATTCCCACTATGTAAACAATTTTCATCCTATACTATCTACCTTAGTAACCCTCTATGGCAATACAAATTTAGACTTAACAGATGTCACATTCAAGGTGGTTTCCATACTGTTAGAAATATGCCTAGCTGTTTTCAGCTGGAGCTCAGAGACATGACTTTTAACTCGGAACAAACCTGTCAATTGACTTTTCAGAACTAACCTATTTGAGGTGCTTTAAGACACGGTAGTGATCCCCCATGTGGGAACAGCATACAAGCACTAACAATTACCTTTTTCTTGTTGAAGCAATTGACACCTTTCATTAAGTTCTTTTACCAGTTTAAGTGATTCTTCCTCTTTTGTTTTGAGAGTATCCCTCAGGAGCTCAATATCTTGGTCTTTCTTCATCAGTGTCTCTTCCATCTGGGCAATATCTAGTTTGTATTTCTCAGCTGTTTCTGCAACACTACTGTAGGAGAAAATTCAGGTATTGTTACCACTAAATTTTGCTTGTAAGCTTACACTTCAGCACAAAGGAAAAATGCTTAGGACTGTTGGTTTCCAACAGGAAAACTGCCTTCACCTAATTTCCCAGACACAAGTTTTTGCACATTAAGGCATGTTAATTAAAATTAATAGCAATTTATTTCAACATTGATTTTTTTTTTAAAAAGAAACATACACAATCACACAAATAATATATAAAGGTTTGATTAAAACAGAATTAGTCACTATAATTGATTTACAGATGACTGCTACATCCAGTTTTTTTTTACAAAGCTGAGTTTTCACAGAAAAGCATACACATTAATAAACCAGATTTTACAAGAATAAGCAGGATATTAAGATATATAGCCAGTTGATGAGGTACCTCAATGAGTAAATTGACAGTGGGGGTGCGCAAAGAGTGAACTAGTTAAAATTAAATACTGTTGTATTTTCACCATGTTCTGAGCTAGGGACACATTACTGTGAAGACTGGTTAGAGTTTCAATCAGTTACAAAACACCGGATTAGTAATTTTTAGAATCAGACTGATGCTCATACATACATAATTCATCGCAGCTCTTAAAGACAAGTTGGAGTATTGGAAAGTTCACTGGAAGCCAAGATTGTGTGGTTTTTTGCCCTACCATGCATTGTTTTACAAGCGAGGACTAAAAGACATTACTGACAGTACCTTCGAGAAAAAGGATTTAGCTTGATTTATGTACAAGTAACTCAGGCTAAAAACATGATTTCAGGACCCTGATACAAAGCTCTTCCAGTAGTATTGCTTAGCCTGGAAAAGCACAGAGACATTTAGACAGATAATTAAAATAATATCTTATGACTCCTTTCCATTGTGTGGAAAAATACCTGATTTCTTTTCCCCCTCTATTTTAATACTGTTAAACAGAATTGTTGCCAAGGTACTACTTCACCAGTCATAAAGGAGGCTTAGTTTTACTGGCTTTTAACTTACCCAGTCCAACTCAAGAACAATTTGTCGTTACCTGAGCTCTGTGATATATTCCAGGAGTTTTTCAGTGTCAGACTTTTCTTCAACTTTCCCTCTCTCAGTAGCAGACCTAAAGCCAGGAGGTTTTCATGATGGATGTACTTAAACAAATTCAGAGCTACTTGTAAGCTGTTTGTTTACAGATAAGCAAGTAGAAATAAACCATTGAATCATGACTTAGGAGTAGTAGTAAAGATGCTGAGCCATATTCTGCCACAAGCAAGAATGCTAGAACAGCTGCATTAGCTAGACAAATTATCATTTCCTCCCTTTCTGAATTGCACTACCTGCATTATTACCTTTGTGTATTTTAACTCTAACATAAATATAGAAATTCTACTCATATTTGAGCACTTGGATGTTAAGTAAATGCAGAAAGCTTAAGAAGGATGCTGCAGTGCAAAATTGACATAATATACCTTATAAGTTCATCCTCCTTAGATTACCATCCTCAGAAATAGCCTATATGGTAGTGCACTGTTCCTGTGCAGCAAATGACATTATTTGGGCAGAATAGAAAGCATTGATTTGGAACTCTCTCTTCTGCTTCTTTCTACAATTGCTTAAGCCAAAACACTTGGTAGTTGCCTTTCTTCAGAGAACATGGCTGCTATGAAGCAACTTTGAAGGCACCACAACAACTCTTCAATACACTTAGCTGGAGAATACACACACGTCCATCAAATTTGTGTCAAATGCCTGGCTACTGAATTAGGATCTCAACTCCTGGCCCAACACTTTTTCATTCTTGCTTATTCCTAACTTAATAGTCTAAAGGGCCAGACACTGAAGTATCCAATCTACATGAATGTCTTGGTCCAAGATGAACAACAATTCTTTTCTCAAGACAAATCTTCCCTCCCCACTCCATACCCATGAAAACGCTACCCACACCATGCTGGAAGACAAAGGGTTGAGATGATACAGTTTTTTGGAAAAAGGTTAGATACACTAAAGGAACAATATTTTGTATGTTCATTTTATAAGAACACAGCAGTTCCTAAAACTTCATTCCATCAAATTTATTCCAGGTTACAAATGCTAATTACTTCTGTTCCTTCTTAGTAGGGAGACCACCAGTATTTTCCCTAAACTACGTGCCTACCATAAGGTGTAAGCATGTAAGCACAGCTAGATGATATAATACCATCTAAGTCAATTCCCTTCCTTACTACTTACAGTTTTTCTTCTAACTGTGCTACTTTTCCTTTTGAATGCTCTAGATTCCTTTGCACTTCCTGCAACTTCACTTCCATGTCTTCCTGCTTTGCAAATGCAATCTTAAAAAAAAAAAAGACAAATATTACCACCAAAATGAGATTTAGTAAAAAAAGAAATCCATCGTCTAAGAGACAGTGGTAAACTGAAATTAACTTGTAACTACAATTTAACGATAGTGCTTACCACTACACTAAATGTGATTCCAAGTACCCCTCTGTAAATATATTAGCCATTTCTTAAAACCACCACCACAACCCAAAAACTGCAAACATGCAGAAGAGTTTCAAACTGTACCTAGGACCACTAGTTTTCAAAGAAATTAAGTCTGACCAACAGATTGATATTGTTACAGAGGTATTTCTAGGCTTCCTTACTTTAACTCAGATTTACTCTGTGCATCAACAGCAAAATCAATAACGTTCATTGTTTGATCTTTCTCTATTTTCACTCTACAGAAAGTAGAGGAAACTACTGAGTTGAGGACAGAAAAAACACATGATCTGCAGTTCTGTGGTAAGCCCTTGTCTATTGTCTGTTCCTGAACAGCTCAGAATTACTATCCTGTGCAGTGCAAGTGGTCATACCTTTTCCTTAGTATCCCTCTTGTTTCTGAGCTTCATTAACTCCATGCATAGGCTGCTCATTTTCTTCTGCATGCCATCTTCAGACAGCTTATTAGAGATGAATATAAAAACCACTAAGCATAACTCCTTCAAATGAATTACTCTTCACACTCTTAATAAAAGTGTCCCCCTCCCACCCACAACACTTATCTCTACCCATCCTTGAGATGGATGTTAGCAGGTCCCGCTCTCTCTTTAGACAGAAGCGCACAAGATCCCAACCAGACATGCTCTATCCCTGTGCCAGTGAAGGGGCACGGGGAACAAGAAAACAGATGCTGATCAGCAACTAGAGTTTGTTCTTGCCCAGGGAGCTTAACAACAGCAAACGAAAAGCAAAGATGCACTTATTTGTCTGAATACCTTTGACTTGAGAAGTTCATTGGTTCTCGTTAGTTCCAGAAGCTGTTTTTTTAGGCATGCAACATTTGCCAAAAGAGATGTTTTCTCCTGAACTGCAGCACTCAGCTTTGCTTCAATCTTAACAAAATCCTCATCCAGAGCCTGAAGTTTTTTATCCTGCTCTCCACGCTCTCTCACTAATGCACGAATCTAAAACAAAAGAAGTATTTTCTCTATTTCCTATTATTCTTCTTAAATTACATCATTAATTTATACCTGTGGTTTTCTTGGAGAGGCTAAGTATCCAAACTGTATTAACCTTCACTGAGAATACATATCTTCAACTTTGTCATTTGCAGGAAAGGAGGTAACAGAATCACCACAATTCTCTCTTACTACACACCACAGATTTACAGTCCTAGCACTTCATCTGACTTATTTTATGCTATTGAGCCACTACAACATGTTAAAGTTAGAAAAGTCTTAGCTTCAACTTGCAACAGAAGCCAACTCTCTCTCCTTTTTGGCTGTGGAACAGAAAAACAGAATGTGACATTTGAGACACGAGGCAGAGATTAGTACACAGAAGTGTACTGATAAGGAAAAGCTAGCTGCCTCTTAAACTTTAAAATTATGTCAATTAGTAAGCAAAAATCTCAGCAAGCAGTTGCTAAATAAAACAGAACCTTTTTGAGGTAGAGAACATAGGACTTGGTTCTTTTTTTTTAAAAAAAAAAAAAAAGACTGGCTGCATAGCTGCTCACAATCAACAGGAATTAATGTAACTCCATTAACAAACACAGTGCTTTCTACATACCATAACATTTGATAATTGCTGTTCTGCACAGAGCTGTTTGCAAACTACTTGTATGCTATGTTATGCAAAGGAAGCTAATTTTACCAGCTTGTTATTTTTTATTACAGTAAGTGGGAAAAACATTACAGGATTCCACTCACATAATGTGTTCATACCTCCTTCTCCAGTGCCTTCTGTTTCTTTTTCTCTTTCATAAGGATAAGATCTTTTTTAGGCTTCAGAGTCCCATGAGCTGGCTTTGAAAACAGATGTATTAAAAAATTTAAACTGATCTCTAGCTGCATACTAGTTTAACAACACAGTTAAATATAGGAGTGGATGCCTTCATCTAGACAATACGTTAAAGATACACACACACAAAATAAAAAGCAAACATCTCTCTCCCACACATAGGGCAGACAAGTATCAGGCTAGGGTGGGTTTTAGTATTGTACATTCTCATAAGCATTACTGTGAATGGACAGCTCATAACCACTGTGACAGAAAGGAGATTAAGGAAGTTTGAGATATTAGCACCCCCTAAACTCCATAAAAACTACTTTAATCTCTTAACCACAGGTTGGTTTGCAGAATTTCATCCTACATCATGAGTACTAGTAAACAAAACTAGTAAGTCAGAGTTATCATTTTTCAACTTGTTAAGCTATGCATCTTCAAATCCACATCCTTGCACATTGCACTGAGAACCTGTTTATACAGTATCATCCCCTCTTTGTTCCTTTTACCACTAGGTTTCTGCTCTGCCCTGTCCACCTGCCCTGTATGAAAACAGAAACAGGGTCTTCTTAAAAAGAAGCAGACACAGCGTATTTACACGGTGAGCAAAAGGCAAAAAACCCCAGCATTGTAACACCAAAGATTACAAGCCACTCTGTAGTCCCAAGTAATCATCATGTGATTCCCATAGACGCTGCAATTTCATTTTTCCTTCTTAGTTACTAAGGAATACAGGCATAATAGTGTGTTTCATGGTTTGCTCAGGTAGGTTAATAGTAACTGTGTAAAGGGGCAACATGATTTAACTAGTCACAGTGAGGTTTAGCTGGAATTTAACAGTGCTACAGACACTACAAGAGTCTTACTGTTGATCCGAGAGATGTGAGTCTCCTTCCAGTTACAGGGGTCGGTGCACTCTTCTCACTGTTCAGATTTACCTCACCTGCAGAAGGATGCAGAAAAGAATGGTGAAGGAAGAGGGTGTGCATGCACACAGTGAGGGAAATTTAACCAAACTAGACAAGGTTAATTAACTTTTTATACAAAAGACAGAAAGCCACCTGATTATTAAGACTATGCACTTCACCACCTAATGCCAGTTGTTTTCTTACTGCCAACAAGCAGCCCAATATTAGTCATCTGGGCACTTGACAGAGTTTAGAAAGAGACTACCCGATGACAGCCAGTTTTGAGAATTCAGCTTCTGCCAAGTTTCCCCCCCACCTTCCAGATCCATGCTGTCAGTTTTCAACTGAGGGATGCTTTATATCTGAAAAACCCATCAAAATATCACTAAAACCAAGGTTAAGGAAGTAGTTAAATCATTTATTTCATCTCCAGAGGTCCCCCTAATTAACAGAAGTCATATAAAGCTATTTTTGGAAGATTCAGTTAGATGTGTTTTTACAGTTGCTGTCCTCTTGAGCTAGAAGGTAGGCAGTGAGTCCCTTCAGCATAAAACAATTTCTAAACAAGAACAGAGTAGTAATAGCATGTAAGCACTAACACTTGTAGCATTCAAAGATATTATACCATTGTGTTCTGTGCAACTTCTATGACTACTTACCCTTCTGTTTTCTAACCCGTTGACATGTTTCAGAGAACAGAGAACTTTTCAGTGCACCTGAAGATTTAGCATCACAGGATCCTTGCAGCGGGGTACAAACTAGAAATGAGATTTTCAGAACAGCAGAGAACTATTAAGGTAAATGATAGGGTTTTCAACTTCAATGAGTTGAGGCTTGTAACACATTTAAGTTAAATCCGCTTAAAAAAATAAAAAACCCCAATCAACAACTGGAGTCTCAGTTCTCCTCATCCTTCCCATAAACATGAAAATATACAGCACACATGGCAGCGGAAAGGGTTGGTTTATTACACATTAATAAAATTAGAAACTGTGATTTACATATACAATATTGCAAGGCATCTTACTAGTGATAGCAGTGCATTAACTTCCATAAAGAAAAAATGCAAATGGTGGGAAGATCTTCATGGCAATTGGTGAAAAAGGCAGCCTAAAGCGTTAAAGGATAAAAAGCAAACTTAACTGTTGCTTTTTTTTTTTTTAAACATCTTCTTCCAGTTTAGAAGACACTACTTAGATGTTGTTGAATGCCAAACTTTTCCTCCAAAGAACTAAGTTACTTAAACTTTTATTAAAAAAAACCAAACCTAAAAGTTCTTCTAAAAATTAAACATTTTTAAGGGAAACAGCAGACAGAAACAAGATGGCTACAAATTCTTCATGCAATTATCGTTATAGTCGGGTGGTTTCAAGCCCAGTAAACGCTTACCTACTTGCTTCAGCTTTCTGCAAATGAGAGCAGCTTCATTTAATATGAGAACAGGCAACGGTAGCAGAGAGGCATTCAGGTACAGCCAAAAACTCATAGTGAGAAACTTTTGCATTAGAAAATGCTCTCAGTAGCAGTACTTCAGTTGTGACTAGCTCTGTAGGTTTCTCTTGTAGCTTTGTATCAGAAGGCTAGCAAATCCTGGTTTGTCACTGTTTTATTTACTACGAACATATATATGCATGTTCGCTGCTGTATTTAGTAGCCCTTTACCTACGACCAGGATTCGACCTGTAGTTGGAATTTTTTTTCCTCAGGAGACTCCTACAAGGGCTTGGACAAGCGGCCCTCAGACACACCGTTACAGGGGGAGCACAGGCAGAAGGACTGAGACACGCGGAGGTAACCGCAGCCGGTGCCCCTTCCCCCTAGCACTACCACGAAGGGCCCGGGGTCCCTCCCCGCCCCCGGAGGACCGCCGCGCACGTACCGGAGCTCTCGTTGAAGCGCCGGAGCGGCGCCCTGGAGAAGGCCATGGCGGCGGACGGAGCTCGGCGCGGCGCGGCCCCCTCGGCGTTCAAAGGGACCAACGGCCACCAGCGCGCGCCCCGGTCAGCCAATCACCTCCTCCCGTTCGAGGCCGGCTCAGCCAGTCAGCGCCGCTGGCACGGAGCACGCGCACCGCCGCTCCGGCGAGATGCCGGCGGGTGGGAGGAGGGTGACGGTGGGGCTGCGCGCATGCGCGGGGCGGGCCGCTCGCCTCCGGGCCCGGGCCGCGAGGTGCGGGGCCGCCGTCTCCCATGTCGGCTCCGTTCGAGGAGCGGAGCGGGGTGGTGCCCTGCGGGACGCCCTGGGGCCGCTGGTATCAGACCCTGGAGGAGGTGTTCATCGAGGTGCGGGTGCCGCCGGGCACCCGGGCTAAGGACGTCCGCTGCAGCCTGCAGAGCCGGCACATCGCCCTCTCCGTGCGGGGCCAGGAGGTGCTGCAGGTAGCGGGGGAGGGGGAGGCGGCCCGGGGGGGCGCCGCGCTGTGAGGGGGACGGGGCCGGGGAGCCGGGGGCGGCCCCGGGGGCGCCGCGCTGTGAGGGGGACGGGGACAGCGGCGGGGGGGGCGCGGGCCGCGGGGGGGCCCCCCCGGGGGCGCA
>NW_010973092.1:14644808-14657396 GCF_000737465.1 Haliaeetus leucocephalus | reverse complement strand
GCGGGCCGCAGGGAGCCCCGCTGCGTCCCGAGGAGATCGGAATACCCCTCCGCCGCTCTTTCTCCTTCTCCTGTAAATATCTGGATTTTGCTAAATTAAACGTGGAACTCGCCCGAAACGGTTCTGTCGAGCTGGACGATCTTTCAAAGACGATGGGAAAAACAGAGGCGACACGTTCAGGTGGATTTGCATTCCTCTTTTGCAGAGACTTGGGCGGTGTTGAAGTGCATGGCTTCGCTCACCGCTGAAAGCAAAAAAACCCAGATCAAAAGCAGATTTACTTTCACATTGGTAACGAACAATTCTTCGTAGTGTAACATGTATACATTGTGCCATAGCTGTACGTTACCCTTGGCAGAGACATGGCATTTTCATGGCAAGTCTGTTAAAAATGGCATTACCCTCTGAGAAACACAAGCCCTTTCAGTGAATTGATGTAGTGGAACAGAGACAGGTATTTTTACTGTATTAAATGCTTCATTTAAAAAAAAAAAAAAAGTAAGTTGTGTTACAAAAAATAATTCTTTGATAGTCTATGTGCAAGTCTGTACTTGGAGGGCCAGATCACTCTATTCATTTTCAGTAGAAAACAAGACGGTAAGTTGGGAGTAAAACTTCACAAGTCAATATGAGCTGGATACTGAACAGGTTTTCCTGGTTTGTAATATTGTACATGTCTTTTGCAGGGTAAACTTTTTGACTCCACAATAACTGATGAAGGAACATGGACGTTAGGTAATAACCTACATCTGAAATGACATTATGAGGGCAGTAGAACTTCTCAAAGTATGCTGCAGAAGAGTTTACCTCCTTCTTTTAATGGGAAGGATTACTTGCTTCCCTGTACGTAGCTTTGTAAAAAAGACAATCATTATTGCTAGATTAAGGAACTGAGGTAGTACAAAAGCCCTAGAGATTAAAATTCACGGAAAAAATGCTGTGTCTTGGAAGGTAGTCGTCAATGGATTACAAACACTTCTGTATAGCGAGAAGTTTTTGCACACCCTTGTTAAAGCTAGACAGTTATGGTACAGTTACGTGGTCTGTGCCATACTGTTGCTTTTCTTGTTTTTTCTCCTCTCATGCATTATTTTGGGGGGATGGGTGACGTCATAACATTATGTTTTTGGGATGTGTGACAAGACCTACAGTCCAAGAGAATCAAAAGTCAATCTAAAAATCACACTGAGATACCTACAGATAATGAGCAAAAAAAGCTTCTCTGATCATTACATCATAAATATTGTGAAGTGTTGAGAATATTTTGGGGTTTGACAATCATATTTGTGTACAGTGCCTCTCACTTAATGTTTTCCTATGATGGATTTTGGTTTCCATTCAATATTTATTCTAAATATTGAGTAATAATTTAATAACTTAAACATGAAAACTAGAAGTGTAAACAAACATTGTGAAGTGAAGCCTACTCTTTTCCAGTATGCGAATAATCTTCAAAATGCACTTTATGATGCTGTATTTATTCAATTAAATAGAACTAAAAATCCTACATATTAACTTTGAAATGTACTTCCAATATATTGTCTATAGGCATACTGTCTGTGTTTAAATAAATTGATTATACCTCCATATGTTGCTAAAACTTAATGCTGGCTTTTGTTGGTAATAACTCTCTGTAAAGCCTTGCCTCAAATCCTTCATTATTGCCTTAGCTGAGATGTATATATTAATGGATTAAACCTTTTCTCTGTTGTGAACCTCTCTAAAAGGTTAGTTTTTGTTTGTAGTAGAAGTACTTATGAACTGTGTTTTAATCCCTGAAAACAGCTTCAGCATTTTACAGGCCAGAAAGGGGAGAGGTGGCTGTATAGGCTATCTTTGCTTCAGCCCTTCTGCTTTTTGTTAATGTTTGTTTATTTATCAATAACCCTGTTGGCACTGGCATTAAGACTTTATATTACTTTGCCAAAAAAATGCTTGTTAAGGGTGAATTCACCAAAACAACAAAAAAAGACTAGCAGATAGGACTGAGTTTAATGGTTGTTTTATGTGTCTGGTTTCATTCAACAGAAGACAGGAAGCTGATACGAATTGTTCTAATGAAGACAAATCGAGATGCTGGAAATTGTTGGACGTCTCTGTTAGAAGATGAATATGCTGCTGATCCTTGGGTGCAGGACCAGATGCAGAGGAAACTTACACTGGAGCGATTCCAAAGAGAGGCAAGTTAAAGGATCATAATTATTCCTTGTATTTTGTGTTTGCACACAGAGGCTACGGCCATGAAAGCTGAGCAAAATTGTTCTGCTGTCCAGTGCCATGGAAACATATGCTGTAGTTCAATATATATAGAATGCTTATGAGGCTTTATCAGTGTACTTTCAAGAGGTTATTCTGTCTGTAGTCTGTCTGAAGGTTTTGTAAAAATTTAAGATGAGTTGGGGGGGGGTACTGCTGGTTTAGGGTTTGTTGCATATTACTAACAACTTTTCACTTAAATTAGGCTACACACAATTTCTGTTATTATCTGGAATTATGGCATACCCATATTTACAACAAAATTCTAACATCAAGTTCTATTGAATATGTTTTGTTTATAATATCAGATGATGTAGAGTAGTTGGCTGGAAAATATTTTCCTTGCCCTTTTAATAAAGTTGCTTAAATTGTTTTGGTACACCTTTAGCACACAACTATTTCTATGCATGTCTGCAGAGTTGTAGAATTACAACTTAACAGCTGAATCAGCACACTCCATACTGCAACAAAGAACATCATTTTTATGAAACTTGTTATCCAGCATGGCAGGTACTTATATTTTCAAATAGTGATTTCAAGGGACACCAGAAGCCAGAAATTGTTCTTAAAACTTTCCTTACTATTTCTTTAGTGGGAGATCTAACTGCTTGCCAAATTGAGAACAGCATTACAAAATCACTTCAGCAGTAGGCAACCAAACTATGACAATTCAAGGGTTATTTGTTGATGCATTTTCCAAGAATTCCAGTGCCATGACAAATGGATGACAAGTTGAACATTACACGTCCTTGTTACATTGGCAGAATATTAACAGAAACAGTTTTGGACTTTTCGTTTGTTGTTTGTTTGTTTTTAAACATTTTTATTACGAATAATCTTTCTATTAAACTTTTCTCTTACTTCTACCAGAACCCTGGATTTGACTTCAGCGGGGCAGAAATTTCTGGAAACTACAGCAAAGGAGGACCAGACTTTTCTAGTCTTGAAAAGTAAACTGTTTTTATATGTGTTCCTTGAGAGGAATTGCACATTACACTCAAAGTCTAGAATCATGTAACTGGTGAAGACTTCAGTGATCTCTTCAATGGATTGTCATCAAATAATTACTTCAGTGAAGAGAAAGAAGATCTCTTCCAGTATAATGAAGACAAAGTGTTAACAGCTGATTTATAAGCTGCGATAACTTTCTAATACTAAGGGACAAACTATAGAGAAAGGTGTACACAAAAAACTAACATCTTTAAGCAGAATGTTGGGTTTGTTTCGGTTTTTTTAGAAACACCATAGTAAACTGGTCAGTTACAAATATACCACTTGTCTTTATGCAAAAGCGTCTTATTCACTGTTGAAGAACAGATGTTATATGCAAGATACTTAATATTTTCTCTTAACTTGTAACAGGAAGGATATTAGGATGGCTACAGTTACAATTTCCCTCTGTAGCAGCCCTCTGAGAGCTCATAAATATCCTTCTAAAACAGTGATTTAAAAAAAGAAACTACTGCATCTTGCCTCAAATAAGGTTTTGCAATCCACTGTGCTGTCAAATATAGCACTAATGATTAATGCTTGCTACCAGGTAAACCATACTAGAAAACTGAAAGGTCAGGTGAAAGTCTGGATATAAATAATTTTATGTGTTAACGTAATACAGCCTTTCAGTATACATATTTAAGATTTTGAAAGTAAGAGAATATAATGACTTTTGGGAGAAATAGGAAGTCCATAAGTAGGAAATGGTATGTTGCATCTATTCATTACCAACATATAGCACAAGTTGTTGATAGTGCATCTACGAAGCTGTGGATTTTTATAGATAAGAGTTTTCAATTTAGTAGCCACATTTTAAACTTAGCTATTGCATGATATAATATTTTGCATGTGCTAATTATGTATCAGGAATTTTCTATTCCTTGTTAAGGATGCAGCTGAGAAGCACTCTAACCACAGCATTATACAGGATGAAGCCTGTGTCAAACAGACTAACAGAGTAAGAAAACATGATTGCCAAATCCTATTGTATTCTGAACACTGAAACTACTGCCTAGACTTAAGTCCTAAGCAGAAGTCTCACTGGAGATAAATTGCCAGTAGCTGTCCATCAAACTGCTGAACCTTATTTCTAAAATTTTATCATTATTTCAGTTAACGTATGGCAAGAATAAAGCAATAGTTGAGGAAGAATGCTTTCACTGTAATTACAGCCACTGCTTTCTTGTTGTGCAAGCAAGCAGTAATACTCCTGAAATAATCAATCAATCAAGTGTGCTCTTCCTACCCACGTCATCTTTACAGAATGTAAAGTAAGTCCATACACTGTGCTTGGGTTTTAGAGAACTTGCCTTATTATACAAAGGAAAAAGTAGTGTGGTATCACATGCTGATTTATAGCTATGAAGTTTTGTGTCTTTACCATGATCCTAGAAGGTGGATGGTGTAGTTAAGAAATGAACGAGACTGCTGCAAAAGTAACTGAAGACAGAGGGAAGACAGAAAACAGTTAATGTTGCATCAAAATGCTGAAGTACTGTCCAGTGAAAGTATTTTTTGTTACAGCAGTTGGTTTGCACAGAACAGTTTTGTATGTCTTTTGCTTATAGCAGAAGTTTAGAATGGCATCTGACACTTTGGTGCATGAATTTACATTTACTATATGCACTTTCAAAGCTAAACTTTATTCCCGTACTTCCTGCTTTATGAAGTAGCATGAGAGTCATCCTACAGCTAAGTCCAATGATGTGAAAGAAAGAGGACAACTGTGATGTATTTGGCATCACAGCCCTGAATTATTTTAAGAGGAAAGGTTTGAACTACTTGGTTAGCTACTTCTATCATCGACTCTAAGTTACAGACCTCCAATTTTTGAAGAATCTAGATGAAAATAAAAAGATATTGATGCTATGACTTTCCTTAATTAGTATCTATTCAGTTCTTAGTCTGTATTTCAACAAATGGTGGTCTGTGTTCCATCTCACAACAGTCTCACTGGGATTCAATCCCTTGCTTCTTAGACAGCAACAACTATTTGACAGATGCATAAATTGGGGTATGTGATATAGTATCAAGAGCAACCCACTCTATAGGAAATAATCCTCTGCACTTATTTGGAGTGCTAACTCTGCTGTGTAAATGAGTGGAGGACAGTCTGCTGGCATTTCTTCATGTATCTGGTTCAAGATCAGCTCAGAGTGATGCCACAGCATTGAAATGTATAGTTAAATTTATACCTAGTCAAACTGGGATGCTCAGTTTACTGCAAAATCTCAAATCTTGGGATTAGAAATCCGAGTGGCAGATTTTCTTAAACAAGCATAATCCATGTATTTACTGCAATGTATAGAAACAGGTGATATGACTGCTAGATAAATAATGGAAGAGGGTTGAAGTCAAATTTGAACGGTCTAAGCTACTTAAGTCAGTCTTTTCAATCTTGACACTTTTTCATCTCAAAGGATTTAGAGTAATAGTGGGTAAAGTTGAAATAATTTTAATCAAGCACCTTGTGTTGGTTTCCTGTTGGTTCTCTAGTCTTTCCCATGCAGCCTCAACCTCTTAAGAAAAAAAGAAAAAAAAATTGAAAAAAATCTCCATAATCTCTCACCTCCTGCCTGGAAATTTTCCAGGTACTGTTCTAAGTCACTTGATAGGCTTCCTACTAAGATGTTTTATAACAAACGGGAAAAAAGTTACTCAGTTAAGCACATTTCAATGTTTAATTGAAAGGTACATATCTTAAATATTGAGACATGACAACTAGAATTGCACATTAAATCTTCTCCATCTCTCCCAGCTGACCACACCTTTGTCCAAATCATTTGTAAGCTTTTCACAGGCCAGCACAATGCAGATAGCACTGGCAGATGCAAAACCCAATTACATGTTTTGCGGTGCAGTCACTCCCATGAGTTCATGAAAAGGCTTGATTTGTCCCGTATAGAGCTTTGGTACAAAGTCTTCTGTGAAAGGTTTAACTAGTTTGAGATATGCAAAGAGTGGTTTCCCCCTCAGCTATTACTCTAAAGAGTCAGTTCATATGGCAATCAGTTATTAACAGCCTATTGCTAACAGCCTCTGCTCCACAGTGACGCAGAATTGAAGAGGTCATTAGCAACATTCCCCCCAACACCTCTATTCAGCTTACATACAATAACACGTTCTTATTATTCACTTCCTTGTTAGCACCAGAAGCATGATATGCCTCAAGCACTGATCTGGTCTTCAGAAAAAAACAGTTGTATTTTACAAAGCTTACTATTAAAGAGATGAGAGTTGAAGCACTCTTCAGTGTTTCTCAACTAGACTGCTCCTACATACAGGCCAAGATGGGACATTAGCCCTGCTCCTACTGTGCCTGTAAAAATGCACCTGTTCATAATCAACATTTACCTCTTGTACAGCGAAACTTTGGAAAACTGATGTCAGATTTGGGGCAGGTGACCCAGTACTTTCCCAAGGCCCTTATTAGGTATCATGAGGTTTTTACACTCCATGAAATAATTCGTAAATCTCAGTAAACTACACCTACAAAATACTGAAGTTACTGCCTACCTTTTATAAGGCAATGAAATAAGGTTTCTCTTTCCTCCTGCTCTAGCAACTTGACATGTTCAGTGGGTATCACATCACCTACTTTTTAATGTTTCTGTGGTAGAAGGCCAGTGCCCTGCCCAGCAGGAACATGCAGACATGTGACACTGCCCAAACAGCCCGTCAGGTGGACTGACAGACATTTGCTATTGTCATCAGCAATGAGCAGGATTAGTCTTTAGTTTGATTGAGACACTGGAGCACTGTGCTACTGCACATGATGTTTTCCTAGTGCCACGTAATCTTTGGAAAGTGAACCATTTTTTAAAAATTAAATATATAATTCACCTGCAATTACAGTAAACCAAGGTTAGACTATACAAGCTGCTCTACAAACTATAAGGTGTTAAAATTCCTTGCATCAGTATTGTGGTATTTCACTGAACAGTAAACAGTCTAACAAATAAGACTGAAAACTGACACTGAATATTGTTGTAATCATCATGAAAAGAACATATTTGCTGGAATGATCTTTAGTCTGAAATGTTACATATTCTTTCCATGAGTTGAGTTCTTCATTATTAAGATCATGTTTCAGACTTTGTTTCTCAGATATTCATGTGTCTGTTAACAAGGTCACAGGATGGTTCTCTCCTCGTTTTATTATACTCCTGTAAAACAAAAATAAAAATAACAGTCAACTGAAGGGCTTTTTACAAGAGCCAAACAAAGCATCAGACTTTAATATAGCAAGACAACAGCAAGACAGCTGTTACAGAAAATATGTAGCTGTTGGACTTAAAGTCTAGATACGGAAGTATTTCACAATTTCTACAGAGTGAAACAACAGTAATAT
Source organism: Haliaeetus leucocephalus (assembly GCF_000737465.1). NCBI lineage: Eukaryota > Metazoa > Chordata > Aves > Accipitriformes > Accipitridae > Haliaeetus > Haliaeetus leucocephalus. Next base: position 14,649,796 of record NW_010973092.1, on the reverse strand, counting down.
GAATAACTGAATTACAGTTTTTAGACTATACTAAACAGACAGTTATACAGTTCTACTTGTATAAAGCTGTCTTCCTTTTAAGTGAACAATTACAAGAAACTCATTCTAATAGGCAACTGTTTTCTCTTAGCCAATTCTTTTTAGGATAGGAACAAGCCAAGTTTTTTCTCTAACTTTTTGCCAGTTTTACTCCACATTTTAGTTTGAATGAGGTCCCAATGTCTGTAGAACACATATCTGCTCCCACAGCACACCAGAGGATCAGCTTTCTCCAACATTCATATATTAGGTTGCCAATTCTTTAGATACAGCACTGGCTCAAGCATGAACACGAGAAATGACAGGCCTACTATGTTTATGTTACATGTCTTCAAGAGGTTACCTATACAGAATAAGAAACTTTGAGGTAGTTAACAGCTAATTACTTCTACATTATCAGAAGTTGATTTTTCAAGGAGTTACCGGTTATGAGCTGGTCTCTGGAATTGTAGGAAGATGTGTTATTCTGTAGTAGCTATGTTTAAGCTGCCGTGCTGTACGTCCAGACACAATCCATTTTAATTTCTGGACATTTGGTTTGGAACACTTGCTCGAGGAATATTCTGTAAGGCACTTTAACACCAGTTCCTTCCAGAAGGTCAAATCTCTGTTGTTTATCTAAATAGCAAGACAGAATCTCATATGTTAAAAACTCATTAAATCCTTATTTCATTGGGTTTGCATGGCAAGGGTTTGGTAGCTGGAGGGGCTACAGGGGTAGCTTCTGTGAGAAGCTGCTAGAAGCTTCCCCTACATCCGACAGCCGGCTCTAAGACGGACCTGCCGCTGGCCAAGGCCAAGCCCATCAGCAGCGGTGGTAGCGCCTCTGGGATAATAGATTTAAGAAGGGGCAAAAAAGACCCTGTGCAATGGCACCTGCAGCCAGAGAGAGGAGTGAGAACACATAAGAGAAACAACCCTGCAGACCGCCCCCCGGTCAGTGAAGAAGGAGGGGGAGGAGGTGCGCCAGGCGCCAGAGCAGAGATTCCCCTGCAGCCCATGGAGGAAGACCATGGTGAGGCAGGCTGTGCCCCTGCAGCCCATGGAGGTCCACAGTGGAGCAGATATCCACCTGCAGCCCAGGGAGGACCCCACGCTGGAGCAGGTGGATGCCCGAAGGAGGCTGTGACCCCGTGGGAAGCCCACGCTGGAGCAGGCTCCTGGCAGGACTTGTGACCCCGTGGGAGACCCACGCTGGAGCAGTCTGTTCCTGAAGGACTGCAGCCTGTGGAAGGGACCCACGCTGGAGCAGTTCATGGAGAACTGTCTCCTGTGGGAGGGACCCAGGCTGGAGAAGTTCATGGAGGACTGTCTCCCTTGGGAGGGACCCCATGCTGGAGCAGAGGAAGAGTGTGAGGAGTCCCCTCCCTGAAGAGGAAGGAGCAGCAGAGATAACATGTGATAGATTGACTGTAACCCCCATTCCCTGTCGCACTGTGCTGCTGGAGGGTTGGAGTTAGAAAAAATTGGGAATGAAGTTGAGCCCAGGAAGAAGGGAGGGGTGGGGGAAAGGTGTTTTAAGATTTAGTTTTTATTTCTCATTACCCTACTCTGGTTTGATTGGTAATAAATTACATTAATTTTCCCCAAGTCAAGTCTGTTTTGCCCGTGACAGTAATTGGTGAGTGATCTCTCCCTGTCCTTATCTCAACCCACAAGCCTTTCTTTATATTTTCTCTCCCCTGTCCAGCTGAGGAGGGGAGTGATAGAGCAGCTTTGATGGGCACCTGGTGTCCAGCCAGGGTCAACCCACCACATTCATAGATGTACTTTTAGCTTCTTCACATAAGATAGGAAGCCAAAGATGGCAAGCCAAATGGAAAAAAAACCCCACAACTCAACAAAGCCACAAAAGAAACCAGTATGCCAATGGACCTTCTCCTTCCCCACTGTATAGGCCCTTGCATGCATTTTTTCTTCCTTCCTCCCCTGAAACTTTATCTATACATACCTTGGAATGCAACTGCAGAAATTCCAATGCCTCTGTCAACTCCAGTAGTTTTTGTTCTTCTATCTCTAGTGCCATGATAGACAGTGCCAAGACAGAAGGCTGGAGAGAGAGAAAAAGTTTTTAAACACTGCTTTGTTAAGTTTCAGTAGTCTCATTGTCTTTGAGCTTTCAAGACGTTTACCTTGGCTTTTGAAAACATGATTCTGCAGTGACATGCTTTGAGCTGGGTCTCAAGTCTCTCAAAACTGAGGTATTTTCTCCTATAATAAAAACAGATGAATGAATGTAGAAGAACGCAAGCTTGATCAAGGCAGCACCACCCTGGGAACTCAGAGAAGCAGTGAGAATGTCCATTATCTATACAAAGGCCTCATTTGTCCCAGAGGTTCTAGGGTTACAGTCAAACAGGTGTTCAGTTTTGGCAGTCCTAATGCCAAAAATAAATCTTGTGTTACACTGGGGAGAGTTGCATTGTCAAAATAGGCTTACCAACAAGGAATTTTAATGCTTACTAGTGAAAGGAATCTCTTTCTAAGCCAGATTTTGAAATCTTTGCAATGAGGCAATACTTAGTGCAGTGTAAGCAGAGATTTATTATACCATCATTATTAAGCACTTTTTGTTTTTAGCTCAGAGAGCAATACTCTTCAGATCACTTTAGGCAAACATTTAAAATTAAAATAGGAAACAATAGATATCCATATTTATGACATTTACCAGTAAGGGAGAAAGTTTGTGGGTTTTTTAAGTATAGAAAGTCAAGCAATTTCCCTGCTTACTTTTCTACATAGGCTTCCTGATCATATGCAGTCATAGCAAAATAAATATTAGATATTTTACCTTTCACAGCTTAAATTCTCATGAATGAGCGAATGATATAGTTGTAGAAATTGGAAGGCTGTTGTAGCTTTGACTTTCCAAGACAGCTTCTCCAATATGATTTTTTCCATTCTCATCATATCGGAAACAGTGAACCTATACTGGCTTATTCGAATTAAGTCAGTGGCTAAGGGAACATTTCTCTCTTCTTCTGATGCCTTCACAGCCAAGTAGAAGCAGCTGAGTCCAACACAGCCCAAGTGTTTAGGCTGTACCTAAACAAAAGTAAATTGTTGTTACTTTCAAAGAGAAAGGCCTTTGATCAGCCATTTCAACATGTAAGTACCAAACTGTACAGGCACCAGTGTATTTTAGGAAAAAATTATGGGGTGTGGGGAGGGTTGTTCTGTATTTTGAAGATCAAGAAATCAGTCTTTTATCTACTTAAATTCTTATCTTTATTTAACTGAATGAGAAGACCATTATACACTACAAGTTCTGCCTCATTCATCTAAAAAGCGAGATTGCAGAACAATATATTTTGATTGAGGTAGAACTGGTTTCTTAATGAGGTTCTATAATAGCCCAATCAGAAGCTTTTAGGACTTAAAGTGTTGTACATATGGCTTATGCAAAAAAAAATTTGTTTTTTTTTTTCTTACTCTTTTATATATACACACACACACGCTTACATATGTACATACATATATAGAAACTGCCTTATTTTATTCCATAGGCATTACAGTCCCCATTTTTACTGCTTATTTTGGATTTGGAAGTCTTTCAAATCATCATTTTCCTATCCGCTCCATCTAGCTTTCTCATTTTTGTTTTAACACACACGGAAAACAAGCTTTTGTTCTTGACCAAATAGTATAGTGGCAATCCTGTCTCGTTAGACTATTAAAACCAACCCAGGTCAGCATGCCACATATGCACATTAGAATGGAGTGCTAGCAAAATTTTTTACCAGATTCTGAGTGCTGAACAGCGTCAAGCCTCTTGATATACATGAGGCTTATGGGTAGGTTGAAACAGCAGTAAAATAAGAAGTAATTTAAGATGTTCTTGTATACATGCAGCAAGCAAGACAATCTGTCTTGATCTAACCCATTAATACGGCCTGCATTTCCAAGCCTATGGGCATCCTCAAGTTGAAACCGATGCCCTCTTCCTTCTCTTCTCCAGAGGGAACAGCTTTCTTAACAATACTAAAATCTGAACAGGGAAATCCATTCTTTAGCTCTTGCACAATCAGAATCTCTGGAAGGAGCTTAACCTTTAGCCATCTAAACCCAAGATGTTCTAGCTTATAATAGGAACAAGGTTGCGACGAGCAGAAGCTAATACTGAGAGCTTATACTTTAAAAAAAGCCTTACCTTCATTTTTGACAAGAATCTATCTAAGAAATTCACAGCTAGTGAAAACGTCTCTGTATGGAAGCCAAAGAATTGAGTTAAGCTGAGGAGGTCTTTCACTTCAAAGTCTCGCAGCCTCGCAGTCATTCGGAGGCCATTATCGTGAGCAGATTCAATTAGTCTCAGGCCAGAGGCCTTTGGCTGACATCTTAACTCCTGTTCCAACAGGGCCGTGAGCTGGTACAGCAGTTCCTGAGCTTCGGTAGTTACAAGCGTTTCGATCATCTGTAACCAGAAACAAATCTAAGTGTATCAAACTGCTAGAAGGGAAAAATCAAAGTTACAGTTGCCTCTAAAGCAAAGATTGAAACCTTCCTTTCTCCATAGGTGTGCAAACTACTCATTCGTAAGTCAAAGTACTTCTGTCAGCGAGCAGCCCCCGTGTGACGCTCGGAACGGACGCATCAGCTCGGGCACACACCGGGTTATCGGCGCCCGGCCCGCAGCGCCGGTGTCCGGACAGACAGTCACACACCGCCTGCTCCGCGGGCGGCGAAGCTCCCCCGCGTTCGGAGCGAGCGGGGCCCCACCGGGCCCCTCAGCCGGGCGGCTGGGGCGGGTGCAGCCACCCTCCTACTCACCGCAGTAACGCTCCCCAGCTCCAGCTCCGGAGCTACGCCGCCCGCCTCGGTGGCTGGCCGGCACCGCGGCTGAGCCAGCACCGGCCCCGGGGGCGTCACAGCCGGGGCCGGCCGGACCCCGGGTAAATCCCAGGCGAAGGCGCCCGACAAGCCCCGCACCGACCGCCCGACCGCCCCCC
>NW_010973092.1:14589124-14644798 GCF_000737465.1 Haliaeetus leucocephalus | reverse complement strand
GCCCCACGGACGGGCCGGGCGCGGCGCGGAGGAGCCCAGACCCGCCGTCGGTGGGGCCCGGCCCGGCCCCGCGTCCTTACCTTGTCGCTGTCGCTCCGCTCCCTTCTCTCGTGGAGGGAGGCTCCGAGCCGGTGACGACCCGCAGCGACAGCGGCGCCGAGGCGTCACGCCAAAGCGCTGCCCGGTTCCTCGGGCGCCAGCGACCACCGGGAGAACGCCATGCAGCCGCCGCCCCGCAGCCAGCCCGCCCGCTCCCCTCCGCTCCTCTCCTCACGTCCCGTTCCGCCCCGCCCCCGGGCTCCGCTCCGCCCGGCACGGGGGGGCGGGGCTGAGTGAGTGATAGACCTCCAGGAAGGCCAATCACGGGACGTGAATGGCGAGAAGGGGCGGAGCGCCGTCGCTAAGAGACAGGTGGGGCAGGGCCGGCCCGGTGGCGGCCTCTGGTGGTCCCTCTGCGCAGCGCCGCCCCCCCGCCTCATCCCGAGGCGAGCGCGCGGCCCCTTCCCTCGCCCTCGAGGCGCCGGGCGGGCTGGGGAGCGCAGGCAGCGGGCCCTCGCGGCGTTCCCGCGCTGCGCCGGCCTTCTCCTCCGAGCGCGAGGGCCGCGGCCTGTGGTAACGGCGGCGGTGAGGGCCGGCCGCGCCGCGCCGCGCCCGGGGCTGCCAGGGACTCGGTACGGCCCCTCGTTGGAAGCCGAAAGCTTGCTGAGCGTGCGCCCAGGCCCTCGTATGAGTCGCTTTCAAGCGCTTGTGGCGGCTCCTTGCTGGGCGTTCGGGTCAGGGGAGTTGAAACCGCTTTCCTGCTGGGCTGAGGAGAGGGGGAGTCAGGGGTGAGACTGCTCCCGCCTCCTACAGGACTGACCTCTTTAGGTATAGAGCAGTAAGGATTTTTTTCTTTTCTAAACACTTTCCAGTCCCCCAGAAATAGTCTTGTTCATGGAAGGTCAAGACTAACAGACGGACCCAACCAACCTCTCACTTAAAACAGCCTGAGTTGGCAGGCTTTGTCTGGTATTCAGGTGGCCGTTTACAAGTACCCCTGCTTTCACCTTCCTTGTTTGTGTGTGTTTGGTTGAGTGAAATAACAACTATTCTTTCTGCTCAGAAAACTGACGGGAGTTACTCAGGGTTATGTTAAGGTGAATGTGTTGCTGACGCAAGTTAATTCTAGTTTGTTGTAGGTGTTGGGTCAAGTTGTGTATAAACTTTTTTTTTTCTTTGAGATAAGTAGTTATGTTACAAGATCTGGAAAAGATACGGTATTGTTGAAAAACACTTTAAACAGTGCTTAAAACTATTCCAGGGGCAGAAAATATTCCACTTCTGAACTGACTTTAGGCAAGTAAAGGGAGTTGCTTACTATAGAGAGCTTCTGTTTAGGGCACGCTTGAGGCCTGAGACTTATTTATTTATTTAATAAATGTTCCATTATCTGTTATTTTATCAAAAGTGAAGACCAGTTTCTTATAAAGGCTGAAAAAATGGCTGAGGGAGGTATTTTGCAGATCTATAATGGATGCTATGACTTTTAAATGGGTTAAAGGTGCTTAAGTACTTGCTTTCCTAAAACCGTTGGGGTGTTATTTCTATTTCAGTCTCAAACTTTCAACCTATTCTGTGGTGATTGCTATGAATTGGTTGAAAGGCTTAAAATTCTACTAAGGAGTGAACTAACATTTTCTGCAATGCAAGGTTTTTAGGAAGGCAAACCTCTTAGCTATATTTGATCTTCTGACTCCTCAAAGAAAATATATGTTGATATGTGACTAATAAAGGAGGTGATATGCAGCCCTAAACCTTTTTTACCATTAAATATATAGATGTTGAAGATATATGCATCTTGCAGATGGGAGGAAGTACTCTGAATCTCAGAAGGGCAGAAGGGCTTGAAAGAGTTCAAATCCAGGTGGGCTTTACGGTTTTAGGAACTTCTTTTAGGAACTCCAAGATTTCAGTACAGCCTAGGTGATAACTGTCCTGAGAAGAATGCTTTTTTTCAGTGATGTCTATCAGCTTGTCTGATGTTCAAAAATCTTCCTGAAAGGAAGGCTGAATGACTTATGTAGCTTTTGAGCAGCGTTCCTGGCACCACTTTTAGCTAGCTCTACTGATAGTCTACAACTGAATGCACAAGTCAAGTCATCTTATATCCTCTGAGACAGGATATTTTTCTGTCTCTACATTTATCTGCTTATGAAGGTGTTTGTTTTGCATTTGCTGTAAGCATTATTTCTAAAGTGCTTTACACCTTTCTTTAAAAAAATGGAGGGAGGCTGAGTTGTGCTTTAAGTGGTGGCAAACTGCAAACAGCCAACACCTGTTCCAGGCAGTATTTTACCCTCCCCTATAGCACAGGGGTTATATATATTTGAGTTACAATATTCATAATGTTAGAGCTTGTCACATCTGCCAGGAGTACAGGACAAGATGAATTTAAAGCCCTTTGGGGTAAAATTAGCATAATATTTGTGAGACACAAAAAAAAAGGCATGTATCTACTCTCATGAGACAGTTTAGCTGACAGATGTGATAAATAATACTGCAGTTGTTCAGAACAGGGTACTCTTGTTAGCCAGAGGTATGTCTAATATAGTTGCTACCAACAACAAACTATGATCTGGTGTGCATAAATTCTGGTCCATTCTACCCAAAATGAACACCATCGTGGATTTGCTCTGAGGGAGGCTTTTGCATTATAGCTATGAGAAACTGCAGTTGTTTTCATTATCTTTATATGTCTTGGAGTAATGTTGTGGAATTACTTTCACCTTAAAGCAGACTATGTGGAAAATAAAGATTAGTTATAAGATATTTCTGTTCGGCAAAAATTGTTCGTATGTGTGGGTTTTTTACTCTTTAGAAACGTTGGCTAAATACTGGCAAGAGCATTATGTGTGTTTTCACCAAGAGTGAGACTCACCAAAGCAGCAGTTAGCCTGAGTTGCTCTAAATACAGTGATCCAAACTCGATTTTAAAAGCACTTTGCACATGCTCCCCTTTTCTGTTTTAATGGCTATCATTACCACTTTTCATTGGTCTATTGTCCTCAAGGAAAGGAAGATGGGGGAGCAGCTTTCTTGGGAAGCCTCCGCAGTTGTGTTCATTCATTTGAAGGAGTGTGAGTGTAAAACAGAGGGACTGTTTCATGCATCAATGAGCTTTATCATCTTATTTACTCAGTATATGCATTAAAAGCTGTATTCATCCTACTTTCTGCCATTGTACTCCTCACTGATTTGTTATGGGTTTGTTTCATTCTCCCTATGACTTAACTTTAGAAATTAAAGTTTCTTTGATTACAAGAATCTTTGTGATTCAGAAGGCTGGAATGAATGACAAGAAAGGCAAGACCAGAAAGAAGTACGGTTAGAGATGCAGAGATTTTTAAGAAAAATGTGTTTTGCATAGTAAGTGTTTGGATTTCTAGAAGGTTCAATGGAAGTTAGCATGAGTTAACTTGACGGAGCCCTTGGGTGTGAAGGTGGAATGACCAAAGGGCGTGTCTAACTCTCCCCTCTAAAGCACCATTCACTTGCACAGAATCTAACTTCTAGGTTTCCACTTGCTATTTAACTTTTCTTCTCAGACCTTTGTTAACTATTGGTAGAGTGAATGCATCTAAAAATCACTGTTTTGACCCTCATGATAATGACCTTGATTTGTATGTCTGTTACACAAGAAAAAGTAATTTGTTAAAAAATGAGGGTGGAAGCATCAACCCCAAATCTTATGCCACAGCCCTTCTGAAAGAAAATGAATTGGCTTTCTGTGCTACAAACTCTTAAGTATAAATCAATCTGTTGCTGCTCTATGAGATTCCTGTATAATTGCCCATGAATGCAAACTCAAGTACTTCAAGTATTCACAGATGCAGAACATCAGAAATAAAGATTATAGTAAATCAGATCTCATGAATATGCATACTTTTGTTGCCAGTAAATAATCTGAGTTATCTAAATTAAAATTCAAAATTATATATTGCAAAGGAAGTGTTCTTCTTTTTTTTAAGAGTTGGAAAACATTTGCGGTAGTCTTCCTGTCATTACTATGCACATAATAATCATGTGAAGCAAATGATACTTCTTTTTATGCTGCTTGTTTTAAATAGCTTTTATTTCTTAAATTGCTGTTAAAAATAGACTGAGAACTCTAAAAAGCTGTGGGCCTTGGAGCTGGTCGGAAGCCACTGACAGCAGCTAAAGCCACTGGCCTATTTTGCGTTCTTAATATAAGGATTCTGGACTGAAGCAACGCTAAGGAAAACCAAATCGTGTCGATTAAATGTAATGCACAGGTTTTGATTTAAAAACATTCCTAGGGCTTAGACACTTAACAAGTGGAAGCCCAAAACACCTTCATCATTGTATGTAGTTAACATGCCTGGTGCAGAGTCTAGGCTACTGTTAGCCACTTGGGCAGCAGCTGTGAGAGGTGTCTTGGTCTAAGGTGCCAGACTTGATGCTGAAGTGGCTGAAGTGAGTACGCACACCATCTGCTCTGCAGTCTGCTGTGTGTGGGTGGAAGACTCTTCAACAGAGTGGCAGCAAACAGTGAAGGCACCAGTAACTTAAATGTGTTGCAGCTGTTCCCTAGTAGCTCTGGCAAATATGAGATAGAGGATTAAGACTGGGTAGCTAAAGGTGTTAGATCTGCTCTGATAGATGTCTATTTTACCTCCTTGGTGGTTGTCATGCCTGAGGCAAGAACATCCAATTTTCTTGTGAATTGGTCTGGTGGCTGAAGGCACATTGATCTCAGTGTGTGTGGCTGTACTAAGCTGAGGAGTGTACTAGTCCTGGGACTGCTGCAGGGACAGGTGGCAATCCTGCCATAGAAGCAGAGTGGATAGTTATGGGAGTGACATCTTCCCCTCTTTTCTATTTCATCTGTGTCTGTATATCTTTCAGAAATCTGTCTAAATGTCTAATCTTTACTGCCAGAGAGCACCAGTAGGTCTTAATTACCTGGGCCAGCCTCACCTGGGGCTTTCACCCATACTCACTACGCAGGGGTTCGGGAACCTCACTTAAGCTCAGAGCTATGGTCTAGGAAGGACTGTGGTCAGCCCTCTCCCCTGCTTGTCCAGACTTGTTGATTGGACTTCCCAGACTGACCTTGGACTTGCCTTGTCACCTCTCATTTGGTAATCACAGGACTGTCAGCACAGCCTGTGGCTGTCGCCAGACTGCCTCTGCTCACCCTGCTGTGGGGTGGTGTCTTTGGTGAGGTCCTGCCCTGCCTTTGCCAGGGTTGTCCTCAGCTTCTGGCTAGTCTTCCCTGTTGGAGCAATGCTGCTCCATGGCTCTTTCATCTTTATGAACTGGTCCTTAGATCTTTTGTCTGACTCTGTTGAAAATCCTGTGTCCTTTCCACTTCACTTCGTCTAGAAATGCCTTGTATTAAAGGGAAAAATCCTATATGTGTCTTGCTGTAGATAACATCATTGTAAAAGAAAGAGCTTTAATCTAAAGCAGGTTTTTATGGAGAAGTCTTAGTACTTTTTAGTATATAGTTTTCTCATTATCCTTCTGCTGTATTTATGTTAAGTAACATTCACAATTTCCCATACGTGTTTATGTAAGATTTTTAAAAATGCTCTGTGAAGATACTTACTGAAATGAATAGGGCTTTCTTTTCTGTGAGCTGTTCTGGACAATATCAAGAGTTTATGGTTAACAGGCAGAGGACAGATCCTATAGTTAAGTACTGTGAAGAGTATAAGCCTCCTGTTATCAGCTAGAGGAATTTCTGCTGTAGCAGGAATATGATTATTTTGTGATGGGTGGCAAACTGATATTGGCTTGCCTGAACAACATCAGGAAGCACTGCAACATGCTTGTCTTAATTGGAGAAATGAGTGCATGTAGTCTGAGTCCTTGGAAGTGGGAAATACTATTCTCTCCCCAACCCCCCCACTCCCTCCCCACGTGGAAAGAGACCTGTGTATCTAATATCACTCTGTTCTCAAGACTACTGAAGTTAATGCTGCCTTTTCACAGTTCACCATATAATGTTTTATGACTAGCATCAGAATTAAGATGAAGCTTTTGAAACTATTTTTGCTGGGATTTCAGTAAAGAAAAGATTACTGTAAGAGCTGGAAAAGTTTCTCCCCTGCACCTTCTCTTGTGTTTCATATACAATTCAGGTAGTCACACATACACAAGAAGAATCGCAGTTTTGATTACAGCTGTCAGTAGTTATGTCATGCTTGTTTCCTTATTGTAATAATTGTCTTGAGTTAGTTCACTAACACAGCTGTAAAGAAGTGCACATGAGAAAGAAAGGGAAGTAAAAGGAAAGAGGTGAAGTTTGCCAAGTAAATGTGAGGCCCTGTAAGAGATTTGCTGTGTCTGGTGTTACTCCTTTACTGAAGCTCATTATATCAAAGATGTCAGAGGAGACAGTAAAGATCTCTTGGATGGATTTAAGTACAAGCACTTGTCAATACAGCCTGGGAGGTTAAGGAGACAAGTCTCTAAGCCTTTTGGACCTGCTTTAGGGAAAATCTGTTCATAATTTAAAGTCCAGCACAGGAGAACAGTGGGATTCTAATTTCAAAGGCCTCATTTAAGCTTACAGAGATCTAGGTCCTCAAAGGTATTTATGCATCTAACTGCCACTATCCTTAATGTAAAGGATTTAGTTGTCTAAACTTCACTGGAGAAGAAAGGTCATGGAGATCAGAGGGGGTATCAGTTAGTCCTGACATTGATACATTGAGTGATTTGACTGAAACTTAGATTAAATAATTTCTGAAGTTTCTTGTGACTTTTGCTTTCCATTGCATTCTTCAGCTTTTAAACAGAAAGAACTCTACAGGCCAAAAAGAAAGGCAATGAGCTCTGCATTTTCTTGCTATAAATCAATTGGGAGAAGGACAATTTGTCAGACTGAATATGGAGATTGTAACACTTTCCATAAATACTAAAACTTGGAATGGATCTAGAAGTTGTAATTAACTCTTGCTTGATGTTCTTATATTGATCTTAGTCAAACATCCATCGCATGCTTTCTTCTCCCCTTACTTTCTTAATAAAGAAAATTTAAAAGGTAATAACAGGATATCTACTTTTTCAAACTGGAAAACTTATTAATGCTTACTTATGTGAAGTTGCTGAGTCAAGCAGACTTTTGTGTGTTTCTTCACCTTGATTGCAATGATAATGCACAAAATCCCACTTTGGATAGGGATAATAGCAGTCCATTAGCTTTTTTATTAGTGTATTGGAATAACGTGTAATCGAAATGCCCCAATGTCTTATATGTATCTGGTATCTGATCTGTATGCTTGCTTATGTTTATTGTGATCTCTTCGAGTTATTTTTGTGGTGCACTGATTTTAAAAATAATCTCCTTTTACCCCAAAAGTATTTAAGTCAAAAGTCATTCAGGAAAATTATTTGCTGTTTCACACCCCATTCCCACAACCTTTGTTAAAACAGTCAACAAGCACCATAAAGAGGACTAGTGTGTAGTTAGCTGACTATTAGGCCTTGTGAACCCTATTAGTTGCATCTTGACATCATGAAAATATGTGGTTTGTCTTTTTTGTTAAAAAAAAAAATACTGGGAAGCAGAGTAATTGAACTCGGAACCTTTTAACAAAAAAAATCTGCTTTTCAGTAAATCCAAAATGAATGCAACTTGAAAGACTAATTGAGAGCTCAGAGGCTTAAAAATGATTGAAAATAGTTTGCTAAAAGCAGTACCTGGGGATCTTTTGCACTATGCTTTGTTGATGAACCCAAAGAGATGGACTGAACAAGTGTTTTTGTTTGATGGATCATGTAGTACTTGGAAATAAGCAAAAATACACAGAAAAGATTGTTGGGAAAAAAAGTAACTGGGTAAAGACATTCTCCCTGCCACATCCTCCAAAAGCAAGGTAACACCCTGGCAGCACTGTTTAGGGGAATTCATCTTTACACAAAGATTAGATGCTCCCTGAAGCACTGGAATTGAATGCATTGAAATGTGGAGTTAGGTTTCCCACCATTCACTCATCTTCTGAGTTCTGAGTTGATCTTCCTCCCCACCCCCAAGATCTGATCTAGAGGCCAGTTTCTTTAAACTAGTTAGTGCCTTAACTTCCCTATAGAATAATATTTACAGCTCAAGCACTTTCCTCTGACTCTAGTTCCATCCAACCTCAAGAGCTATTAACTCAGATGTATTTGCAAATAAATCAACTCTATGGTGAAACTATTTTAAGCTTTTTGATTGAGAAATGTAACTGTCTCATGATACTAATGCAAAATCCTTTTTATTACCTTTAAAATTATGGGATTGAGGGTGTGCTTCCACACTGATATATTGGCTATTGTCCCTGGTTGCCCATGAATGGCCTCTCTTGGTTTAGCTTTAGCACTTAAGTGGCAAGTTTGACTGGAGAGCAGATTCAGTAGAAACCTTTTTTTTTTTTTTTTTCCCTTAATCATTGTATTAAAATGACAGTAGAAGAGTATCTTTAAGGGTTGGAGCCTGTGAATGTCTTAGCTTGATGGAAAGGAAGAAGCCTCTCAAGCCAGGCCCATACCTGTACCTTGCTGAAGAATGTCCTCCAATAAATGTTGCTGTTGTTTTTCTTGAAAGTGGAGCTCTGTCACACTCTGCAAAGTGTCCCACAAATAATCTGAGTATTCAGAACATTGCTCCATGTCAGACTGGAATAACTCATTCTCCCAATGCCCCTCTTTTTTTTTTTTTTAAGAGGGAATAGATTCCTGCTTATGTGTCTTATTGTCAAGATAAGAGGGTCTAGTAATTGATTGTGATTGCTAATGTGCTTTGCCAAATGAATGAGTTAAGTAGTTCAGGTAGCAGTTTAAACAATCAAGAGTTAAATATCTTTTTCCAGACCATAGATTTAGAGTACAGCAGCTTGCCAGTCAGTTAGCATCCATGCTATTGTGGGAACTCAGTGGTTCAGAACACACAGCTCAGGGCATGAAGCATTTGGATATTTCAGTTCATGTGCAGAGCTACATTCTTCTTTTCAAAAGCTGTTTTAGGAGAAAAATATACTGGTTTTCACAAAGGCAGAGCTGTGATTAAAGGACAGTCTGCTTCCATGATGGACCCTTTCAGTTTAGAGGAGATTTTCAGATAAGCTAATGAAGCAAATTTTGTTCTTGCAGTGGGAAACCATAGCAACCTGCCACTTTAGAATGCATGGTATATAATCTGTCTGTCCTTCAGATAGTATTTTGCAGTCCAGAAATAGTCATCATTTCCTAATGTGTGAATGTAAAATGTCAGACAAATGTAGCTGGAGTGACAGTGTTGTCTCTGAGGTAAACATGAGCCCTGTTGTGCTGCTTGTCTGTTGCTGCACATTTCAAAAGCAGGTTCCAGCGGAGGGTAAAGGTAGTCTATTTTTTATTTTGACTTTTTAATAAATACGTCACAAAGGTGCTCTGAAAGTTGGTAATTGAAAGAGCTCTCTGCAGTCCCCTTAGTGCCACCCTTACCTTCCCCTCCAACCCATACATGTCCCTACTTATTTTTGGCACAGTTTTCTTAAATTACAGGATTTGGACTTCAAAGTTTTTTGATCACTGGTCTCTTTGATATCACTTTGTTCAGGCTCAAATAACCATCGAAGTACTTGGTAATTATATAGTGGGGTAAGTGCCCTGCAACTTGCTTGCAGCTGGCCAAAGCTGCTGGCTGTGTTTGATGAAAACACAGAAAGCATTCTTCCTTGGTTAAATAAATAAAATGTGTGAGCAATCTCACTGGCTTCTCTCTTAATGTCTGTCTTCCCCCCCTCCCCCCCTTTACAAGTTCTGAAAGAAGTATTTTCTGCAAAAACCAGCGTTGATTACTAAACAGTTAAAATTTAGCTTGTGGGTCTTAGAATCTGCTGCCAGTTTTAGAGACTGGGCTACCAGTCTGGAAAGCGATGATTTAGTTAGCTTTTGTGTGAAGAAGACTGAATGAGTAGTGCATTGAAGGAACAATTGGCAAATATTTAATGATATTACTAGGGATTGATTTAGACTAAACACCCTGCATTTCCTTTAAAATATTATCCTGACTGCAGCTTGTTTAAGAGTGTTTAGTAATCAACTTTAATAGCACAGAATGCTCTTTATGAATGCACGTTTTGTGGAATAGAGCCATTTTGCATTTTTTTTTTTTTCTATAAATCAAAAGCTAATAGCCAAAATGTATTGTTTAAAATGCAAAATTGTTTTGATAGGGGTGTGATTCACTTTTACCTAAGAGGAGAGCAGAACAATATTTGATCAGTGTTTCTTCTGTTGATTACTCTACAGTTTCTGTGTTGTAGTGGGCCAAGGCTATTAGATTCCTTCTGCTCCTTTAAACTGATCTGGCTGCTTATTGTTTGTGACAACAATTTCTTTAAAAATTATGGTTAACCAAATTTTTCTTGTTGCTGATGCTTCCATTTCTCTGCCTTTTCTGGCACATTTTTTTAAAACCATGTCTCTTCAACAGCAGTTTTTATCCCCCCACCTCCTTTAGGTTTGTTTTTCACCCACCTTTGAGTAATTATGCTTTTATGAACAACAGGGGAGCATATTTAACTATTCCCATTGTCATTATTTTTTGTTCTAATATGTCTTTCTATGTGAACAGAATCCAAGTTGTTTTCAGCTTTTGATTTTTTTTTAATTGTATATTTGGTACTTGCATTTGTACATAGATGGATTCATCACTGAAATTGCTTGTGATCACTTGTGTCTAATCAAATGCTGTGCGTTTCTTCGTTTGTTTTTTGTTTAGTATACTAGCAGGTCTTTCTCCCCGTCTTGCTCAGGTATCTAGTAGAAATCCCTTTTGCTAGGAGAGGACACTTCAATTTGAAAGAAAATGTAAATGACAGTATATATGCTCAGATATATACTATCAAAACTAATAATAAGAATAATTGTGTGGCAAACTATAATCTTTTGAGAAAGGAGAATGTGAGATTCAGACTTATCCCGAATGAGGGCAGTAGCGGCACATGATTTGTATAGTCCTTATTCATGTTTAATGTAACACTCATTAAAGACTGTGAGCTTTGGTATATTTATATTAGGTGTTTCAGTGAATGTGTTGTGGAATTACTTTTATAAATTCGGAGCTAAGAAATACCAGAAAAGACTGTGAAGGGAGATATTTTTATAAAGAGGACTTTAAACTTAACCTCCCACTAGAATGATTTTTGAGTTCCAAAGAAAAGCAAGACAACTGGCTGAAGGGAAGAAAATGCTGTCACTTGACAAGTAGAGTTAGCAAATCTGCATTTTAAGTTTTCTAGGTTTGCAGGAGATGGTGAAGTTTTATAGAATGAAACTTAATTTTTACTGAAGGATTCTTTTCCATATTCAACGTTTCATTTTACTGTTTAGTTCAATATCCACCAAGTTCATTTCCGTGTACTTAAATAATGTATTTCTAATTGTTACATCCTCATGTGGGTCCTTTGCAGCAGCAGTTATGGAGGTATTAGATGAATAATTACCCTTCCCTTCTGCCTTAACATAAGACCTGTCATGTTTTCTTAATTGGCTTTCAGTATTGAGTAGCATTAGTAGATTTGTGAAAGAACAGTATATGTCACTATAGGTGTCTTAATGAGTGTTGTCTTCTGAAGTATGACTTCTCTACCAGGTGAAGGCTTTTTGATATGGCATCTAGTGACGTGATTTTGGGGGCAGTTAATATATTGGTGAAGATAAGATTATAACTGGACAGGTATCTTGCTGAGGTGGTATAAGAACTGGCCTAGTGGATTGAATAATAGAATTAATTATGTAAGTGGGTATTAGAGTTTTAGGAAACTGCTGATATGATGTCCAGTCTGCTTTTGTTTGTTCTCTGTGTCTGCTCAGCTTTACATAAGCTTGTTGTGCTTGTGTTCCACTGAGTCTGGGAACGCTGCAATTGCAAGCCAATAATCATGCAGAACGGTGAACTGAGGTCTCTTTACAGAGGACTCTGTAGATCTAGTAAATGAAGTGGAAAGAGTAACTCCATGCAAGCACAACTGCTGCTGACTTGTCAGCAGTGGGGTGTTTGTATTTATATGCTTGCTAACACCAGTGCAGATTGAGAGGTTCCCAAAGGCTTTGCTAAAGCAATATGAAAGATGTATGTCTAATCCCTGGGTGATGAAAAGTGGTAAGGTGGAGTTACCAGCTTTGGCATGCCAGGGAGCACAAACCACAGTTCTGTTCCTAGTGTTAACTGTTAGGCGGAGCTTTTATTTTAGGCTGAAGAAAAACAAGTCTGTTAGCTTTGCTTGTATATAATTTAAACTATCATTTAAGAAGTTTATCTAGCTAAATTTTTCTTTGTTGGATTTATCTGCCAGTATGCCAATGGAGTCTTAACACCCCATAGAATAATGCTTCCCACTTTCTATGCATGGTAAGCAATGGAATGGATGGATCTTGGACTTAGGAATCTAAACTAAATCCGCATAAAAACAAACTGGCAAATATAACATCACGTTTTCAAATGCATGTAGACAGCAAACTTTTGATGGGATGAGGAAAACATTGGGCGAGGGGGCTGTAGGCTGTCAAAGGGATAACTGCAGGCTACATGTTGAGCTGTAATGTGTGGCTGCTGCCTTCACAGTGTGTAAAAGGAGAAAGTGGCACTTTTTAATTGAACTTTGCCCTCTTGTGTGGGACTTTACTCCTAGTACAAATATACCTTGTGTTCTGAAGCTGCCATTTTGTCACCTGTATGTCTTCAGACACTCTGTAGACCTCCTCTTTATAAGGAATGTGTATGTTATAGCATCCTTGCTGGTCACTTCTTGTGCCTGAAGTAGTGTGTGAGGCACAGTCTGCCACATGTGCACTGGAGCCAGGAGGGACTGGCTAGTTCCTTTGAGGCCGGTATAAATGTGCATGGTTAGAACAGAGTGGTCAGTGATGGTAGTATGGGAATCTTTTCTTAGAAAGTAGACAGGGAAAACACCCCTCCCCTGTTTTAATGAGCTTTGTGGCTGCCGGGAGGATGTGTGCTTCATTAAGCACACCAGCTGTAAATTGTCAAGCCAGCTAAAACAGAGAACCAAAATTGAACAGTTAAATATTTGCGGACTCCTGACTGGATCTTTGTTACACTGTACCATAGTGTGGTGTTCAGGTTAAAACTGTGAAATACAATGTATCCTTATCTTTGCTTGGGACACCCTTCTCAGCAGGCATTTAGACCACACTAGCACCTGATCTGAATCCAGCACAATTACAGGTCCAAGGAACTGCAGCGAACACAGAGAAACTAGAAGAGCTAAACTTGTGCGTGCTTGAGTTACGTTACTTTGAATTGCGGTGAGAAGTGGTTGGTCAATTTAGTGGAGGTTTGGCTAGATCTTGCTTGTGTATTACCATGATTAAGGTAGTGTTTTCCTTGCAAACTTTCTATTTAACATTTATCGTGAGGTTTGTGAATTTGTCTAATGGTCAGTAAGCCTTGTACCATGTTCCATGTGTGGTGGGGGTTTGTGGGTGGGAAGCCTGTGTTTTGGAGCTTTGACAGGTTATCTGTGTGCTGTGGGCTCAGAAACAAGGGACAATACTCTTTATTGCCATTTTGGTTGCCTTCATTGTCTCTGGGAAGCATAATTTGCAAATTAAAAGGCTGTTTATCAAATACCTGCTCTAACTAAAGAGAGTTTTCCATAAGGTTAAATTTCCATGATGTTATCTATCTCAACAAAATTACTGTTGCTTCTATCAGTTTCTTCTGTGTCACTTCTCCCTTTTTGATTTGTTCCTTGCTTCCTGTAAACAAGCTTATACATTATGCATCTAGAAGCTATTTTTCTGGTGTTCCCATTCAGAATAACTTAAAATACATGGCAATCAATGCTGCTCAGGAAAACTGTCATATTTGTGTTCCTAGACATCTTGGAAGGTTAAAACCCTGTAGCTGCCTCAAAGGTGATAGCATTCACTGTAATGGATTGCACAGAAAAATCAATAGGAAAGAGCTATTGTTTGAAAATGTTATTTCAAGCTAATGTCAGATTAAAAAATATATATCAATAAAGCCTCTTGTATTGGTTGGCGACGGGAGAACATATGGTTTACTTAGTTACTCTGTAAGCAATTTAATTTTTCTTTCGGAGTAAGGAATATCTTTACGCCTCTGCATCTCTAGCCTCTGCTTTTCTTGCATCTGATTTCATTTCAAGGTAACATGGAACCTTTTACAGATTGACAGAAGGAGACCTGTAGAAGTGTGACGGTTTTGGCTGGGACAGAGATAATTTTCTTCACAGTAGTTAGTATGGGGCTGTGTTTTGGATTTGTGCTGAAAACAGTGTTGATAATACAGAGATGTTTTTGTTAATGCTCAGCAGTGCTTACACAGAGTCAAGGGCTTTTCTACTTCTCAGCCCACCCCACTAGCAAGTAGCCTGGGGGACACACAAGAATTTAGGAGGGGACACAGCTGGGACAGCTGACCCCAACTGACCCAAGGGATATTCCAGACCATATGACGTCCTGCTCAGCATATAAAGCTGGGGGAAGAACAAGGAAGGGGGGGACATTGGGAGCAATGGCATTTGTCTTCCCGAGTAACCATTAACATGTGATGGAGCCCTGCTTTCCTGGAGATGGCTGAACACCTGCCTGCCAATGGGAAGTAGTGAATTAATTCCTTGTTTTGCTTTGCTTGTGTGCGTGGCTTTTGCTTTACCTATTAAACTGTCTTTATCTCAACCCATGAGTTTTCTCACTTTTACCCTTCTGATTCTCTCCCCCATCCCATCGGGGGCAGTGAGCAAGCAGTGGCTGTGTGGTACTTAATTGCTGGCTGGGGTTAAACCATGACAAGAGGCTGTCTTCATAATCATTGCCATGAGATAAAGGCCTGCAGCATGTTGGAAGGAGTTTTTGCTTTTCTTCCCTTCTGTACTCACCCATTGAGTGTCCCAATTCCTACTGAGGAAAAAAAAATCATTTAAGGAATAACAGCTAATTCCATAACTTGATATGAACTACTGTCTCAAAAGTTACCTAAGAAAGAAATAAGGTGAAAAACTGGCTAATAGAAATAATCTGAGGGATTTTAACGAATGTGATCCACAGACAACCTAAACTGTAATTTCTTGGGTCCTGTAGTGTTAACTGTCTGTTTCCTTGTTTCTGGCAGGACACAGTAGCCAAGGTGGTACACTATTAGCCACTTTTGCCTCTGCTGGTCCAAGACTTCTTTTCAACCTCTTGCCTATACTTGTGATTTCCAGTGCTTGTTATGCTGATAAAACTGCATGGGCCCATGTGCCTCAATCAAAAGCCACTTTGCAGGGTAGTGCAGGCCCACCCTGCTACTGGGAATGTGACAAGAATTTCTGCTTTGCCAAAGATTTTCTGCTCTGCCTTTTTATTTCTTTTCACCCAGAGCTTTACTCCAAATCAGTATTGCTGCTTGTTTGCTAAGCAGCAGAAACATGTCAACATGCTGATGGCACACAGTTTGTAACCAGGTAAATTGCCCATAGGTAATGGAGAGTTTACTGAAATGAAACCATTGTGGACACTTGTATTCAATTCTTCCGTGTGCATGGAAAGATACGAACATCCCAGGATCCAGCCAGGAACTATGGTACTTATGTCTGCAGTCCCATCCTTCTAATAGTACCTGTAGTCATCACTGTACCAGGCATTCACTAGACATAATGCAAGAATTCCCATCTTTAATAGCTGGTAACTAGCCAAAACTTAACTATGGGTGAAGTAAAATGGCAACACTTCTTTGTGAATCCTTAAATCCTCATTCAGTATGTTTCATCAGAAACATGCTTTGCATTTTTTTTTAAAGCAGTGTTTCTACATAGCAATCCTTGTACCTGTATCTTAGTTTAAGGATTTTCATAATTAATGAAGTGACTCATTCTGACTTGGTACATTTCTGAGACAGCACTGAAAGCCAGTAGATTTCATAAAGTACTCCAGAGAGCTTCTACGCTATAACTCATTGCAGCATTTAGTTTGTAATTAAAAAAGCTATGCCTGATGGGCAGGACAAAAGGATTTAGAAAGAAAGATGTAGATGGGGTTTTGGTTTTCTTTTTTCTTTTTTTTTTTTCCTTCTTTTAAATTAAAACTCTTTGAATAGAGAACTGTTGATATGTTGAGAAAATCTGAAGTGGTTTCTCTATGTTGTAGAAATCACATATTTATAACACATAGTTATTAGAACTATTTTTCCTAATAGATCCAGAGAGCAGAACTCCATGCTTATCCCCCTACCCCTTAGAAATTGTGCCTTGAGGCTTTGGGATACTTTACCACTTAAAAAAAAATTAAGCTTTGTATGGTACCTATCATGTTCTAGATGGTCTTCTACGTGTTTTTATGTAAATTCTCATGTAATAAAACTAGTATTTTAAGGAAAAAACTGACACAGTGGTTACTATATTGTGGATACATGCAAACTAAATACTGCAGAAGTACCTTTTAAGTAGCGAAGTGCCTTTTGTGTGTTTTTGTTTTAATGGAAACAAGAATTTCAACAGAAGTGAGCTGTCTGTGAATGGAGGAGAAAATGTAAGTCATCACTTATTTTACCTGTAAGCCAAGAAAAAAAGAAAAGGTTTTGCAGCAAGCCATTCAAACCTACATTGGCTTTTAAGGTCAGTATGTTGAAATTCCCATCTCCTCATTAATAATGTGCTTAAGTTTGTACAACAGAACTTGATTGGATGCATAATTATTTTTTGAAACATCTGATAGAAACCAGTAAATGTGGGCTGTCCTCCTGCAAGCCTACAGTTTACACTTAGTTTTCTTGAGTGTTTTGTTAAAGTTCTCTCAGTCACTGTGCTTCATGGGGCTGCCTTCCTTGTTAAAATAGTTTTATGCTTCTGTGACTTTTGTAATTATGTGACCAGTACAGAATTGTTTTGCATGCTAAGGACTTGCTCTTCCAGATTTGTGTTGCTGAGCATTCACAACGACAGCAGAAGTCAACAGACATCCAGCATGTCTGAAACTTAAGCCCTGAGGCCCAATCAACCTTTTGCTGAAATCAGTGAAAAGGCTGGCAGCAGTGGGAGCTGGACTGAGGACAAGAAGTCTTTTGAGGCAAAAGTCAGAGTAGGAATATCATGAAATACTCAGTTCCTGCCCAGCTCCAGTGCTGGCTATCGTCCAGAGTAAGTCTGTGCTTGCCTGCCCGCCCTCTGTGCCTCTGTTGCTTTGCTTTGTTTCTTTGAACAATCATTTTAGCACTTTCAAATGTAACATTTGAGAGCTCCCTCTGGCACTAGCTCTGTAAAGTGCATGTGTGGCAATGTTTTGTTTGTGTCTTTTTGATGTTGTTCTGTGAAAAATGATAGAACTTGTGTGCTGTTTGTTGGTTTAAAAACTGTGGACTTCATAGCATTTTCCCTAAGAGACAGAAGCAGACAGGCTCTTGCTATAAAGTAAGTGAATGTATAATCACACAGAGACTGTTTTGCACTTGTTCTCTTCTGCAGTTATTCAGGTCTCTTCAACGTCCTGTTCAGCACACTGTATCTGGTTTTCTGGTTAGTGTTCAAAAGAAGTAATTACAGGAGATGAACCTGAGAGACTTCCCCTCAGCACTCTTGGACAGACCTTTGAGTAGACAAATACTCTTATGCCTCTTTTGAATGCAAAGCAGCAGGGCAAGGCTTTTTGAGGCAGGCAGTAAATATTCCACTGTAACTTTGGGGTTCTTTTAAATAGAAACCAGCTCCTGTTTCATAGCTGGGGGAGCTGGATTGCAATGGGTCCCCAGTCACTTGTAGGCACAAGGGTGTTTTTGCTTATGGCTTTTTGCTTTGTTTTTATGAGTCGGTGTTTTACTACATCTGATCTGGATGCTTCCAGACCCCCAAACCATAACAAATATATAACTTGGAACCGCAAATGAAGGGACATTTGGCCAGTCTGAACCGATTGCCAGTTTTGGCTCCTTCTGCTTAATCAGTGGCGTTTAAACTTTTAAATCTATGCATCTTTACATTTTTTGTCTACTATCAGAAATAAATCTTGGGTTTTGTATATACAAACAGCAACTGCCAGGCTCTTATTTCTCACTCTTTAATGTAAAAATGCATTATGCTCAAATGTGTGTGCTGAATTACTAGGCAGTTGTGCAAAGGCATGCTAGTAAGTGAGTCTTGAGCTACTTGAGTGAAATAGGGGTATTCTTACTGAAGCTGTATGAAGTAGAAACAGAAAAAAAAAATCTGCCTTTGTGAAACTAAGTGCATAACTGGTAAGCAAGAACTGGTTAAGAAATTTTTGACAAAATAACTCTTCTTAGGATAGGCTAATTTCAACAAAAGTTTGATTTGAAAAGGTCAAGATGTTGCTTCTGCTCAGAACTCAAAGGAGAGACCCTTACCATCAGCAGGTCAGATGCTTTACTTCTATACTTATAGTTATGGGGAACTTGGGTTGAACCCTAGACTATTCGGACACTTTTAAGTAGAGGTTTTAATGGGTCTTTTCTACGTCCCTGGTGATAAACCAGAAGAATCTATTAATATTGGGTCTTTCTGGATCTTCAGAACCAAATTCTATTACTGTTTTTTAAATGCCTCAACTTTAATGATACGAATTCTATGCTGGCCAAACATAGATGTGAAAAACTCTGCCCTTTGACCACTGTATTATGTGTGAATATCAAGAGATGTTAAGCTGTGCTACCTCCTGGCACTTCAGTGCCTAATGATGGATCCTTCCCTGGAGTACCAGAGGAAGACTGGGAGGTATATTATCACTGTTCTATTCTTTTCCTCTCTCTTCCTGATAAGCTTCTTGATTACCGGAAGCAAATGTAAGTAAGAAGTAGTGCTGCTTTAAAGCATTAAATCCCATTCATCTCTTTCCTAAGTCTGGTTGTGTACTCTCCAACTAGATGAGGGATCTCCCAAGAGAAAAGCTGTTCCTTGTGGATGCTTTATTACTGGTTTTGCTTCTGGATCTTGTGGATTTCAGTGACCATAGGGATAATGTATCTGCAAAATAAATACTGTTTGTTCAGGAGCTTAGATAATGCTTGTTAAAGGATGGTATAGACCTCCTAAAGGTATTCCAGTACCTGAATTACTTGTTCTGCTTTGTTCAGCATTTTGCATAGTCTCAAGCACGAGTAAAGCTATTAGAAAAAATTGGCATACAAATGACAAAGTCACTGAGATGAAAGTGAGGATAACAAAGAATAGTGGAAGGTGGCGTGTGGGAAGCATGAAAATATTCATAGTACTCAGTGGTACTGCAGCTCAACTGAGATAGGATAAGTGTTTATGTGGGCTAGACAAAACAAAGTTAAATATACTGATTTAAATGGTGTTCATGATATAACCATAGGTTGATCAAATTTTCCTTTGGGTTTGCAGCAGACTATAAATACGCATGTAACTACTAAACTGACCATCATAAGTCACTGAACTGTAGAAACTCTACTTGTCTGTAGCTTTTCTTGACCATGTAGTAGATTCTAATGTTCAGCTATCTTACCCTGCAATATTTTGAACTTTCCCCAAATTCGTGTAATCAACGTCCTTCTAATCTACAGAAAGGGGAGGTTTTAATGTGCTGGCTTCCTCTTTCTAGTATTGGAGTAATTAACAAATTAGACCTGTATTTCAGATACTGTAGAGTAAGACAAAGAAATTATTTTAAGCCTTCCAACAGCTTCTGCTTCAAAATGAGAATATGATGCCAAGTGGCATCTTGTGTCATTTGCTGCCAAATATCATTTTGCCTCATAGAATTTGAATCCACTCAAGTGGTATGAAAGCAAAACTAAAAATCAGCCTACCACTGTTACTTAGAAGCTTTCAAGTATACTTGGAAAACTGAGATCAATGGAGACCTTTACCAAAATATCAAATTAAAAATAGGGATTATCTCACTCACTTAAAAGCTAATTTAAAAGAAACTATCTGCAGTAGGGATTCCTGTCCCATAGTGGACTTAGAGGTCAGCTCACATGGTTTCTGGTGAAGTTTTTGTGCTTTGGTTTTTTGAAAAATGGGTATGATTGTGGAATAAAGTCTTCCAAGTTTATAAATATGGTAATACAGACTGGAGAGCAGGGTACAAACAGCTGCAACCTGTTTTCTTTCTTTACAGCTAAATCCAGGTGAACAGATCAAACTCCTTTAGAAATACTGTGTAGATACTCTAAAATCTCAAATTAACTTGCCTTTGGTAACATCAAATATTCTATTGGTGCATATACATAAAATTGATTCTTTAGTGAATGGTGTCATATATTGATAAAATCCTTTGTGTGGGAAGAAAAATATTTCTCTAAGGTATAGAAATCTATAAACCAGTGAACCTAAGTGCAGGGAAGGGATCCATTTGCCCAGAGTTGCCACAGAGTGCTCTTGAAAGTGTGAGAACTTTCAGCTGGGAAAAATTATGGATGCTGTCACATGTCTGACAGAGCAGCTTTTGTTTTATGCAGTTGTGCTTGGATGGAAGTTGGGATCACTACTGCAGATGTGTGCTGCCTGTAGAGCTCTCCTGGCTCCATCTACACAGGCACAGAAAGGAGCTGTGGGATGGGAGGGTCCAGCTGGGGCCACCCCAGCATATCTCTCCAACTGAGTACCAAAGTGAAAATTGGGAGGTATGTAACACTAACAGCAGTAACCTGTCACGCTGTACACGAGAGACCAATGTCTTACTTTGATATATAAATTGATCAGTTGAGCAGTGTATGCCAAAGGAGTTGGAGAGTTTACGTTTGGGGAGGTGCAGGGCAGGGGCAGAATGCCACGCTAACTTCATGTTAATTGAAAGTTTTCTTTTGCTGTGTGGGAAGTACAATACTTGATGCTTGCACTGTTTGATCAGTAGAATGTCTCTGATACTGACATATGGAGTTATCAGACTTCAATGTTGAAAACAGAGGAGCTCTCACTGAAGCCAAAACTGGTGTTCGGTTCAGTTCATGTTAGGAAAATGTTGTATTTTCCAGAAGGACAGAATTCCTTACAGGAGGAGGCTGTCTTTTTAAAAGCTATGAAAATAATGTAGAGCTATTGATTTCTTAAAAGGCACAAGAATTTTAAGTCATCTACTTCATTGACTAGCTCTGCTTGCTAGAAAATAGAAAAACTAAAAAAGCTTACAATTTGTTCCCAGAAAGTTACATAAACTTATGCTTATAGTTGTGTTAAGTGGAGAAAGAGCACATTAGCACCTCCTTCTGTATTGTTAAAGAGTGTGCATGGGGAAATGTATTCAGAAGACCTTGCACAGAGGGATGACTTTCTGAAAGGTAAAACATCCCCTGGGAAGTTCACCTTCCTGTGCTGTCTTCTATTTTAGTTGAACTTCAGTGTCACCATAAAGGTTTTACAGTCCTTGAAATAGACCTTGTTTCTTAATGTTTTTCATAGTTAAGAGAAAGATAATCCCAAGCAAGATGTGGGTACTGGGGGGACCTCACACCTCATCTTGAACATGACACTTGTTCTATGAGTATGTTTGGATTTAAGTTCCTATCTTTTTTCTCTCTCCCCTCCCACCACTTTCTAGCCTAAACACTCTACAGATTCCCCAAAGTGTGGCTAAAGCTCAGATCAAAAGGGAGTAGCCATTTAATAAAAAGCTGATGTTAGAATCAGGTATTTGATTTCTTTGAACACCTTCTAACTGCACAGTTCCAAAGCCTCTCTCTGCTTTTCTTAAAACTGAAGATTTAAATACATATTCCACCTGTACTCTTGATTTCTTCTTTGAGTCTTTCTATTTTTGCTCTTGCTTCTCTTGTGCAGATCTGTATGATTTACCACATTACTTCACCTTTGTCCATCTGTGAACCAGTATTAGAAAGAACCTTTAGGAAAAAAAAAACATTGTATGTATTATGTACAAGTAATTTAGAAAATAACTTCTAATGCTGGTTAACTGAACTACATTATTCAAAAAATTTATTAGTTTGCTAGTCAATACAAAGTTTTAATGAAGGCAAAAGGAATTGCTTTAGCATTTGGGGTAAACATCATCATTTCTCAACACTTGTAATCACAGGAAACTTAGAATTTATTTGGCTTTCCTTGATATGTAAATGTGAAGTAGATATATTGCATATAGGAATGTTTTTGCAGTGGGGTGGCTTACTGGGTTCTCATTTGTTTTCAAATTGATGTGCCAGTTGCTTCCGTAATACTGCATTTTCCTTTTGATTTGTAGGGCTACTTCATTTATACTCTTTACATCTGTTCCCAGAAAAGCCCTGTTATATGATGAGTGGCGCATAAGGAGTATATAGATTAAATGCCATTGGAAAATGGGCATGTGGGATTTTTTTGTTTGTTTGTTTGTGTTTTTTTGGAGAATAGTGATAATTAAACTTCAGGCAAAGTTTCATTTCCTGCTCATGCCACATAGCAGTATTAAGTGTTTTCATGCTTCATCACTCTTTTTTTTTTTATTAGCTCTCTATTTAGAATAGGGTTTTTTGGAAAATATTTTATCTTAATAAGAATAACCTATCAAGCAAGAAAGCCAGCAGACTTCACATTATCACATTCTCTGTACAGGAGTTTATCTTTTTGCTGCCACTGCTGCATTCCACAGTGCTCTGATGTTGGAAAATGGATTGGTTTTAATGGTTGATTTTTGACTGACAAAGGCAGAGATGGCACCAGTGGCCTGTCACAAAAACGATGGGATTAGAACCAACTGAATAGACACAGAACAGGTTAAAGAGCTTTTGGGAGAGATGTGCTGTACACTGGCACCTCTGATCAGCATTAGCATTCTCTGCCTATTGCAGAGACTCTTTAAAATGCCATTTGCATTGATGATGGTATAATTGACATGGCTCCCTAAGGAGCTGTAGGGATTGTAGGAAGCTCAAATCTCAGGAAAAGTCATCTGTTCTTGGGACTCTTATATAGTCTGAGGTCGTGTTTGGTAGCAGGACTTGCATTGTTGTATGCTATCATTCTAATAATAAAGGGCCATCAGCATTATGGCTCTTCTCAAGTTCCCAGCAGTGTTTTTGTTAAATCTAATTGAACATTAACTTGCTAATTAGCATTAATGGTTCATTCTATTGGCTAATTGACAGCATAGTTTTGTTTAGAGTGGCTTTCTGGAAGATGTAGTGTAATAAACTTTTACAATGAAATTAATAACTTATAGAAGGTTTCATTATTTCAGTAGTAAAAGTAGGAGGATGTGCAATAAAAATTCTATATTTGCTTTCTAGAGCTCTGAAGACTAGGTGGTAAAGCAAGTGTACAAATCAATGCCTAATAACTATGGAAATAAGTAACTTAAAATATTAAAAGGGATTTGGGAAGGAATTGATAGAAATAAGATGACTTTTGGGACCTATGCATACTCAGAAGCTATGAGAAGATTCTGTGTATTAGAATGTGGTTAGAAGGTACATTATTGAGGCTTTGCTGGTAAGTACAGTAGGAGATAAAGCTGATTTGCCTGTAAAAGTTAGTACCTGACACTATGTCAGTAAGCACTTCTTTTTTGGGCTTGTGTATATCATATGCAGAAGATAGCTGAGGGAGCAAAATTTGGTTGCTTGCCTAGGAACTGAATACCTTATTTGCATGTCCATATATGTATTTAGTGAAAAGATCATTGTAATGAAAACAGTACCAGAAAGAGGAGGAGAGGTGCTGACTTAATAAATCTGTAGAGTGTAAGTGTGATTACCTGTCTTTGGAAAAAAAAGCTTTCATTTGACTTCAGTAAAAGATATTGGATGAAATTTTGATCTGATACTTAAGTGCAAATTTGCAGTAATTTCACTGAAGGCTTAACTTAATCTTACACTGAATCAGCACTAAAAATTAAATTAGATTTTGTCAGTTCAGATTTATTCTTTTAAGCTACAATTTAGCTGAAGTCCGTTGCTCTGAAAGGAGGTACTGCTCTTTGAGATGAATATTGGGCATACTGGTAGTCTTAGGCACTCAAAAGAGAAATTGCAACAGTGAATGATTTTGCATGCTTGTCTTATGCAAAGGTTGAAATGCAGTTTCTGAGCAGTGAAGTATTACTGTTGAAATTTTCAGCTTTTCTTATCGGTCTTGTGCTTAAGACATAAACCAACCATGTTAAACATCAAATCGTGGAAGGGAGGGGGCAAAAAAGATCTTTAAGTGAATTTTTTTTGATACAAGTTTTCTTGTGATTTTTGCCTTGAATTCCAAGTATTTTTTGCTAATACTATCAGGTAATGAATTATTGAAGGCTTAGAAGTGGCTGTACAGTAGAAATTGATGGAGGATTTTTTTTTTCTTGAAAGTGTAATTGTATGAGGATGTAGGAAGACAACATTAGAGGAATGTGGAGAGAAAAGCAGCCAACGTTGGACTAACTTGTATTAAGGTGGATGCAGTTTAAGACACAAAAGCCATGACAAATTCACTCTCATAGCTTTTTTGTTTTCCTTTAACAATCAAAAGAAAAACACTAGTGCCTTTTTACAGTTCTAACTGATTGTTGTACCATTAGAAAAGAAACTTGAGGATAGAGGCATAACATAAACAGTTCAAGCACTTCACAAAGATTGCATCATCACATATATCTGACACACGGCTCAGTGGACTACACAGTTAAGTCACCTCACTATTAATTCCCCTTTCTTTCTCTTTCATACATGTTTGCACTATACCATTATTTGTCTTTAAATTAATTTTATGTGTCATTTTCCATCAGGTGGAAGACATCTACAGAAACACCAGCATGGTGTATAAAATGATTTAATGTTGGTGCTTCCTATCTAAATAGTTTTTTCTCATTAAAATACTTCTGAACCAATTTATAAGCCAGCATATGTTAAAGGTGATATTTGAGATTGGAAAGTTTGATTCTGCTTGTTTGTACTTAAAAATATACAGATGCTAAAAAGGATGTCTGCCTACAACCTGTAGTCTTCAAACTTCTAAATTACACAGTAAATATGGATGGTCACCATTACCCAATGCAATGCGCTCTCTTCCCATTTTTGTTCAAGTAACTGCTGGCATTTGCAATTGTAATTCTCTTCTCTCATCTTGCCCTGCATTTTCAAGTTGCTGGTGCTGAAAAGAATGACCCTCAGACCATTATTAATCACGAAACATTTACCAACAGTAGCATCTTTGTACCTTGATCAAATTCTAGCTCTGGTAATTTCATTCTTCTTGCCTCAGGTATCCATATAATTTCCTGGATTGATATTTTTCGTGTCTCTTCTTGTTGCCTGTTGAGCAGTTTCTGTATTCCACCCTAGCTGAAGAATGTATTTCAGTGGGGGATGAACTGTTCCTGACATTTCTCACAGCAATCTGAAAGGTTATAAGTACCTTTAGGAATTTTTAGAATTGATGTTCTGTAAATGCCTAAGAAATTATTATTCAAAGCTTAGCCTTATTCCAAAGAGGAGGGGGGAAATTACTCACGTAACTGGTACATCTTAAGCATGGAAATTGCTTACCAATCTACATTGTACAAAACATTCCCATGTTATTCAAGTTATGTCTTCAGTATTCCTGCATGCTAGCATGGAAGAAAAAATAAAACCTTTTTCCCTATCTTTATGCCACATTGGAGAGAAATTCTCTGTTCTTTTTCCTTTTTGTTTTCTTTGTATGGACAACTGTTTTAAATTATACCTGATCTTCAGTAGCCTTGTCATAGGAACTGCTATGAATTTGTTTTTAACAAATTATGAAATGGCTCTTAGTGTAAAAAAACAAACCAACCAACAAACAAACAACAAAAACCAACACTGCACACACAAGCCCCCAAACCCCCACCCAAACCAGCCAACAAAACAAATGCTTTCACTACTTTCCTTCTATAGCTGTGTGACTAGAACCTGCATGCTGTTGATACTGAGGGATGACCCCTTATGTTTTTGCAATACTGGTTCTGTATGTTCTTCAGAAAAGAGGAAATTCTGAAAATATTAAAATTAGTATTTTCAGGCTTGGCCTTTTTAACAGTCTGATGATAAAACTGATGCTTTCCAGGCCAATGATATTTTCTCCAGGATGGGACGTATCTGCAAACCAGGAATTTTGGATTTCTCAAGGAATACTATGATTAAATATATTAAAGGTGTTAAATCCAGAACTGGTTGGAGAGCTTTCAAAAACTTCACTTGAACTTTATGGGTCCTTTTTGGCCACAAGTACTTGGGAGAAGCTTGGATTAATTGTTTGCCCTGACCACATGAGTTTTATATGTTTAATATGTGGTTTATCTGGTAACTGTGGTTCATACAGTTTTCTCAGACAAAACTAGAGGATGTAGCTCATTCTTGTTGCAATAGGAAGAAAAATGAAATCTCATTACTTTAAAAAGAGGGTATAAGAATCCACATCAAGAGTCATAGTTTTCTTTTTCAATCCAAACTCCATGCTCCACGTAAGGAGCAGCAAATGTGAACTCTCAAATTCCAGTCTCTATTTTTTGTTAGGACAGGAAGTTGTCATGTACTTGAGAGAGCAAGGCAATCTTCTCAGTAAATGAGGATCAGGGCTCCTAGCTGTGAACAGTTTACAGATTCACTTTAGCTAAAGTTATTTAATGTTACAGACAAATGTGAGAAAATGTTTGTTGTTCCTTTATTGTAGTTACTGTTCCACATCTTATTAGAGAGGAATTCTGTATTCTTTCCTACTAGGGTCTGATTTCCCTCACTCTTCCCCTGGTCAAATGCAAGTCTATGCCAGTCACTTTTCAATTGATTTGCAAGGTCCAGCAGAGGAAAAATTCAATCCTTTGGTGTTCTTTTTTGGGTTTTTTTTTTTTTTGTTTGTTTGTTTTGTTCATTTAGATTGCTGCAGGCCAACCCTGATCTAGAAATGACATGTTAGTTTGCCTCTGTCCTTATTGCAAAATTGAGAGTAAGGTTTCATTGGCCTTGATAGTCACCACTTTGATAATTCAAGGCCAGTTACTGTTCTCTCCAGATTCATACTAGATATCCTGGACTGTGACTGCCAGGTGTGGAAGAGCTTCTCTGTTTCACTTGGTGAGAGAGCTGGAAAAAAAGTTTAAATTACTTTTTTTGAGTAGTCTTTCTCCTTGAATTTTCCTCTTCAATTATTTAATTGAATTAATTACTGCCTTGAACAAACAGTAACTATAATTTCTGTTACACTGCACTGGTACATCCTGTGTACAGGGGAGTTGGAGGGACATGCGGGATTAAGTTTTGCCAAATGGTAGTTTGGTACAAACTATTTTGCTCAATTTAAAAGGAAATAAGCATGTAAGGGCTGTTAATCAAGTGAAAATGAGACTTGTAAATTCAGCATCTCAGATGTTTTCAGTTCCAGATCTACAGATAGGGACACTTACTTGATGAACTGAATGCAAAACCAGGAGATTATGTTTTTCAGTTTTGACACTGACTAAGGGCAGCCATATGGCTTTGCTTAACTTTGGTTTCTTACTTGACCCTTCTCCTTCTGCTCCACCTCACCTCTATTGTCTTCAGTGACAATTATAGGCTTTTCAGAATCTCAGATTCACAATGTAATGGTGGAGGTACCACAACTGGATTGTGTCCTAACAAAGGTCACTTGTGAACAACTTTTTCAAAAAGGCAGGCAGGACATGGGTAACGCCTCCCTCCTGTGTATGTACAAAGTGTTGGTTCTTTGTTGCATCTCCTAACAGATAGTTTTGCACCAGCAATAGACTGCTGCTATTTCTGATATCTGTGATGGAGCTCATGGATGTCAAATACTGCTGAACAGCAGTGCAGTCTGTATAGGTGCCATTCAAAGATGCCAAAATTATGCAGCATGCACTGGACGCTGTGCCAAGCTGTGGCTTGGTGCTGTCTGAGAAGAGTGGACACTTTTCGTAGTTGCCTGCGTGCTGACCTAAAATCAACAGCAGTTTTCTGAATGCTTTCTATAAACTTATCTTTGGCACCTGGTAGCTGTTTCTGACTCTGTCTTTGTGTCAGGATGATTATTATAGTTGGATGACAGGAATGTTACTTCTCAAGAAGACAAAGAAATCTTCTGTACTACAGAGGTAAATGAGCATGGTTAAAAGACAACTGGGCTTGGATTCTTCCTTGAAACTTCACTTTCGTTTTTAGCTTGCAAAACCAGAAATGCAATGAACAGAGTATTACTAAGCCCCTTGGTGGAAATGCAGATGTCTTGACACTGGAATACATGTCAATCCAGAGAGAGAGAGTGGCCTTTGTTGCCAAGTTGCTAATTATTCATGGAAAAGATGAAAGCTGAGCATGGATTTCTCAAATGATTTCATATTATACTCTGAATTAAAAATACATTAAATAGAAATGCTGATGTGGTAGAAAGGATCTTTGTCAGTACAAGGCTGCAAGATTGTCATGGTATTTAGATTAATAGAATCTGGGAGAACAGGTAGAATGATTGCAAGGAAATGTACTGCAGCAAAGCAGATGTTCTCATGGTGTCTATCACCTGTGTTCTGTCACAGAATGAATATTATTGCTTATTGCTTATTGCTGACCAGCTCCCCTTTCTTGGAAGGTGTAGTAGACTTTGATCTCTGATACTGGGAGTAATTTGTATGCGTAGCCAGGGTTACTCTGCAGTTCTAGCCATGTAGCTGAGGTCAGTTTGATTCAGAACTATTCAATATAATTTGGTTTTCTCAGCCTGCAGTGCTAGAAAACATTAGTTATGATCAAACCTGATGTTATGAGCAAAGGTTTTGGTTGAATATCATTCTAGATAGGCACATCTGTGCATTTTGGGCCTTGTTACAAATTATGCAGGTTGTCTAGAAGATGTTGCTATAAGTGTCCTAATAGTATGGCTTTTTTGCTGAATTTTACATATTACAATTTTCTTCTTCTGTATAGTGAAAGCTGATGTATCTTGAAGACTATGTTTTTCTATAAGAAGGCAGAAGTAATGTAGTATTATTATAATGTGTAGATTGTCCCACTCTACACTGCACTGGTGTGGCCCCTCCTTGAGTACTATGTGCAGTTTTGGGCACCTCAATATGAGACAGACTTCACACTATTAGTGTGTCCAAAGGAGGGTGACCAAGATGGTGAAAGGTCTCGAAGGGAAGACTTAAGAGGAGTGGCTGAGGTCACTTGGCTTGTTCAGCTTGGAGAAAAGAAGGCTGAGGGGTGACCTCATCACAGTCTACAACTGCCTTAAGCAGGGCAGCGGAGAGGGAAGTGCTGATCTCCTCTTTCTGGTGACCAGCGATAGGACATGTGGAAATGGAATGAAGCTGCATGAGGGAAAGTTCAAATTAGACATTAAGAAAATGCTCTTCACTGAGAGGGTGGTTGGTGATTGGAACAGGCTCCCCGCGGAAGTGGTGATGGCACCAAGCCTATCAGAGTTCAAGAAGCATCTGGACAATGCTCTTAGTTATATGGTTAATTTTAGGTAGTCCTGTGAGGAGCAGGGAGTTGGACTTGATGATCCTTATGGGTCCCTTCCAACTTGAAAGGTTCTGTGGTTCTACAGAGACAATTTAAAGAAGTATTATAGCAAAGAACAGTGATACCAATTTGAACTGCAAACCAATTAAGCTATACAATTGTCAATACAAGCAGAGGTTCTCATTCCATAATTGCCTCAGTCTTCTATATGTAGCTTCAGCAAGGTCCTGTGGTCCAGGCTGTCTTCTCTACAAGAGGTCATTGTCCCTGATTAGACAGTTTTCTCCATCATTTCCTTAAACAGCTTGTGAAATCAATGTTAGGTTTTTGAGCAAGCTACCCAAAGGGATCTGCTTTATTCACTGGGTGACTTTAAGACTGGATCTTCTGGTGGCCTCTCAAAGATGTAACTGAAGGGTATACATTTTTAAGTGGTCTTCCCATCCACCTGAAGGTTAGCAATCTCCATTCATATGCTTTTGATATGGTCATTCCACAGAAATTTTGGGCTTCTTATGGTTCATTCTGCTGTGACATTTATAGCTATTTTATAACCACCCTTTGAAAGCATGCATAGTGTTCTATGTCTCTAAAGGATTAAGCACCTTTTAAAATCTTTACCTGTTACTTCAGATTTCTCTGTTTAGATACACACACACTTTTCTTTGAAGGATGGGGTAACTGTTATCAGCTGATATTAATGCATTCCCTTTGCTTTATGTTGGGTCTTATCTATGACGTTCATCTGGCCCATCCTTTTCCCAATTAAAAGGACAGGATGGCATACTCACTTGCTTGTCTCCTTTTGCTAACTCTGGAAATTGGTTGTGGTATGAAAGGAACACATGATACCATGTGATATTTTCTGTACTGATTTGAAAGTCAGTCCCTATGGGCCTGCAGCTAGTCTCACTGTGCCTGAGTAAAAAGGAGAAAATCCTACCAGTTTAACCTGCTTTTTCAAAACAATCACATTCTGATTCTTTTTGTGAAGGGTGTGAAAAACAGAGATCCATCAATATAATTTCTTATAATCTCTAGTGGGCAAATTCCTGCCTTACTTCCACACTGCTGGGCCAACACATGTCCTTATCTCTTCATATTTTGATCCTGATATTCAGTATCAATATGATCAGTCGTATACCATGTTACATATCTACCAAATAGAACTTAACATGAACATATTCTGGGTACCCAGGCATTGCTTCACTATTTCTAAATTTTCTGGGTTTCCTTTCCTCAGCCCTTCCCTTGCCCTTAGAAACTGCAAAAACACTACTTGGAGTATGGCCTTGAAGTCAGAGTGTTGTCTACATTAGCATAAATTATTCACTAGATATTTTAAATTCCAGAGTTCTGAATGATTGGTGGGATACCTGGGTTCTAACTAAAATCCCTCCAAAAAGACTTTGATAGCTACATAGGTAGTTTTTATATATGTTGATGTACATGATCATTAGTATTGTTAAGTCGTAATAATTGTGGAGGTTTATATTAAGTATTTGGCATCCTAGAGTATGACAAATCACAGGCTGCTCTTCATTCAAACCTCAGATGTGTGATATAAGTAACACTTAGCAATGGTTTTAGTGATGGGATATAGTATTTCTTTAGTCTCTTTTCTGAGTCTTATTAGAAGATGGGTGTGAAATTCTTTGATGGAAATACTTTTATGGAATATTTATTCCCTGGAAACTTGAGCTGAGCAGGAAGATCAATACATTTCAAAAAAAGTGGTGGTGATCAGAATCCTTGGATGTTAAGATGAAGAGGCAGCTGGCTACCTGGGATGAAGGATGATTTGATTTCTTGGGTTCCCCACCTTCATATTCTGCAGTCTGAGATATAGGGAGCAGATGGTCATAGAGAGGCCAAGCAAGATAATGC
Source organism: Haliaeetus leucocephalus (assembly GCF_000737465.1). Classification (NCBI taxonomy): domain Eukaryota; kingdom Metazoa; phylum Chordata; class Aves; order Accipitriformes; family Accipitridae; genus Haliaeetus; species Haliaeetus leucocephalus. The sequence continues at coordinate 14,613,552 of NW_010973092.1, read as the reverse complement.
TGAGGGAAGATGAAAGTAATTTTCAAGCAGAGGGCAGGTGAGATCTCTTGGGACTGCAAAGTTCATAAATCTGTGTCATGCACCCTTTGTGAATAAGGCAACACAGGCCTTTCACAGATTCAATGTTCATGGAAATGCTTTACCAGCTGTAACTAACTGCTGTAGCCCTTGATCCCTGCCCATTATTTCAAACTATGGCTCCTGAGAAAAGAGCAAAGTGCTTGATATTTTTAAAAAAAAACTAGAAATAGAGCCGGGGGGCAGGGAGGAGGATTTTTGCTTCCTTCCTGGAAGGAGAGAAGGAGAGAAGCAGAAGAAATTAGTTTGCTGCTTATGCATTATTATGTAAGATAGATTTACGGAAAATATTTGGGAACTACCTAGTGTGAAAGGAGTACTGACTGAAGGTGGTGCTTTTGTCAAAGCATTAATTATTATGTAGTCTGTGTCTCATTCTGTGCTTCTATCATTCCTGGATATTTTATAGAGACTTTTCCTGATGAACACCAGGAAATAAAAATATCATTTAAGTTGCTCTAATGGTGGTGTGTTTTAACCCCAGCCAGCAACTAAGCATCACACAGCTGCTCACTCACTACCCCCCACCCCCACCCGGTGGGATGGGGGAGAAAATCAGGAAAAGAAGTAAAACTCGTGCGTTGAGATAAGAACGGTTTAATAGAATATAAAAAGAAGAAACTAATAATGGTAATGATAACACTAATAAAATGACAACAGCAATAATAAAAAGATTGGAATGTACAAATGATGCGCAGTGCAATTGCTCACCACCCGCTGACTGACACCCAGCTAGTCCCCAAGCGGCGATTCCCTGCTCCCACTCCCCCCAATTTCTATATTAGATGCGATGTCCCATGGTATGGAATACCCCGTTGGCCAGTTTGGGTCAGCTGCCCTGGCTGTGTCCTGTGCCAACTTCTTGTGCCCCTCCAGCTTTCTCGCTGGCTGGGCATGAGAAGCAGAAAAATCCTTGACTTTAGTCTAAACACTACTTAGCAACAACTGTAAAACATCAGTGTTATCAACATTCTTCTCATACTGAACTCAAAACATAGCACTGTACCAGCTACTAGGAAGACAGTTAACTCTATCCCAGCTGAAACTAGGACAAATGGTTAAATATTAACCACAGACTTCAATGGTTGACTAGAGCTTGTTAGCTCTAGTTTATAGGATGAAGCATGAGTGCATAATAGCTGCCAACTAGAGGCTGTGTTGGAAGTCTACAGCTGATGTACACACAAAATTCTGGGCTTTTCTGTTAGATATTCAATGAAAAATCTGGAGAATGTTTTCCCTTTGAACTTAGAATCATCTATTCATGATGAGTACAAGGAAAACCTGGTCCCAGGTAATACTTGGGCATAAGCAGAAGTATTTCAATGCAACCTATTTGCAAACTCTTGCATACTTTGCCAGCTTTACTAGAAAACACACTACTAATGTTTGCTTGCCCCCTCCTCATAAGATAACTTGCTTGCCATTGAAAACTTCTAGCACCTAGAAGAAGGATGAACTTGTTAAAGGCACAGGGATTGCAATTTGGAGATCTTTCATTAATTTTCCTTTTCAGTCAAAAAAACCAAACCCAAATGTTTCTTGCCTCTTGTAATTTTCTCAGTCCCTCTGATCATCATGTCACCTCCTCCCTCCCTGCCCGCAAAGTAATGTTTCTCTACTCTGAGAGATCAAAAAAAGTATCATGACTTTTCCATTTTCAGGGCTCTGTGCTGTCACTAGCTTGGTCCATCTGCTGTGATGTCTGTGGGATGGATTTTCTGCCCACCTCTACTTCATTCTGTTATTTGCACGTCTCTGACTCTGGTTGGGCTTGTCTCCTAATAATTTGTTCTGTGATCTGTTTGCAATTGCTAGTAGCAATCACTCAGTGCTTCTCTTTCACCTTATTTCTGTTGGTGCATTTGATTAGTGTTCATGTTTTCTGCTTTGGGCTGTAGATGATGGCTGGGGAAGGAATAAGTCAAAGTCTTCCTTCAAGCCAGAAATAAACAACAATGGCTGATAACAATACAGAGCTCACTTAAGGTAACTTCTTGCAACCTGCTTTCACATTGGTGATTTCGCTTGATATTGTCACTGCTCAGTTCATGGTTTTCTGCTTTAAGAAAGGCTACTATTCAGCTGGTAAGACTCCTTTTCCTATTGCTTTCAAAGACAGATTTTCCCTGCATTTATTTCTAGACCAATAATGGGTTTTAAGACGTGATCTTGAAAAGGGCTCAGCATTGCCATTTATTTCAGCTGAAGCTTTGTGTGTTTAAGTGCTGTCTCTTTCATGTTCTTGTTAGTGTTTATTTCTCTGTTTGAAAATGAGCAAGCTATCAGAATAAATGTAATGTAGGATGAGAGGCGCTGAGTCTTCATTGAGCTTTTCACCACTTTCTCACTAGCCACTAGCAGGCAGATCAGTGTATCCAGAAAAAATTGCCCCAGTTTAAGTTCACCAAATTAAACCATGGCAAATTCCCCCCAAACCCTAGCTTTGCAGCTCTTTAACCCTCCTTAAAGTGGCATAATCGAAACTGGTTAAAACATGTTGAAAAACATTTGAATTTGCATTGTTTTGTTAAAATTGTATTGACCATGTTACACTTGAATCACTGGTCTGTGGTACTTGACCAAATCCAGCAGGATGATTTCAGTCTTTCAGGTAAGCTACTGAAATCTCTGATGGTTGTTTGGAAGTTTACAAAACAGAGTGAAAATGGAACTAGCAAATAGACCCAGTTAAATGTCTCTTTGTCTTGACCTCAGAAAAAGATGTGTAACTTTCTTGGTGAATTGTTTCTATGTGATAGTGACTATAAATTCTTTTCAGAATGGTAAGATTTGCCCATCTTTACATTTTAAAAAAAGCTGTTTCCTGAAGGCACTTAGTGTGTAGACATTCCACTTTGAATGTACATTCTATGTATGGTACACGGTCCCTTATGAAGACACTTTCACTTATTTGCCAAGCTTCTGGATTTTTAATGATGTAGCTAGATATGTTTTTGTGGGTTGAATGTTCTTTCTTCATAAAGAGGAGGAATACAGAAAATACATTTCTCCAGAAAATCACTGTACCATTGTAAGTCTAGAAACATCAGCTGTTGGTTTGGTTTGCTTCAGACTGAGTTTGAAATTGTATTACCAGTGTACTTGCTTACCTGCATACGGTTGGATCCTGTTAAATGTAGTTAGTTTAATTTTGAAAATCTGGTATTTGTGGTGCTTAGTTTGTAGAGGATATCAGCACCCCTGTAATGTTTGTTTTTTGTTTTTTTTTCTTGAGCCCCAGTTTATGCTCTGAGCCATGACTTAATGTAGCTCTTTGCCTTAAGGATTAGAATTGCCCCTGTCAAGGGCTTTTCCTCCAGCTTGCTTGGTCTCTGAAGCAGAGAAGCATTCAGCATTTAACTATTCCTTATGTATGGTATGTGTAGAATTGACTGTTTTCAGTCCTACATGCCTCCTACTAAGTTGCATACTGGTCATCTCTTTGCCAACTTTTTCCACAGTGTCTTACAGAGAAAAGTGTAATGGTAAAAAGATTTTCCAAACTTATGTCCACTTGAAGTAAACAGAGCCTATATGAAGCAAATCTCTAGTGCTTCTTCTTCCCGCTCAATAATGTTATGTGGAATTGGTATTCACTATGGGTGCACTGGGATATAGGTTTTTGTCTGTAGAGGCAGGCATGCTGATAGTTTTTGTAAAAATCATTTCAGTGTCAGTCCAAGATAAAAGTAGTAATAAAAAACTCTTTTCCTTCTGAAAGTCAGTGTGGACCCAGTCAATGTTATGATAATCTTGTCTGCCGTGTATGAGAGTCCTGGTGGATATGTTCTTAGCTTCTGCTTTATTACCAAAATATGAACAAGGAAAGTAAAACTATAAAAATATTAAAAGGTAAGAGCATATCACAATCTCCTGGAGCTATAAGAAAATGATAAGAGCTGGGGCATGAATATGTAGAAGAATTTACTGAAAATGTAAGAATTTTTATCATGTCTACTTAATCTCTCTGTGCCACAGCACATAGCCCTTAACTTTTACTCTACTTGTGAACTGTAGATTAATGTTCTGAGTCGAAGTATTGAGATGGAAAAAAAAAGTCCTGAATTTGTATGGAAAATACAACCTGTTTCATGCTTATTTTTCTTCCATTTCAGGCTGTTGCCTGAGTGGAGTCGTTCTAGTTCCTGAGACCTATAGGTGGCAATCTTGCGCTGTATTGGAGAAGCAATTCCCTACCCTTCCAAAATACAGGTGGAAATGTGTGGGTTAGGGGGAAGGAACAGGGGATGTCAGCAGATGAAACGAGAATTTATTTTTTTTTTCACTTCTGTTCTTCAGTTTTTAAGACTTGCTTCCCTCCATATTTCCTCATAATTTCTTAATCCCCAGGACTTAGTGCAGCAATTAGCTTGTGAGGAAGCAAGGCAGTAGCTGTGCAGCAGTTAGAACAACAGTTCTTAGCAAGCCCAAGAAAGCAAAGCTGCAGCAGTGATGCTCTGCTCCTGCCTGAGCACCCAAACCCTCCCTCCAGTAGCTTTTCAGGGCTTGAGTGGGATCACTAAAGAAGTCTTAACTTTTTTTTCATTGTGGAGCATGGCCCCAATGTTCAAGAAGTTTGGAAACCGGTTTGGCATAATACAACCAATTTCATTTAACAACTCCGCCAAATACATAAATGGATCCACAGGAGGACGGTTGAGGAGGAAGTGGGCCATCCCAGTTCTTGGTTTTTATGATTATTGATCTTCCAACCTTTATCAGCAGGACCTAAAATAGTAAAGGTTTGGAATTTAGAGTACACTTTGAAAAAGATGATAATTTTCTGGATGAAGCTGAGAAAAGAAAAACTTTTGGTGACCAATTTTTAAGAGAAGCAAGACTAAACTGACGTTTTAACACTGTATGCACAGGTTATTTCCTGCCTATGTTACTTTATAATAAAATAGACTTTGCTGGCTTTTCTGAACTACTGAAGTTATAAAAGTAATTTCCTTTTTTTTTTTGATATTAAGGGGTTACACTAGAATTAAAATCTTCACAACTATGATTGGATCTAAGATTTCATTGAATCTAAAACTCAATATCTGTGGATAATTTTTCTCTCCCAATCATTTCAGGGGGGTACCCCGCAAAACACCCCAAATTTGTCTTTTAAATTCATGCTCTGCAAGATGCATGTTTGCTTCAAGCTGTGTATTTCAGCAGAACATTCAAATACACCAGGGAAGGTGGGGAGATAAAACCCATGACTGGAAACTGCAGAACAGTAACTCCATTCAGTTCAGTCCAGGGAATGCAATTTAGGTGGCTGCAGGGAAATAGAATGAGTTCAGAGCTTAGATTAAGGAAAGCAGTCCTGTCTCGATGTAAATGATGTTTTACTCTATGATCAGCCCTGCTCTTGTATCAGTATTTCACTTACTTAAACAATTTCAAAACCTGAATGCTGGTAGCATGGGCCTGACTTCATTTTGAGATAAAATGAGGGTGTAATTCTGGAATGAAATCAGTATCTAATAATCTGATCACTTGCATCATTAATCTTTAGTTGAACTAGGCAAAACAAAGGGAATCTGACAGTATGGACCTGCAGTGGTTTAAGCCAATTTTAATTTTGTGTGGTTGCAGGTCCACTTTCCCTGCCAAATGTTCTTTTTGGCTTTGATGTGCATATGACCCTAGGGTGAGCTGGTTTAACTGATCTAGATGAAGACTCTCAGTTTTCTCACTAGTGATTAGTTTTCAGCCTCAGCTGCTTGTTGCCCAGTCACACAAATGTCACTTCTATTGAGAGAGGAAAGGGAAACAGTTTTGTTAAATCAACTGTTATGGAAATGCAGCTTACTCTTTCCTCTCATGCATTAGAGCAACACAAGTGATAATATATGGTCACTTTGTTTTAAACTTATAGGTAAGCCCTGGAATGAGAGTATGAAAAGAATTGATGTAATAACAAAGATGCGCAGTGTACTGAGAGTCGGAGAGGCTGGCTCACTAGAAAGGAGGAAGGAAAGCTGCATGATGCAGTATTAGTATTGTTCAGAATTTCCCTCAGGCTGACATCATTCATTCCTGTGGCTTTTTTTCCTTGACTAGCCACAGATTCAGATCTAACCCTAATCTAGCCTTTAGTGAAAGTTAGATGGCAGCTCTCCACATGAAGAGAAATCAGACCCAGTTTTAAAGCTCCATGGGAGATGAAGGCAGGAGGCTTTTCTTACCCTAAGGCAGACAGAAGTGCTGCTGACTAAAAGCTTTTTTGGAAGCTATGCAATGAATTATCCCAATGCACAGCTCAATTGAAGGGAAAAAGATCTAACAAGCCCAACTAGGTAATTTTTCATTAAAGTGTTAGTGAAGCTTGACATTTTTAATCTCATTCTTCCACAACAGAACTTCTACTTCTGGCATAAACTATATTCTAGAGGAGGGCTCAACAGGCAAGTCCAAATAAACCTATTAAGAAACTTGCTTTTCTAGAAGGCCAAATCTGCAATCATCTCTGTTTGAATTTGGTTTTCCTCTCATAAGACATGGGCAAAAGAAAATACTGAGACATGAAGTCAGGCTTTACCTTATGTGCTACAGCAGCCAATTTGTGCTATGGTAAGCAACTTAAAGCTGAAACAGTTCTTACGTGAGTTTTTCTTAATAGCTGTTCTTTACTAAATAGCAGATTTCTTTTCTTATGGAATGCTTCTGTGTCTTTTAAAAAAAAAAAAATGTATAAGAATGCTTTCACCAGAACATACAGCTGACTTCTTTCTTCTTTATCTTACTCTGTCAGTTCACTGGTTCCGAATGATGAAAACAGAATTCTGCCTTGTAATTTGATAAGTACAGAAAAGTGTGTGGACTACTATTACCCCTATTGTTCTGGGGCTGGAATGTCTTGCAAAACATAAGTGGAACAGTCTTCACACAGATCTCTGAAAGAGAAATACTGTCACACTTTAGACTGGGGAAACTGCAGAGCCCCTCCATGTTTGTAGTCCAAATGCATCTATGCCCAGTATTGAAACGGCATTTTATATTTCTTCTGCAGTCATGCAAGGAACTACATACAGTACCTTCAAGCTAAAGGAAAATTATGGTCCAGATCAAACAAAGGGCAATGAAGTAACCAAATTTCAAGTAACTATTCTATGAACTGGAAATTAAAACTTCAGTTCTAAGAACTGTTTCAAACTCGTTAACTGTTATAGTTAACTGCAATGGTGTCTGTCTAGGAAATAGGAGCTTCAACTTCTTAGATGAAGGAAAGAACTAATTTGAGTTCCACTTACTGGTTGATTGCTTAGACCATGCCCCTTTAAAAAGGGTTGGGCATCGCTGCCAGCTGCAGTCACTGTATTTCAATGACAGTGAATTCTGTAGTGTCTTAGTGGGGTGTCCAAAGGGTAATCATTGCCTTTTTCTTATGTTGTTGTGCTGCTGAGAGGACTTGGCAGTGATCCTTTCATCTAAATCCTAACTACATATCAGTAAGAACTGTTCAGTTTAGGACAGTCTTGGGCATCTGAGGGTGATACAGAAGCACTAATGAGTTTAGTTGCCACTGATTGTGATTTGTAAGTCCTTTGTTGGATCTGGGCATAAGTATCTTATGGAAGGTCATAGTATAAAATATGAGAAAATGGAATTCCCTTTCTTAAGAAAGGCAGCTGTAAAGCATTGGTGGAAACATGTGAATTATGGATTATCTTACATATATTGATCAGCTTTTACACTTGAAATCTAAAACCTTGGCAGATCAAGGGCTATATTCCCTTCTCTGTAACTATGCTTTGCCTTGTTGGAGAGATACTATGGAACTTGCTTTTCGTATGAAAAAATGTTTCTGTGTTTGTGAAGGGTGTTTTCCTGTGTCTGAATGCTGTTAAAGCACTCATATTTTCTCTTACTTATTGTAGGCTAGAAGGCAGAGATTATTTTTCTGTAATGCAGATTGCTGCTTTCAGATGCAAGCTTTCATTTTTGCCCAATGCCAGTCACCTGTAAATGAAACTGCTAACACTACAGGAAAGGAAGGAGTTAAGTTCTGAGGTGAGGAAACAAGGCACCTGCAAACCTTACTGGCCTGGTGAGACAAGGATCTGCACTCAGTCTTTTTTCTTTTTAGTAAATCCAAACTTGTGAGTGAAAGAAGCCAGTATGCTTTTTGCTCTACTTCTTTCATGGAGAAGAGGCAAATAGAACTTCCCTCACCATTGGAAGCGTGAGTCTTTCTGCCACCACATAAAGTGGCTCAGGATTAAAAGGGCAAATGGGCTTCGGACTGGTCTTTCTGTTAGACATCGGGAAGGCAAACTGACAGCTGCTGGGGGTAGTCAGTGTGACTGCTAAGGAAGTTGGAAGAGGGTGTGCAAACAGGTCTTCCTTCTGTTTGAAGCAGCTTTAAAACTTCAGCAGCTGTGGAAAAAAAATATGGTGGAGCTATATTTTATTTCTGGTTAATGTTATTTTGCATATTTGTGTTTAAATCAGAACTTAATCTAATTTGATATCAGAGCTTTCTTTACGATATGAGTGGATGTGGTAGGTTTTAAAAAAATATTTTCTGATTCTCAGTGATAACACCTGAGCACGGCATCTCTCAGGAAGGTGTGTCTGGCTTTTAGTTGACTTGTGCTATTTCCGTAATTTTAAAAAGCCATGTAATGTAGTAACCAATGGAATGTGGCTGTAATGATCTTTTAATGAAAACCATTATGGCTCATTTATGCAACCTATTAGTTCTTACAAAATACTTCCTAACTGTCTGTGCACTTTGGGTCACAAAATTAAAATGACAGTAGAAGAGATTTTTTTCTTCTAAATTATCATCATTGGGAAAACAATGGTTTTACTAAAAACTGTTGCCAGATTTTTCAGAGATGCTATAAAGAATAGGACTTAAATATGTCTATTAAAAAAAACCCTCTCAACTTCCTTCCACATGTTCTGGATTTTATTTTCTGAGACTGTCTTAGATGTAGAAAATTGTATCAGCTGGAGCTGGTAAACAATAAACAATTTGCTAAGGTGATTTAATTCATGAATTATCTAAGCAGATGATACTCTTACAGCCTAACTTCTAGAAGAATTTGACTTTGCTTTTTTTGATAGTTTCTAAATGCTTCAGCTATTACTACTTAAGGACTGTCTACCTGCATCTTCTATTTAGCCTGAATTTAAGCTGCATAGTACTATCTGCATATTACAAGATGTGTGGTTGATATTTGGGTTGGTCACTTTTGATGGAAGTGATTACTACTTGCTAGCATAACAATCTAGTAAGACTATTTGGTTTTGCCTTGTGGACCCATTTGACTATCCCCATTGTGCTACCACTTCCATCTTGTGAAGATGTTAACTGTTTGCTGGGAGTTAATAGACATTTATCAACTTTTCAACATCCTTTGCAATCCAGGTTTCTTCTATATTATTCTTTACAAACAGCTGCTGCAGAATTCTGTAAATCATAGTACCCTACTTCAGTTGTTATTGCTATGTGTTCATACAACATCGAGTAAAATGGGTTGAAGTTATGTTGCCAGTTAGGCACCTATGCAAATGTTAGAAAGAACTAAGAAACTTTGTCGGAGGGTTTGTTAGGGAAGTTTATAGTAATTTTGCATGGCAAAGAAAACCTCATGTGCTATAGTCTTCTTTCTGTGTTTTAGCTCCTATACCTTCACTCTTCTTTTAGATGGCTCTATGAAACTGTTAATAATGTCCGTACATTCTTATTCTATTCCTCTGCTTCCCCTGCCCAGATTTTGGCAAGATCTACTAATAAGGTTTTGAGTGAAGTATAATCAACTGAATGCAGCCTTAACTGCATGCTTTAAAATACTTGAGTAAAGAAACTGATAAAATTTGAGTTGAAGTTCAGATAGTGTCTTGGTGACTAAAAGGAGGAAAAAATAGGAGACTGAAGGAAAAAAGGTTAGGCTTGCGGCAAGGCTATATATAGGACTTTTACCTCATGCGCTCTGTGTGACTGTGGGCAAGTTTCTAGGCTCAAGTTGTAAGTTTGCTCCAAAGTATATTCTGAGATTAAGAAACTGCATTTCTTTTCCATTTTTATATAATCGGGGGTTCTTTTTATCTTTCTTTGTGGTATGGGAGGGGGGCCATTTTGAGAGCTCGCCTAAAGAAGTTTTGCTATCTCAAGGTCCTTGACCCTAGCTATGCCCTTCCTTTAGCTCTCTGCTGTAGGGTGTTATAGTTGCACCTTTTGTCAGATGCTTCATGTTTATTTTAAGGTGCTGGAAGGCACACTAAGGCTTTTTATAAGGAGAAATGTGGGGTGGATGATCTGGGTACTCCTCGTAGATGAATCTTATTCCTATTTTCTTATAGAATTTGTCAAAAATAGCATCTTTTACAGCAGAATATTAGAAGGTTCAAAGTGTTGTTCTTTGTCAGTTGAGGGAAAGAAAGCAACATAGATTACCTTTTATTTCCAAAGGACTAGAGTATTATCTCCCTTGCATGGTCTTTCTTAAACATATCTACTGCATAGAGCCAACAAAAAGAAGTCATGAAACATCTGACTCTGAGGGGTATTTGGGGGGAAATAAAATGTGAAATCTTTCATCTTTTGGGAAGCATTGGCAAAAGACAGAGAAATTGAAAAGCATTGCTAATTGCTGAAAATTGTCAACATCATTTCATGTCTAAAACAATGTAGGTGAAGATGACTAGACTCTTTTTAATTAACTTTAGGTCTATTAATTTTGTAATAAGTTTGATGAAAGCTAAAGATTTATCTTTTAGGGTTTTTTCCCCCTATTTATATAGTAAATAGTGTTTGGTGTTTTCCTTAATAGTGTTTCTTTGTAAGTTATCAGGTTTTCATAAATTATCAAAATGATTTGACAATAGGTAGAAATTAAAGGCCCAGCAGTCCTCTTAGCATGTCACAAACACACTGTGGTATTTGACGTGACTGAGCAAGTAGCTGGTCTCTTCCCTGAAGCTCATTGGTAGAAGAAAGCAGAGATGTTGTAGGTTCTGGTTAAAGAGTTTTGGCACAGTTATGTAGACAGAGCAACTCAGAAAATTTATTATAAGAAAAACAAAGTCTAGTATAAAGTTGTGAAGCAAAACATGGTTCTGAGTGATTTTATGTTTTCAGTAGGGAGCATCTATTTAAAACTGGGGCTGCATCAAGTTTGGGCTTGAGTAACTGAAGACTTGAATATGTGCAATTTTCCAATTGTCTAAAAGCAGACAATGAAAAGTTACTTGCTGACTACTGGCACAAAGAGACTAAACTTTCAGTTTGCTTGTACTTATTTCTGTGGCAGTTAAGAGAAGACAATAATTTGTGTGTGGAATGACCTACTGGAGCTATACTTGTGCCTGGCTTCTTTAACACCCTCTCCTTTTTTTAAATGGGCTATTTTATGAATTCGATCTCACCTTTTGAAAGCTTACAGCCTGGTATTTGATGAAGGATCTATGTGAATTTGGAGAGGGAATTGAACAGTGATTGTCCTATAATGTACTTCATAATTGTTTTCAGGAATGTTGATGATGGAAGATTACTGAAGGCCAACAAGTGATTTTTTTTTTCTATTTATGTATTTGTAGGTGGTAGAGAAATGCTAATTGAGTTTTTAATGACTTCTTTATCCTTGAAGTCTACTGTTTCTGTATAAGTTCAGATTAACAGGAATATAAACTTAAAATAGCGTTTCCAATAGTCCAATTCACTTTAATGTTACTCTTTAAAACCCCACTGTGTGTTCCTGGAACAGATGTAGGGCACAATGATCCTCATACCTTTTATTACCAATTCTTGGGGGGTGGGGTAGGGATACAGGGAGAGCAAGGTAAAAATATTTTTATGCTTCAGCATTTGCAGTTAAATACGTAAGCCTGCATTGTTACTACTGTTGCAGTCATGTCACATTGCATAGCAGCACTAGGTTTGACAAAAGCTTGTTGTATTAGGACACTTCAATATCTAGCACTGATATGCAAACTTCAGAAGACCTATTAGATGGAATCTGTTTCTGTAGGTAAATCCAGGAGATCTGCTATGACCAGCCAGTAGTCAGAGAACTTCAGTTAGTGGTTGCACTCAATTTTTGTAGGTTTCAAAATGCAGCTGTTAGTGCTCTGCCATGTTAGGGAGCAAATCTGCAACCTAAGCAGATGGAGCAGGACAGGCTCCTGCCCTATCTCCTCCTTACTACATCAGTCTGTCTCCTCAGCATACTCTGTGCTCAAGCTATTTATAGTCACAGTCCCACTTCAAGAATTGGATGTACCTGGTGCATATGCTTCCCAGGGTGAAGGTGTCACTCCTACAGGGGAGCAATGCAGAGCAAGGGGGATGTTAGTGGGAGCAATTGGATGATGTAACATTGTCTGCTTGACTATGTGGACTGAAAACTAATGATGTTATTTTTATCCTGAAAATGTTAGACAAACTTTTTTTCCTGAAGAAAGATACAAATAGGTGAAGGAACTTGGCATGCCCAAGTTAAGGTTTTATTTTCTACCTTAATTAATAGAGGCTAAGTATAGCAATTTCAGGCTCCAATGGTTGTTTATGCATAAAGGAAGAATAGTGTCAACTCTTATTTTGGATCAGTATAGGACCAGTCTGGTCAATCACTGGCAATCTCTAGAGAAGACAGCAAGTGCATTAACTCATATGTGACTCAGTCTTCAATATTTAGTAGCAACTTCTCCCAAAACCTCTATTCTTAGAATGGGATGACAGGTAAAGCAATAGCTTAAATTATTGAAAAAATTTCTTTAAAAATTTATCACTGACAACATTGCTGATAAGGAATCAGAGACAAGTTGTACTATAAATGATCTGCATAAGAAACTGGTATGTATTTTTTTTTCCTTTGGCAATTTAGCAGAGTACTCTGAGGAAGTCTTCATCTCTGGCAGCTGACCTCTGGATGCATTCCAGGATAACCTGTAAAGATGGACTGTATTCACTCTATAAATAGGGAAGATGCACATTTGAAGACATTGTGTCCCCTTACGCTCTTAGTAGGAAGGATGTTGTGGCAGTTGATACATCAAGTTTATCAGTTTCAGGGCTACTAAACTGATTACAAACCCTGAATAATACATACATTAGATTACGTGACTGGTCTAAGGGGAAGGTGGTATTTCTCCACTTCATATTGCCTAAGGGGGTAAAGCTGTGCCATAATGGTGATTTTCAAAAGTACTAGTGCTACTCCAAGTACTAGTGCACTTCCACCACAAAAGAGTGGGCTTTTGTTGTCATTAAAAAAAAAAAAAAAAAATTACAGTACAGGAAGAATTTTGGTTTAATGTTAATGGAAGTTTAATCTCGTTGTCTCTAACAAGAAGTAGGTGGAGAAGGCAGGGAATCAAAATTGGCACAGAGAAGGTACCCAGTTTTGAAGCAGCTAAAAGTAATAATGGAATTAAGGCTAGATGGAAAATAAAAACAGTTTGAAAAATATCAAACTGAGTTTTTGGTTTCATTTTGTATAAGCTTGGAACCCTAAGGATTTTGGGGTAGGGAAGAAGAGTGATGACAGCTCTAGGAAGCATCAAAGATTTTTTTTTTTTTAAATTCCAATAAAATTTTTTGCAGAAAGAAACTAACTTCTCTCTCTTTTCATTCATATTAAACTGGGAAAGCAAGCCTTTGCTGTGAATTGTATGAGTGGTACATCTAGATGATCGAGGTCTTTAATCTTTACAGTAAGAAAAGACTGATCATTTTGAACCCTATTTCTTGTGATTCTTTAACAAAATAAGATGTTAAAACTATATTTTTTTCCACTGGAGTAGGTTGTTTCTTGTTGTTTCTGAACACATCTGAATGACATAAATTATTGTTCTGATTGTTCTGGTTTTGTTTGTTTTTTTTTTGTTTTGGGGGTTGGGGTTTTTTTGTTGTTTTTTGTTGTTGTTGTTGTTTTTGTGAAGGCAGCATTTTCTTCAAAGCCAAGTGTCCTTTTGGTCCTTGTATTAGGTGATGGATGTCTGAGTTTGCAAATTAAATTATCTTATAAAGCTAAGTAGAAGTGGGTGGAACAGCTAATTTTGGATGCCATATTGTTTTTTCCTCTAACATGAGCTAAAATAAATTGGAATGTTTGAGATTGGTAGATCAGTTCATGGCCATTTGAAATGCATTTTTCCTTTACAATTTCAGGAACAAGAATAACCCTTTACTTTATCCTTCTGAGAAGTAAAAAGCTTCCTTAATGAGACTGTAGCTTTGATTTTTTTTATTTATTTTTTTTTTTAAATGTGGCTTTTCTCATTTTGCTGGGAAAAAAACAGAACTGAAGATCCAATCAATTTCAAAACATTGCTTTTTACTCCTATATTGAATTATTTCATATTATCTGGTGGTTTACCATTTTGAAAAATGTTAATTTCCACAATGTGGAAATGATGTTGGTAATTTAGCTGCTCACTGATTCACTGTTGCTGAAGCATCCTTCCTTTTTCTTGTCAGAAGAGGGTCTACTAAAAAGATATAAAGATAAAATGAATTATTAAGAAAATAATTTTCAGACATCACTGGAGGTAAATTTTGCTTTCAGGAGGCAAGGAACAGAAAGATGAAGGGCACCTCTTGCCTTGTGGCAATGAATCATGATAGAAAATGCCACTGTAAATTTTCAGGTTTTATATCCTGTGGTATTCTGGGAAAAACTAACTCAGGTAGACCTCTGGAAAACTAGCTTGAACTATTTAGAATGTATCACATGTTAAAATAGTATTCTATATCTGCTTTCCTTATTCCCCAGACAGTACACTTAATTTGGGACTGTAATAGCTCTCTCAAGTATCGCACCTGAAAATGTATGATTTCACCTTTCAGGTAAGCTTTTTGCTGTAGATAATGTTGGCTGTTATATCATTCTGGGATTTGAGATAGTAATCTGACGACCTGACTTTATGATTTTGGGTGGCATATACTGAATGTCTTCTGACTAGGTTTGCAGTAAATGACTGAAATGTTTTTCACTCTAGTTTCATAAAGCTTTATATATTTGTAATCTGGCTGTGAAAATACCTTCATAGCAAGTGGAGAGATTGGTTGACCTCAAGTTTTTCATTTGCATACCAAGAAAATCTGTCATTGACCACAGAAATCGAATGGAGAAATAATCAGAAAATAAACAAGCTGTTGTAATTATATGTCCAACTGCTCTACTACTCTTAATTCAGCAATAGTTTAATTTTGTATAAGCATTCAAAGTAGGAAAACTGTGATATCCAAATTGACCAGTATGAACAAGATTCTTGTGTGACTATGGACATTATTAAGGATTTTAATTTCAAGTTCTTTAGGCAGGTATCTTACAAAGATGTCAGTGGAGTACCCTGCTCTGTGATACTATGTAAATAGTAGTGACACAGATACTACATAGACTTGGAGTCAGAGCAGGGAATTTTTTGGCCAAAGACTATGACCTGATGATAGCCAGGAATTGTTAGAGGATGTTGAAGAGAGAAGGGGAATGAAAGTGCTAATTTCCTCCTGCAGATAATCCATGTTAGAGGGGAACTTAATCAAAGCGTCATTACTTTAATGAAATTCTCATATAAAATGCAGGACACTTGATATAATTTATCTAAATTAATTACTCTCTGCTGCTAAAAGGAAGTTGTATGACAAATTATTTGTTCTGCCTATTCATCCATTCTTTATCAGACCTTTTCCTACTCTGATGCAACATAAGGAGCAGAAGCAGCCTTTTCATGGTGCTGAGTGGATTAATTTGCATTGATCCCAGGCTAATAGATGAGTTATTCACCCAAGACACCCAAGCACTCAGTAGTTTTAATAACATAATATTTTTCTGTGCCTAAATTAACAATCATTTTACAAGTAAGCAAAACACAAAATATTTTTTTTTAAATTGTAGAAATTAGGAAAAAAACCCCACACCACAAAATGGATTTTATTAGTGTGCATAATAAAAGCACATAAATCTCAGGTAGCATTTTACATTCATGTTACAAATAAGAAAACTCCTAACGTATTTTTGATTACGAATTGTATTTGCACTACAAATTTATCTGTAAAAACAGGATGCATCAGGTATACAGCTTCTGCACCCAGTTAGAGTAAATGAAAACAAATGCCACAGAAGCAAGATGAATCAGCTTTAAAAATATTAAATTATTGCCATGTTTGAGAAGATGTATGAATCCTGAGTAGAAAACTATCTTAAACTTTATTACACGTAAACATGTTGGTTTCAAAAGTTACGGATGATCAACAGAAATGAGCAAAAGCTGAATATCTTATTTCTGATCTAACTTTAAAGGCTTTCATGTTGAGCTTTATTCATGGCAACAGTAGAAAACTGCAATACTGTACCTTTCTGGATTTGAGTAGAAACATATCCAAACTATTTGTTTTGGATTTTGGTTTAAAGTAGTATCCAGTTAGGGGATTCTTTACTCCTGAATCTGCATTCCTACTCCATTTTTGTCCAGAGATAAGGTGAACACAGGCAATACTTTTGATTTGAAACTGTAAAGTCTCGAGGTCCTCAAAGTGTTGGGAGAATGCCTACTGCATTGTGCAGCATGCACACAAGTGGTGTGCACTGCAGAGCAGTGCCTCAAATGAGCGCCTCTGCGTGATGCTGGCTCAGCACGGTGTGCTCGCTTCTGCCCCAGCTGCCTGGCCCAGCTGGTTCTGAGGGACAGCAATGCTGTATATCCAGTGTGTCTTGATCCACAGCTGGGTTCAGCTGTCTGTATTTTCCCTTCCACTTGTGTGGTTCTCTCATGAAGATACTGAAGATCATCTCTGGTTGCTGAGCTATAAGGGTATGTAATATTAAAATTAGATTGTCATTACAGAAATAGGCGTGCGGGTTTTGGATGCCATTGTCTATTGAAAGCTTGCTCACAAACCAGAGCAGGCAGAATGGCTCGTGTGAATGCTCTTTGTCTTGTCTGAGCAAAAAGTCTTCCTTTTTTTTCAGCAGGAAGTGACTAAATTTTTAAAAAGATGACTCATTTTGATATGTACTGAGGAGCATTCAGCTAGTCTGTTCTGCTGGTGGTTCTTTCGCTGTTTCAGAGGCATGATAGGCATTATAGCTCTCTCACAGCTGTTACCTAAAACTGCCACAGTGTCTGGCAATGCAAGCCTGATCATAAACTTCTATTCAAGTATATATAACACAGTGCACTGCTGCACAGAGAGAAAACTTACTTTTCAGCAGAGTTTATCTAATCCAAGTGGGGTGCTTTCATAGTATAGCTAGTATATTATAGATGCAAAATCATTAAAGAGCTAGTGTAAGCATCTTGAACTGTGTCCTTATGTACATACAATTCCACTATGCAAGAAATAGGTGGAGGGTTCAGCATGATTTTTAAATAAGCCAGAGGTATCCTGTAAAACAGTCTTCATTCCTTCAGTAATGTGGGTTTTTAAAAACACCTAATGGAAGTATTTCTTTTGTGGTTTAACCCCAGCCAGCAACTAAGCACCACGCAGCCGCTCACTCACCCACCCCCCACCCAGTGGGATGCCGGAGAAAATCAGGAAAAGAAGCAAAACCCGTGGGTTGAGATGAGAATGGTTTAATAGAATATAAAAAGAAGAAACTAATAATGATAATGATAACACTAATAAAGTGACAACAGTAATAATAAAAGGATTGGAATATACAAATGATGCACAGTGCAATTGCTCACCACCCGCTAATCGATGCCCAGTTAATCCCCAAGTGGCAATCCCCCATTCCCCCCAGTTCCTATATTAGATGTGACGTCACATGGTATGGAATACCCCGTTGGCCAGTTTGGGTCAGCTGCCCTGGCTGTGTCCTGTGCCAACTTCTTGTGCCCCTCCAGCTTTCTTGCTGGCTGGGCATAAGAAGCTGAAAAATCCTTGACTTTAGACTAAACACTACTTAGCAACAGCTGAAAACATCAGTGTTATCAACATTCTTCTCATACTGAACTCAAAACACAGCACTGTACCAGCTACTAGGAAGACAATTAACTCTATCCCAGCTGAAACCAGGACAATTTCTAGTGTTATTTCCTGTAAGTATTACATGTACTTATGAACTTACTTATCCTGGTTATTTTTTCCAGCATTTTCACTTTACCTGGGAAACATTAAGCAAACTAGAAGATAGCTTATTTGTTCATCTCACTAGCTTTGAATATTTGAGTTGTTCTTATCAGAATGTTATTATTCAGCCTATGTTTGTGAACCTGCCAAACTTTGCTTTGCTCAGGTTTCTTGAAGTCTTGATTCTGAAAATGGAAAATGAATTTTTCTGTGTGTGTCTGTCCTGGTTTTGGTTGGGATAGAGTTAATTTTCTTCCTAGTAGCTGGTATAGTGCTGTGTTTTGGATTTAGTATGAGAATGATGTTGATAACACACTGATGTTTTAGGATAAGTGCTACTTAGCAGCAACTAAGTCAAGGACTTTTCAATTTCCCATGCTCTGCCAGCAAGGAGGTACACAAGAACCTGGGAGGGGGCAGAGCCAGCACCGCTGACCTGAACTAGCCAAAAGGATATTCCACACCACAGGATGTTATGCCCAGTATATAACTGGGGGGAGTTGGCTGGGAAGGGCTGATCGCTGCTCAGTGACTGGCTGGGCTTCAGTCAGTGGGTGATGAGCAATTGCATTGTGCATCACTTGTCTTTTTGTTGGGTTTTATTTCTCTCTCTTTTTTTGTTATCTTCCTTTTTGTTATTACTATTATTATTATTATTAAACTGTTCTTATCTCAACCCACAAGTTTTACTTTTCCAATTCTTCTCCCCATCCCACTGGGGAGGGAGAGGAGTGAGTGAGCGGCTGTGTGGTGCTTAGTTGCTGGCTGGGGTTAAACCATGACTGTGTCTAGAATGCCTAAAGGTGTGCTTCCAGAAACAGGTCATATCTGCTGAGGAAGGTTTTGTGGGACACATCAAGACAGCCTGGTGGCTACCACATTGTTTTGCTAGCAGGCAAGTCAGTAAAAACAGTCTTTGGGGTCTTTTGAATTAATGTATCTTTACCTGCGCAAGTGCTGTAAAGGAAACATTTAACAGTAACTTGTGTTTCTTGTGTTGTGTGGATGATGTCTGTATAGTTCATAGCTAAATCCAGTGGGTTTTCTCTCTGATTCAGTGAACAGGGAGGTAACAAATGGTGAGTTGGAACAGATAAACTTCAAAAAAGTCAACCTAATTACTGTTCCAGATCTAAATTTGAGGATATCTAGAAGAGTCTGGATAAGCATCTGAACTTTTACAGTGTGGATTTGAACTGTTTGAAGTTAGCTTGCTGGTAGCTGTAAGTCCCTATCTTATTTTTTCTTTTATCTGGGACACTCAAATTTTTTCCACGCAATTGGCTTTTCTTGCCATTTAATCTTCACAGTAGCAGCTTGCTTGGCTTGGCTAATCCAAACATGCTCTAAATAAGGTGGGGAAGGCCATTCTAGGCATACAGGTAAAAACAAAGGTCAAACTGACATTCTTATATATACTGGAAAAACATGACAAGCACAAATTATACCAGCTTTGTATAATCAAAGCTTCTAGGCAGACGTGGTTAGCAGCTTCCAACTTTCCTAGTTTTTATTGGTCATTTTTTTGTTTTGTTTTTTTACAAACATAAATTAAAATGGACACTTCAGCATCCTGAAATCACCCTTTGGCTTACTTCTGAGACTTGATTGGAGCCAAAGATATGCAGGTGGCTCTGACAGCTGCACTCAGCAATAGATTCTAGTCTTGCACCCACAGAAACTAGGTTAAGCCACTGCTTCTGGCATCATGGGTTTCAAGAAACTCTATGAAAATACAACTGTGCTCTGAAATGCTCTGTTTCCCTTCCCACTGTTAAAATACATTTAGTGAGATTTTCTTCTTTCTTAGCAATTATTAATGCTAATACTTACCTTTATTTTTGCAGTGTTCTTTACTTCAAAACCTGAGTTTGCTGAAATAAATAATTATGTTTGAGTAAGTGTTTTTTGGCAAATGGAATCAAAGTACATTTGCAAATATTTGTAATCATTAGATCTATGTAGGAAGTTTTATAATTTATTTCTATTAGGAAAAATACAATCACTTCAATAAAATCAGCTTTTTAATTGTTTATTTTGGATTGTTTTGTTTCCTTTATTAGCTTTTGTAAATGGCTAGCACAACTACTGGGCAATCTAGACTTCTAGGCAAAGATCTCTTTAGTATTTTTTTAAATGTAGATTACAAACAATACGCAGCTGAATTGAAATGGAAAAATCTTTGATCATTGCTTTGTCATTAACTTTCGATAACATGTTCACTGTGTCCCTGTGAAGCCAAAAACATTTGCAGTGTATAACACAGACTATAAACTCCTTGTATAATTGTTGGGTTTGTATTGCCTGTTGTCTGGTATGAATGAGGGATGGCTATGATTTCAGATGACATGTGCTTAATATATGTAATAGAGATCTATCAACTGAAAGTAGACGAAATCCACATTGAACACAGAAATTAAATATTTATGGTCTCTATACTTAGGTGCAAAACTGTTAAGATTACAACCTGAAAATATCAGAAAGGTCAGCAGCCTAGAAACCAGAAGATTGTTCCATTCCATGGAGCTTGAAGCAATGGTTATGTTCTAGTTTATTTTAACAATTCATGTGGCTTCAACTCACTGCCTATCTTGCTTCAAAATTTTTTTGCTAGCACTTCATGTTTTCTGGAAGGTAGACTTTTCCTCCCTCCTGTCTCTAAACTAGAAATGAGCATTTCATCTGCTGGTACTGCAGGTTGCATGTTTAAAAGTGTTCATGTGACTTCATTCTACAGCTAAGTAGTCAAAATTCTTTTTATTAATGTATTCATTGTTCAAAAAAATAATTTGTAAGTATGTGTAACTAATGTCCTGAACCTTTTTTCACTTACACCAGTTTCATGCCATGGTAGGGCCACTCTAATACTCAGGTAAAACTCTTCCATTGAGTTTTTTCTTGATTTATAGTGATAGATCAGGACAATGAGATTCTGAAATGCTATTGATATATGTGAATGAGCTTTGATATCCTTTTACAGTTTTCTCATTTTTTGTGGAAGTATTGATTTGTACTTCCAAAAAGGAAAAGTGGAATTTCCTCACTTCTAAAAGTGAGGAAAGTGTTTGGGCAAGTTAGGTATATATTTTGAGGTCTGATGAGTTGGGGAAGTTTGTTTCCACTCAATGTAAATGTAGTTTTGGATTAGAACGCATGAATAACAAAAAGGTAAAAGTAACAGGCACGTTAATGGGCACTGATTAAGCTCAGTAAGAGACACATGCATTATTCCTAAGTTATTAACTTTCTGACACAGTTTAAATTGCCATAAATTAAATCTGCATGAACGGTTTAGACCCCCTGTAGAACAAAATGTTTGGTAATGATAACAGGGTAGAAGGAAATTTAAGTCAAAGGTGAAATCTTAACTGATGAGAGTTGATGAAATTCCTTATCTGTGTTGACAGTGCAAATTCCTTGTGTACTTTGGGTCACCCTAATGGGACCAAGCATCATCACAGTAATTAAATTACTCTTTAACACCTCTCTTTCTGAAATTGAGGCTACAGTCTATTTGGGTTATACTTTTCTTTCCGTGTGCATGGGCCTCAGAGGAAAAAAAAACAACCAACAAACACTGAAAAGTGAACAAGGGGGTGGAAAAGCAGTGGAGGCAGAAAGAGTTCTACATACGTTTGGGCTTTTTTTAAATACATACATGAACGTGTTGCTGGTTTCTATGAACTGGACTTTCTCTACAAATGGGATCTGAGTATTAAAGTGGAATTTTAGCTAATAAGATGTTCAAGTCTTCTGTGTAAGTGGAGGAAAAATGTAATAGCTATATATGACCTTATGAGATGGAGGACTCAAGCAACTGTTATTTGATCCAAAACAATGTTGGAAATGTGTGGACTGAGTTTTTTGGGGTTGGATTAGCTCAATGAAGTGTGTGTAATGGGTTTATTGGAATTTGTGAGCTCTCATATAGGACGAGTATAGATATTGTTTCTCAATATAAATATGCCTGTTACTAAAATCTGTTATACACATGGAAAGCAGGTGAGCTGATTCAGCAGAAAGAAAACAAACTGAAAAATATAGGGAGGCAAATGTTTTTTTTAAAGTGTGTTCTGCACTGAGAAGTTACCTAGTGTGGAGACTTTAATGTTGGTGGTCTTGCCTCTGCCTAGTCTTTTCTTCTCTAGTAGAAAAGTCTGTCTTCTTTTTCTTTCCTGACTGTGCAAAGGAAGAGGAAGCTGTTTTCCAACTAGTATTTCATCCAGGTGATTACTCCATCAGAATGAATTCATTTGAAGTATTTGGAGATGCTAAACCTCTGGCACTGCTGGTTGATTTACTTGCAAATTCTCATTAAGTTTTTCACTTTGCTTTTTTGCCATCCTAGACTCTTTCTCATAATGTAGTATTCCTGTATAGCTAGAAGGTACAGCTTTACTTTCACTTTATTGGAAAAGTTGGTCTTTGGTTTCTTACTAAGTGCGAATGAGACCTGACATTTGCATTTCTTCTATATTTGTGTAAATGTAATCAAAGGAATGAAATTTGGTTGTCAACATCAAGCTACTATTACCCATTTGTGCAAGGTGGCTCTTGTGTTTACTAGGATGGGAAGGTGCTGTCATCTTTGAAATGAGTAGTTATGAAGCCTGTACTCAAGAAGTCACCTTTCAATACTGATGAAGATACTTCCATCAATGCAGTGGGCAAGAAACCTGCTGTGTGTGCTCTTATAGCAAGTCATTTCCATTGTGAGTTTCTATACTTCTCCCCCTTTTTCTTTTTCTTGTTTGCTTGATGTCAATTACTTAATGATGTGCTGCGTATGAGGATTGTTTACCTCTAAACTCATTTGGTGTCTTATTTATTCCAGTCAATTAAGAAAAACTTGCTTCATTTTTAATCCACATTGTGGGAAGATCAGTGGGGAAACTATGGAAGAAATTATATAAATGTTTAAAACTTGCATCCTCTTTTAAAATATTTTTATTGACTATTGCATAATTAAATTTACTTAGTAATAACATCTCACTAGTGGCAACATTTTCTAATTGCTAAAGAAAAAGGTGACAAGCTAATGTTCTGGAGGCTAGGGAAAAACTTTCTGATGGATTGGATAAATGCTTATAATCAGGAGAGAGGAACAGTGACTATTAATGTGGGCAGCAAGAACAAGTGAAAGCAGAGACTGAATTATTCATGTGGTCTGTTTCAACACACACTTGTTATCTTCTTTCTCATGCGTTTAGCTTTGTGACTCACAGTTAATGTGTTTGGAGAAGAAAGGTGTGGAGAGAACAACCGTCTAAAAAGGCTACCAAGAGAACGTTTGCCTGCTCAGTTGTAATTAGGCAAAAATGCGTATGGAACTCCTGAAGATATTAGCTTATAGTGTAACATTGTGCTGAGCTGGATCTGTTCATGACCATCTTTCATATCATCAGAAACTTATGATATGACAATGCATCAGAAAATGATGATCAAGGTTTTGAAAACAGAGCTATGTATTTGGGACACTCAGACTTCATATTTCCAACCCAAGGCACATTAAAGGGAGAAGGTGCACAGCACTAAGAGTCAGGCTTTGTCCAGGTGTGTCACACTTCTTGCATTTATTGCTTCTCCTGTGAGAACTGTGGTAGCCCTCTTGTTTAAAAGCTCTTGTTGCAGTCTGCAGGGACATCAGATTTTCTTAGTCTGTGAAACTCAGTTATCAGTTTTGGATCTTACCGACTTTAGAGACTTACAAAAAAAAATCAGAACAGCCAATGTGGCTTACAATATTAAGTAATTTGTACGCTGTATGTGTCTGATACTAGCAACGAGTGTTGTTGATTCTTGAGCAAAAATGTTAGTTAAAGTATTTCCAGTAAAATTATTGCTGAAATTATTTACAGCAAGCACCACCTGTTTCAGTGTTTTAGGTATGCTTGTTACAGCAAGGCTGCAGTTGCAGAATCATAGATTCCTTTCTGTCGAAAGAGACCTGCTGCCAAAACAGGCTTAGTGTTGAATGTAGACATGATAGTTCGGTCTTATGCAAGTATTGAATGGCTTTGCTTTTTTACTGCTTTGGACAAATATATTGATTTAAGGCACATTGTAAAGCATATTAAAGGTTATTTAAGGTGGTTGTTACGGTTATTTAAGGTACGTTGAAAAGCCTATCTTCCTCTGACCTTCCACAATGCCTAAGACATGTTGAATGAGTTTGGAGTTGGAGCGTCAATAGCAGGATACTAGCTATTGCTGTATGGTTTTGTTTAATAAGTTCATTGGATATTGTCTTGAAAACCGTATATATGTTCTTGCCTAAAAATATAGGTTTTGAATAATAAGGGGGGGCTCCATTCTCCCCCCC
>NW_010973092.1:14495385-14589114 GCF_000737465.1 Haliaeetus leucocephalus | reverse complement strand
GGTCCCCCTCCCCCCCCCCCCCCCCCCCCCCCGATTGGGAGCTCTAAGAACTGAAAGTGAAGGAGGGTGTCTTAGATCCTGCTTTAACACTGTTGCTTTTTTGAAGCTTTAGTCTGTACACATGCAAAGCATCAGACTGAGATGCAAGAGATGTGGGTGGAACAGAAACTGTGCAGGCTTTTCCCTTCTGTCCCATTGCAGAAGCAGATGGATGGATGAGGTAATTTACCTAGCTGGACTCCAGTAAGTCACCTCGCTGGTCTGGGCTTCAAAAGGAACCCACTGCTATGACAACAGGATACTGATTTGGTCATTTGAAGGAAAGTATGTGTATAGAGTGTTTATAGAATCTCCATAGTAACTAGAAATACTTAGAATATATATTGTGAAAGAAATTATGAAAATGCTAATGTAGATGTTATAGTCAATATAAACAGTTATTATACACCTAGTGCTGCTTTCTAATATATGGAGAGAGTATTCTAAATAATGTAAGGAATTAACAATTCATGAAAAACAGCCACTGTGAGCTTCAAAGTCATTAAACACAATCTTTCAGATTTTTTGGCATTGTGAAGTTTCAGTATTTAAATCAAATAGCTTCAGATGTATGAATGCATAACATTCATGTAGCGCTTCTGCTTTTTGCAACTCAACAGATGAAACATAAGTGAAACAGTTTATTTTTTCTATTTAAAAACCTCACATTTTCTTCAGATCAGTCTTCTCAACTTTTCACATGGTGAGAAGAACTTGTTATATATTAACTGTTAGAAGAACATAACCACTGGGAGTAATAGGTTTATTTTTGTTTTGACTGTGTCCCATCTGTTTTAAGCTTTTTTAAAAATCTTGAATGTGTTATAGCTTTCTTTGAAAGAGGTGTATCCAGTTTCTATGTTCTACTAGCTGACTTTTAAAAAAAGTAAAAATGGATCAAATGTATTTGGCATAAGTTAGTATTTTTTTTTCTGTCAGTTCAGACATATTTCATCTCCATGGTTAGTCTTAGGGGGAATGTTCTCATGTTCTGTCCATGTGAGGTCTCTTGCATAACCAACTCCAGCTCTTGAAAACATGTGAGGAAGTGCTGTTGCATGTCTGTAGATTTCAAACCCATTAAAATTCAGCAGAATTTTTTTTTTATATGCTCCAGAATAGCTTGATTTTTTTTTTTTTTTTGTGGTGGTAGTAATCTTTTTGTCTTGTGTGTATATAAAAGATGTCTAGCTTCTAAGACCTCTGGATACTACTGCACAGTATGTCATGCTAACCAGAGATTTCTGTAAAGTGACAGGGGTATGAAAGTACTGTTCTGAAGATCTTGAGGATGCCATTCTGTGTTACAAGGCTGCCTTTATTAACTTTACATAGATTGTGCTTTTATACCTTCTCTGAGTTCTCTCCTTCGCCACCTCATAATTGAAAATCTTCCCTAGCACTTTTCTATTTTGGGAAAAATTGATAACTTTTGTCATCTGAGACTTAGTATTGCTAGTTTGGGAGTGTACTTGTCTGCTTGTAAGACCTGTCTTGCTCTTGGCTTTTGGTGTTGCATGGTATGTTGGAGGGTTTTTGGTTCTGTAAAACATTAGTTATAAATTGCTGGGGAAACAAGGATCTAATATTTGAGGACATGGGGAGCTGATCCAAGGAACTTTATTTCTAAACACTGAAGTAGCAAATTCTAAGCTTCTTGAGATCTTAAGAGATTCTATATCTCACTGAGATCTTAAGCTTTTTTTAACAGAACATTGGCCCTTGTGATGTAAGTCTGTAGTAAAATGTGGAGATGAGACATCCCCATCTTACAAAGGGGACCTCTTCACTGTAAAATGCAATGTTACTTATGCTTTTATATGTCAGAGTTTTTATGATTTAAGTGTATTTTAACATTGATGTAATGGCAGGTATTAGGGACCTATATAGAGTGAATTACTGATATGGAGCCATTTTGGTAGAAACTAGCAAGAAAGTTGTTTGTGGTTTTTTTGTTTGTTTGGGTTTTTTTTGGGGTTTTTTTTTTTTTGTGTGTGTGTGGGGGGTGTTACTGATTCTACCTTCCCGTTTCTTGCTAAGTGAGCTAGTCTGTGACAGAGCAACAGAGAAGATGAGATGTAAGAGTACTGCTGAGTAACAGCTCTGCTGAAACTCTTGTTCTGAGAGGAAGTTATGCTTTCTTCTAGTTTGTCTTGTCCCACATTCCTTGAAGCTGTCTTTGCCATCAAATATTGTTGAAGGACTATACAGAAAATTCAGTAGCTTCTGCTTGCTGAACCATTGTAATGTGAATAAAAAATAGTATTAGCAAAGATTTCGTAAATCACTCAGGCTGATGATCTTCATTTGAATGCTTTCTCTTTCAGTATTGTCCTGCTAGAAAATATTGATTTAGAGGAAAAGAATGCCTATTTAAGAAAAGGAAATTTTTATCAGTTCTGCTTTGGGCTTGATCCAGATTCTGTTGTGAAGCAGTTCTTGCAGTAGAAGAGCAGGTGAGTGACGCAGGTTCTTCTTTGTATGCAATTCTATGTTTGTATCTTTTTGTTGTATCTCTACCTTTTCCTCCCCCTCCTTCCCACTCAGACAAGTCTGTGTGTGTATGCATCACATCTACTTGATCCACAACATTTCCTTATTTTAAGACTAAAAGATGTGCAAAAACCAAGGAAGATTCTGCCTTGGCTGCTTTCTGAGTTAGTATATGTTCACCATCTAGCATACTGCTATATTTTGCAGTTACTAATAAGATTTGCAAACTGAATTTTAAAAATAGCTTTAGTAAAGACTAGCATGGTCTAATTGGATTGAGGGTTGGTTGCTTTATTTTTCTATAGTGCTCTGTTATTCTATATTATATGTTCAAAATAGGTATGATAGTATTTCTAAAAATAGAAAAAAAACCCAAACTCCTCCTTGGTTTTTTTTGTTGCTTAAAGATCACTTACAATGTAAAATTGAGATGGGCTAGCTTCAGTGGCAGAGACAGGTCTATACTAGCATTCAGACTTTCCAGTCTGACTCAGTGGGTTGTAACTAATGGCACATGAACTATATTTTCCCTGGAGAACATGTGCAGTAATTATATTCAAGTGCTTCTATTTTTAGAATGTGATAGGGTGCCTTTAGTGCCTTGTGTTTAGACCAGCAGTTGCATTTTTTTTGCAACTCTGATTTGTTTTTTTTCCCTGGAATTCTAGCAATTTGTCAAACGAATGAAAGCATTGGAGTAAATGTGATATGTCTTACAAGGCACCATAAAGACCAAAAGTTTCTTTCAAGATCTGCTTCTGTAGCAGAGTGCTTGAAAGGGATAAATGTGGGCAATTAATCTGAGAGAAAAAGGCACAAGAGAGTAGGTGAAATGCTGTGGTTTATTTTCAAAAAATTATTTTTGGTATAACAAGGCTTGTATAATTACCCAGTATTTAGACTCTTGAAAGATTGTTTGTTTGCTTGTGTGTAGAATATGTTAGTCTGTGTAAATTTTGACGTATTTCCACTTCTGGTTTTGAGAGAACAATCAGCTTTTTAAAGACCTGAATGCCTTTAAGATGTGTACCAGGTTCTTAGTAGTATGCATATTGTACATGTTTGTTCACATACTAAATTGTTGCAGAATTAGAGTATTTTTATTATAGTTCCTCGTTTCATACTTGTAGGTGTTGGTAGCGACAGATGCATTGAAGTACTACATGCAAGAGCTAGAAGAAATGACAAAGCAGAACTCAGATGTTAGAGGTAGGATTTAAGGGAAATATAAGTGGCTGTTATGCTTCTGAGTGCAGTATGTACTTAACTTTCATTTTCACTTTTGATCATTTCAGCAAAGATATAGTCTGTGTAAAGCCACTAATCAGAGTTAACCTGAGGGAACCTAGGATGAACCTGGTTGGTTTTAATTAGAATTATTTAATGAACAATTACCACCGCTGTCTATGTACAGAACCAAGAAGGGGGAGTGGTGTTTTAGAGTTTCTCCTGAGAACCGAGCTAATTCACATCATGACACTGTGACTCAGCTTCCTGCTGCATTGCCATGTAAAGAAATAAGAAAATTTTGCCAAATTTGTTGACACAGAGTGAAAATGTAACAAATGGGAACAGCGAGAGGGTGTTATCTTATGGCTTATTGGCATTTTGTTGATTGATTTCACAACTGAGAGGAAGTAACATTATTTTTTTTCATCTCCTGAAGTTAGATGACTGACCTGGGGTAAAAGTGTAATATCGGCAGATTTTCTTTTGTTTTCATGGATAAATGAAAAAAAAAAAAAGAAAAAAGAAATGCAGGGATAGGATATCACACCTTTTGTCCCTCAACTTCATTTTACTTTGCTAAGCAGTCATATGTTCTTTGAAGGGATAACACCCCAAGTTGCTGTATTTGTATCTTCTGTAGATCTGATAAACCTAATGTGACCTTGAGGGATTTTTGCACTTATCCTATGTTTTGTTGGATATGTCAGTGCAATTTAAACATTCCAGCTGATATTGTGAAGCTATTTATGAAAATATCTGTATCATGAATGCATCTTTCAATATCCCCAACACTACTTGAGGGCTAAGGGTCAACTGTTAAATCTTAATATAGGGGTTTTAAGGTTAAAAGGTTTTAACTGAGCTATAGCATTTTAATTGGGTTCATCTGCCAGAGGGAAAGAGTTTGAGGCAGTAGGATGTTACCAAGACCCAGACAAAGCAGCAAATTTGACAAAGAAATTTTAACAGAAGTCTCCTTAGGAAAAGAATACTAATATACATAGAGGCCTGTGGGTAGGAGAGAAATAGTTGGGTTCTGTTTTGCAATAAGATCATCTGGTTTGAATGCAAGAGTGTTCAAAGTTAGAAAAAGCAAAGAACCTCTTTGTTTTATCACAGATGGACCCTTATGGATTTCCAAGAAAATAATGAGGTTTATTGAAACACTGTTATGGAATTCTTATTTAGGATTGTTGTGCTTTTTCTAACATGTTATAAACTGCTGTGTTTTATCTAGTTAGAAGTGTATGCCTCCTAAAGTCTTGAGCTAAAAGTATCTTCGGCGACAGTATATGAAAAAAAATGAAAGGGACTGGACCAAAACCAGGCATGGTTTTGGAGGAGGTCTGTTACAGAAATGTGCCCTCTGCATACTCTGTATGTATGCAGGATGCTGAGCACAAGGGAACATGGAACATGTGGGCAGAAGTGCATGTCTTGTTACTGTTAGGGTTAGGAAAAGAATAGCTATCCTTAACTTCTAACTAAGTTTTATGAACTGTAAAGTAATTTTGTTGTAGGTTATGAAAAGCTTGTGAGGAAAAAACATTTGCAAAACCTACAGGAAGAACTAACAGCTCCATGTGTAAAAACTTTACATTTTTTGTATTGGGAAAGCCATTTTGACGACTGAAACTGCAGAGTTAAAATACACAAATGTCCTGTCAGTTTTGATCATCTGTTAGATAATCCCTGCTA
This sequence comes from Haliaeetus leucocephalus, assembly GCF_000737465.1. Taxonomy (NCBI): domain Eukaryota; kingdom Metazoa; phylum Chordata; class Aves; order Accipitriformes; family Accipitridae; genus Haliaeetus; species Haliaeetus leucocephalus. Next base: position 14,583,654 of record NW_010973092.1, on the reverse strand, counting down.
CAGTTTCCCAAAGGCTGGGAGCCCAGCCTTGAGAGTGCTTCCTTCTTCTCTAGATGTTTATTTAAGTGATTTCAGAATCGACTTCTCTCTCTAGTATCTCTTTCTAGGACTGGCTACCTGCTCTATGGGAGTCCAAAGAACAAAGCTGGGCTTCTGTTCCTCACACTTATTTTTATTGACTTGTTCTTAAATTAAAAAAAACTTCCTCTTTCTTCATACTTATGAACCTCCTAAAGCTGTTCAAGGACATTGTGTCTGATTGTTTGGACAGAAAAATCTCTAGGATAGTTCATTTTATGAAATTATTTTCCTTTGTGGAAATTAAATATATCGTTTTACATTGTGTTGATCCAAATGCAAGTGGTTTTCACTTGTCAAATTTAAGTATCGGGTTACAGGTTGGTTTAATGTCAAATTGCACGTGTATGAGCTGTCATATCTTACAAAAGATGCAGCTATGGTGTGCTATACTTGGTCTTCAGTGTGAGTTGGGCTTGCTGCATGCACTGCGCACTCCGGATGGATTTTATGTAGCTATCATTGATGCACTATTGGGAATGAATGTACTCTGCTTAGGCCATAGCAGTGTGTCAGTCGTTCAGCTGAAGCATGGCCCTCTGAGACTTGCATAAATGATTCAGATCAGTAACTCATGTTCATATTGAAAACCTGAAGGTATTTCAGGTATCAGTTTTGAGTTCTCACACTTTCTGAAGCCTATCAGGGAAATTCACTGTGTTTTCATTGTTTATGCAGATGGTTCAAGATTTAATGAAAAAGTTGTTATTACAAAGCTGAAACACTAGAAGTATTTATTGCTTACATTGAAGCAGAGGTTAAATTCAGGCTTTATTTTGTAGTGTAATTTTAAATTGAAGGTACTTTTTGTGGAGGAAAAATTCCTTTCCGGTTTCCCCGATACCTCATTGAGGGAAAGAAAAGGCAACATGTTGAGGAAAAGAAAAAAAAAAAGGGGGAGAGGGGGTGGAACAGGGTTATATCATCTCATTGTCTCAGGCTTGATCTTGCAGTGAGATGGAAAAGGCAGTCTTGTCTTCTATGGGCTTTTGTAGAAATACACAGAAATGCAGTTACTGCCATAAATATGCAATGTACTGAAGTTATGCTGGGTGCAAGAATTTGCCTGCAGGCTTGCATTAAAGGTTTAGAACTTTATTGTTTGACACAAAATTGTGATGCTGAAGTTTCAGAAAAGTGGAAAAAATGTCAGGAAATAAGAATTACTTTTCCCCTGCTGGAATATTTAAGATCAATTATTAAATAACTCAGTAAAAAATTCACACTTGTTTCAAGGTACTTTAATTGGATTTACTTTAAGGTACTGTCCTATCTCACTGGAAGAAAAATTGGAGATTTTTGACAGTTTGAGTTCGACTATAATAATAATAATGCAATCATATAAGTGATATACAGTTAACCAGTGTGCACATAACAGAAATGAACAACCAACTAGTTTCATGTTGTGAGAAATACAGCTGCAAAATAGCAGTTCACAATTTACTTTTTTATTTCAGGTTTCTTTTTGTGACTACTCTTGATAGGAGATATTTCTATAACCCCATTCTGATTGTAGCTTTGACTTAATTTCCAGACTGAATTTGCTCAGAGCCAGTTCTTGTGGTAATCTTGCCATATTTTGTATGCTAACATCGTCTTAAATAGTTTTTATTGCTGTTTTTTTCTTTTCCCCTATGAAGAATTGTATTTCCCATCACTTCTTAGAGCTTTGGAGGGTGCGATAATACCAAGTCCTAAGAGATATTAGATGTTTTTTTGACAAAGATATAACTAGTAATTTCTTAGACTTTAGTCAGTACCTAGCAGACATAGAAGGGTTTTTGGGTCTTTTTAGTATCTGCTAAGAGATGAGCCATCCTGTAAATACTAGCTCACAGATTCATAGTGTCATGTGATGCTTATTTAAGATGCTTCATTAACACTAATGACATATTTTTATTCACCGCTGTACAGAAAGGTGAGTAAATCATTTACATTTTATTCATGTTGAGAGAACTGGTTAGTGTTATGTACAGGCTGTTATGCCTTTGTTCAGAAAATACTCAGGTGGAACTTGGAAATGTTTTTGGTTTTCTCTCTACTGTTTTATGTTTATATAGAATATTTGTAGGAGACTGCAAAATTTCAGCACACTGCAAGTTTCTAAGAGCTGTGATCCCATTTAACCATACTTTTAACTGACTTTAAGTCCTATAGAATAATGGTAGGCTGTTCTGTGCCATCAGTTGTGTTGCCATCAGCTGCATTTCTGGAAGATTCAGTGAAAAGGCATTTAAAACCTTGTATTGCTGTTGCATGTCCCCTATATAAAGTACAAAGTGATGGAGATCATTCTTAAAACTTGTAACTTTACTGCTGATCACAGAAAAGAAAGCTAGCTTTTGTCATATGTTTTTCTTCAGGTCACTGACTTTTAGTAACAGTCCTACCTTAACGGAGTTTCACCTTTAAAGCTTTCACCTTAACAATTCTCTTATTGGCCATAATTACTTTTTAGACTAAAATCATATCTTTTTTTTTTTTTTATTCTATTCTGCAAGTCAGCCCTTTTATTAATACTTAGGATGAGTCTCTGTTGCACAAGTAAAGATATCTCACCTCAAGCAATCCCTGCTGTACATCTCTAAGAAAACATTATTGCTTTGAAGTTCCAAAAACTGTGTATCCAGCTTTTTTCTTGTTATCCCTCTTATAAAGTATTTTGTGTAGGTCTTTCTCATAGTTGAAGCTGATTAATTATGCAAGTTAAACACTACAAAGTGAGAAGGTGAACATGCTTGAAATGAGGAAGAGCTGAAGTTTGTATTCTGCAAATAAAATAAAAATTAATCATTATAATGGATTGTTTAAATTTTCAGTTATGTGTCTGTGTATGTCCTGCCCCCCTCCCCCTGACTTCCCCCATCAAACTAAATGTGGTTCCAGTGGTAATGAGCTGGTGGAGTCCTTGGTGATGTTGTCTGGATAGACTTCACGTGTCCAAAGGGCTCAGCAGAATAATGTGTTCTTGGCAGTACTTTCAGACCAGTAATCAATGATGAACATCTTCCACTTAGGGAAGTGAACCTTGTTTTTTAGAAGAGGTTGATAATGAATAGTAACTTTAGGGAGTTCATGGCATGGAGGGAAAACAGGCTCAGTTCAGGAAGGTTCTTTGTATCAGTAAAATTATTTTTCCAAGTCATTACTCTCTCATTGTGTTAGGTCTCCTAACAGTAAAAATATGTTAAGAATCTGAAGTAGTACTTGGCACATGGAGTCTTAAAAGCTAAAAGGGATGAAGGAATATGGTATTAGATTTTTTCAGAAGTTAGGGGCTTTACATTTACTGCTCGTTTTCCCTTTTCTAGGACACAGACTCTCACTCAATGGTCGCTTGTGCTCTTATCTGCTCAAATGCATTTTCTTTTTATTCGTTGCCCAGCTGAATTCAGGCATACATATAGAAGCTGGTCTCTGAAAGGCTAGAATGTGTTTAAATGTTCAAAGGTTTGCAAAGTCAGGGTGGGGGTTGCAACTTTTCTGACTACCTTTGTAGACACCTGGCATAAGCTTTATATTTCTATTTTTATTTATATTCCTGCTTTTTTCTATTTCAGAAATGACATGATTAGCCTCATTAAAAATGAAAACTATCTTATCTAAGATACCTTAGTTGCAAAAGGAAAGCCGAATGCTTATTTGTATAATGTTTTATCAAAATCTGACTTCATGGCATAAGTACAACTACAGTACAGAAGATAAAGAGGGGAAGACAGAGGAACAGAATGTAAGACAGTGCGATTCCAAGGAGGGAATTGAACTGCTAAGAAATCTGGAAAAGAAATTATTAACTTATATGAAATTATTATTGTTGCTATTATTATTGAAATGGAAAAATAGTTTGGAAGCACCAAAATGCAAATTACGGCATTGTTTTTGATGATTTCATATCAGCTTGTCCTTTAAAGAAAATTAGCAAGTCATTCTTGTCCATCGTGCAAAGTATGTGATGCAGCAGGGGAGAATCAGGAAAGGAACAACGGGCTCGAGTCAATCTGTGAACTTGTTGACAGGCTTGGGTTTCTTATCTGCAGGGAACATAGAATTACACTGACACATGTAAAAATAACTAATTTTCTGATTAACTTCATTTCTATCCCATCATATGGTTTTGTAGCCCTTCTGTGAGTTAGTTGTGTTAGGGGAATGCACTGAGGTCCCAATTAAGATGTACATGAGTGCTGGGTTTTACAGATCTATGTAATCTTTTCTGGAATAGGGAATAGTTTTCAACCAAAGCCTTTCTGGCAGAAAATATACTTGTTGATGCTTGATGTTTCATAATTCATTTAGGTTTTGCTGAAATTTTCTTTAAAGAAAATGAAACAAAAGGGATCTGTAAAGTTCAGATATTTCTTTAAAAAAATATTCAGATATGATATTTCAAAATTATTTTATGTCAGAAATCCCTGTTTTATTTTGGGGGGGGAACTCCACAGAAAAAGCAAACAACAACCTAGAACAATGTTTGAAATGGAAACAGAATACCTTCTTTATGTTAGTTTTTCCATATTCACTGGATTAGTTATTCAGACTGCCAGCACAGTTCAAATAACCCACTCAAATAACAAAATCATTCTCCCACAGATATTTCCTAGATATCTTTGCATCAAAAAATGACTTTGAAAAAAAATTAAACTGTTTTTTTTGTCTAGCTTGTAATCAAGTAACATAAAAAAACGCATCCATCTTCCGTTGCAAAGAAAATATCTGAATTAGTATCTGCAAATATGGTATGGAATGTAACGCTTCACTTCTAATATTGCAGGTGTTATTTGACTTGATCCTTCTCTTTTTGTCCCCTTCTACTCCTGCTTTGTCCTGTTTTCTATTCTTTTACCTGATGCCTAATAAAAAACTTATTGCTACTGTTGTGAAATTGACACAAAGATCCATCTCTCTTTCACCATCTGCCCTAACAATGTTTTTCTAAACCTTGATAGACACTTTTTAAAACTCTAAATTCTTCCAATTTCTTTAACTTGTCACTGCTGTCTCCGTTTTAAGGTAAATGTTGAACTTCTTTTGGTGTTCCCCTGGGTTCATGCTATCTCTGTGTCCTTTTGGTTTGGCCAAACACAGAGAATGGTAAATATGATATAATAAATAGTAGGGTGTGCCTTTGAAATAAGAAGTTGCAGGGCAGGAAGGACTTTCATTAGCGCATTCAGAGCACTTGACTCACTGCTTTGTTGGTTTTTAGCTGTTTGAATTCTTTTCTGGCACTGCCCTTGGAATGGTCTCTCACTACTGCTCAGGTGTCCAGCTCTTTTCCTGATGCATTCCTTAGCAGCTGTACCTGTTTGTATTGCAGGTCTTCTCTGCTATACAAATATAAACTATTTGTCTACAGTGCATGATTGTTATGTGCAGTGGTTTGAGCTTTTGGAAAGAAGATAAAAGTTTTTTTCTTCTTGCATAGAATTTTGGATTGGTGGTGAGGTCAGAGAGGGTGCTAGCGTCAATATGAATAGCACTATGATGAATAGCATGGGAATAATACCTGCCAGGTTGTTTCTAGATTTTTAGTTTGTACTTTGCAGCAATATGTAAATGTTTCTTTACAAGAACTAAGTCAGGGGAATTTTTGTGGTTTGGTTAAAACCAGAAAATCTGGGTTAGGCTTTCTGTCCTGGGTTCAGCGGGGATAGAGTTAATTTTTTTTTTTTACAGGAACCTGGGAGGTGGGGGGCATAGCCGGGGCAGCTGACCTGAACTGGCCAAGGAGCTATTCCATACCATGTGACATCATGCTCAGTATATAAAGGGGGAGCGGGCCGGGGGGTGGGCTCTTCTTTTCGGTGGGGGAAGTGGCAGAGCGTCGAGTCCCGGGTGGTGAGCAGTTGCACTGTGCATCACTCTTTTTTGTATACTTTTTCATTAGTACCGTTGTTGTTGTTGTTGCAATTTCTTTGTGTTGTTCCAGTAAACTGCCTTTATCTCAACCCTCGAGGTTCCAGGTTTGTTTTTTTTCCTCTCCTCCGTCTTCCCCCCCATCCCACCGGAGGGGGGCGGGAGGAGTGAGCGAGCGGCCGCGTGGTCCTTTGTTACCGGCTGGGGTGAAACCACGACACCTTCTCAAAGGTTTAAAATCTGAGTGGACTTCGAACTGATTTGCAGTACAGCCTAATCTACTACTGCTTGTTGAGTAACTCCTAACAAGAATAAAAAAACAAGCAAGAGAAACTTTGAATTGTAACTGCCTCACCATATAAAAAGCTTCATGTAAATTACCTTGAGAGAAGATGATGCTTGTCATGAAACTCTAAGCTTATGTTGAATTTTGTGACTGAAATTTTGAGCAGTTGCTTGTTGCTATGTACAATGAATAATTTTTTGAGAATTTTGTACCATGTTCTGTTAGTAGAAGACACAGGCTTTTAGTGTATTTGGACATGCAAGGTCGTGTTGTTTTCTTTAACAGTAGTCCTACATTCAGGTACTTTGTTTCACCATTAGTGCCAGCTCTTCAGATTGGTTTTTGAATTGGCACATTTCGTGACCTGACACTAATTGAACCAAGATCCTCTGCAGTAAAACACACACTTGAGACAGGAGAGTTCAGCTTGACCTAACCATACAAAGGATAAGAATCAAATACAAAAGCCTGTTTCCTCACTCAATAAATCAGAAAAGGTACATATGTTTGGTGATGACTTTGTCTTTTTCAACCTTTTCTCCTAGGCAGATAGTCTGTTCTGAAATATGGTTTCAGGAACATCACTGTCAGGTTCTTTGTTTGCAGTATGCTCTTCCATGCCTTTGGGAAGCTACTGGAAATCTTTCCAGTGATTCCAATTATGTTTTAGTTTATTAAATTTTTAATTTTAATTAAATGTCAGTGAAAGTTCCAAACTTGTTAATTCAGTAAATTTCTGTATATGAAAGCTTGTCTTGTACATATGATCATCTTTAGTATCTATATGAAAATTGTACGGGAAAGGAAGATCCACATCTTTAAGCTTATGTCTTTTTCTTAATTTTTTTCATGCAGACTTGCTATACAAGTTGTGAAATATTTGCTGGTAAGAGTTTTTGTTAGTCTGTAATATATTTTTACTGAAGGCAGAAGAGGAGAGATAGAGAGCAAAGGATTAGCCTCTATTAAAAACCCTGAAATTAAAGGAGGAAACACAATTTGCTCTGAGATGACTGTATTTCAATCATTTCAGATTTGTATTTTGTAATGTGTTTTAGCAGGAGGGTGGAACTGAGTGACTCTGCTAAGTTTCTTAGGCAGACATGCAGCCCTCTCAGATCTCTCAGTAGGATTTAGAAGAGATGATTTGTTGTTGCATTTTTATTCTTAACTTACTTCTTCCTTTCATATATAAAAATGAATAATAGCTTAGCTTTGAAGTACTTTCTTGAATTTATTTGTGAGAGTGACTATAAAGTTTAAAACTTATCATTAAGAACCTTTGCTCAATTGAAACTTTCTAATAAAAATAATTTTTCTCTGCAGTTTTGTTAGAGGAAAAAAATATAAATGTCAAAAGCTATTTCCAAATAACATAATTTTACTTTTTAGAGTTGATTGCATGAGGGTTTATGTAATGGGGGGCCAGGGGAGGAGGAGCTTTTTGTTTCATCTTATCACTTTCCTGACCCCTGTAACTAAAAGGTGAGAAGTCTTGATTAGTCTTTCTCTGTGTACAAAAGACTGAGATTTAGATTAATTTTCTCTTCTTTCCATGGGAATTTGAATCAAGATTTCTTGCATTTTGCAAGAATGTCTCTAAGGGTGCTCTTAAATTGTGCTTTCCCTCTGTCCAACTAAAGATTTTTCAATGTCAAAATTAAATGTTTATTAAGTTACAGAGAAAACAGAAAAACAACTTTAATCTGGATTTCATGGTAATTCTGTTACCAATCTTGCTGTAAAAAAAAACCAAAAAAACAAAACCAAATGAAAACAAACTAAAGCATTTAGATACAGCTATATCTATACCTACAACACATCTAAATTCTATTTAGAGGTGTGTGTCCAAGTGACACTAATAGCAATTATATTTTCAATTTGAAGGTACAATTGTAGGTCCTTAGCAAGGAAAGACTAAGCAGGACAAATGTTCATATGCAACATGTTCTCTCTGGAGAGATTAAAGAACCAAGCAGATTCATTGTAAAATGTCTTTAAGAATTGCACCAGGTTTAATGTCAAGGGAGGGGAAAAAAAAAAAAAGAATTAGCTGATTAGCTGACTAAATCTTTCCTTCAAGAAGGAAGGTCAGAAAAAAATTTGCAGTTACAGTCTGACAACAACATTTTTCTTTTCTTCAAAATATTTCCTCCATTTTCTTTTAGTGTTAGTGAGTTTGGGATTTGTGGGGACATAAGAGTGAAAGAAGCTGCCAGGAAAGGCAAAGTAGCCAGTAATGTAGCAGCCTTGATTTGATGGGGATCTTTTAGACTGTCATAGATTGTGAATTTTCTGTGGAGACTAATGTACAGTAAATGAACTCATTGGTACACTAGCCAAAGCCTTGTGATGGGAGAAAAAAAAAAAAAAAGATTTGTGGATCACTTAGATCAGCTTTTACCTCCTGTCTGGGTTCAGAAGGGAACTGAAGTAGTCAGATGAACCCATTTATGCTGAATAAAAGAAAATATCTGTCAGTGCTACAGTGTCCTTACAAATTAATGTATTGTGGTATCTACAGGAGATGTTTTCTTGTAGTAAGAGGTGTGTACTTCTGCTTTTCAGCACTTGTTCAGACAACACAATGACAACTAATGTACAGCTCTGCTTTTCGAAAGAGTGATGCCTCTGTGTTCTCGTGAAACAATTAAGACTTTTACTATCATCATTATTTAACAAAATATTTTGGTCTTTGACATAGCTGGCCAGATCTAAACCTTTAAAGCATATGTCTTCCCATGAGTGTCATTTTCAGTGATTTTGCTGATAAAATGCTATCACTGAAAACATACTTTTTTCTCAGGAGGAGACATTAGTGAGACTTCCTGAAAAGAGGTGCTCTGTCATTTGCTTGTCTGTATGGGAGTTAAGGAAGGGAAAATGTGGTTAAAATTTAGAAAGAAAGAAAATCTTCTGTCTGAAAAGGGAACACCTCTAGAGCATATTGACCTTCCTACTGCAATGAAAAAGCAAGAAAAATCAGCAATGAAAAAGTATTTTTGTTTGGATCAAGTTGCAGTGTGGAAAATACCTGGACTTGTATACCAGAACTCTTTAATCAGGGATGTACAAAGTTTTATGAATTGCATGACCTCCCTGTTCTGTGGCAGAGAGGACATGGTCCAGAGAAAAGCCAAGTGGGACAGTGTAGTGGTTCCAGCTGGGCTAGCAGGGGTGTCACTCTTGCTTTCCTGCCCCTGGAGTGTCTAGGGTTCAGTCTCTCCACACGTGGCCCTGGAAAGCACCAGACATAGTACTGGATAGAAAACAGCCAATTTCAATTTGTTTTGTTCAAATTCACTTGGCATGTAAGAACTTGCTGTTACAAGTATCTCAATACCTTCATAACTTTCACAGTGGGAAACAGGTTGCTTATTATCAAGTTATTTCTCTATTCCTATAACTAAGCAATTACCTTATGCTATAGTGTTAGAACACTGTTGTCACCTAGATCCAATCTATTCCAACCCATACAGATCCTTTGGGGATGTTCAAGTTGCAAAGAACTTAAAATAAAAAGAAAAAAATTTTATAGTTTTGCTGACATCTATATAATCTAAATGCAGGATATGGTGTTAAAACATGGTGTGTAATGGTAACAAGCTGTTAGAAAGTTTTGGTTTTTTTTCTAATTTCTAATTCTGCCCAGGAATTGACCTGTGTCCAAATCACTGATATCTATAATGTCCCTTAAGAATATTGTCGTGGTTTAACCCCAGCCAGCAACTAAGCACCACGCAGCTGCTCACTCACTCCCCCCCATCCAGTGGGATGGGGGAGAAAATTGGGAAAAGAAGTAAAACCTGTGGGTTGAGATAAGAATGGTTTAATAGAATATAAAAAGAAGAAACTAATAATGATAATACTAATAAAATGACAACAGTAGTAATAAAAGGATTGGAATGTACAAATGATGCGCAGGGCAATTGCTCACCACCCGCCGACCGACACCCAGCCAGTCCCCGAGCGGCGAATCCCTGCCCCCCACTTCCCAGTTCCTAAACTAGATGGGACGTCACATGGTATGGAATACACTGTTGGCCAGTTTGGGTCAGGTGCCCTGGCTGTGTCCTGTGCCAACTTCTTGTGCCTCTCCAGCTTTCTCGCTGGCTGGGCATGAGAAGCTGAAAAATCCTTGACTTTAGTCTAAACACTGCTGAGCAACAACTGAAAACATCAGTGTGTTATTAATATTCTTTGCATACGGAACTCAAAACATAGCACTGTACCAGCTACTAGGTTAACTCTATTGCAGCTGAAACCAGGACAAACATCTATTGAACGGAAAATTTAATGTATTCCTCAAGGACTTAATATTTCTTTTCAAGTGAAAAATTGTTTAATATGAAAAAGTAATCAAAATTTAATACAGAATTTTCAAGAAACTGACTCTTAATGACTAACATGGCACCAGAATTCAACACGAATACTAAAAGTAAATCCCCTTTATGAAAGTGAAACGTTCCTTGCTCCTAAGACAGATGGTATTACTTTTACCATTTTTGCCTGTGTAGCATAATAAGCAAACAAGTCAAAGTAATACCATGATGAAGGATGGTTACCATTTCTGGTATGTAATGTACCTTGCACCTTCAGGAGTCCACCCAAATGTAGACATTTACTGGGAAAGTGAAAAAGATGCTGCTGCTGAGGCAGCGAAGGCAAATTAGCTTTTTGTGGTAGTAAAATGATGATGGACTAAGGAATTTGGTGAATGTTTCCAGTGCACTTCCAGGGTCTCATCTCAGTTTATACAGGAACTTTAAAAGTCAAAATGGTGTACTAATGCAGGTGGTGCATTAGCTTAAATATGGAGTCAGACAAAAAAACCCCTTATCTCATCTTCCTAGACTTCGTTTATGCTATAGCAGAGCTGGCAAGAGGAATAGTCTGTCTTTTAACCAATTCAAAAGCAGGGGATCAGAAGCTTAAATGGAATTGTCCTACGAATCTGTTAGCATGTGATTTTGTGGCTACATGCCTGGCTAGGGTTCAGGAGACTGATATTAATATTTCTGCCACAGATAACGCTGTGTGTCCTTGGGCAAACTGCCATATCTTTCTGGTCTCATGGTCTGTTTTTCATCTAAACTAAATTCTGGGGACAGAGGCTGATGATTGCTTTATCTGTAAAACATGTGGCACAATGAACCACTAATTTTGATTGGGTCCTACAATGATTTGGATAGATATTGGATAAACTGTACTAGAAAATGAGCTTTGTCATGGCAAGATTTACAGTTAGGAAGACAATGATTTACAATGGTAGGCATGAGAGGTACAGTTGGGTCCAGGAACCAGTTTAATTCATCAGATCAAGCTACACACAGTTTTGTGTTTGAAATGTATATGAACGGGATTTGGCCACAACTTAGTCTGCCTGTCTAGCTGTAGCACACACATTTTGGTAAAAGGAACTGCAAACAAGTATCTGAAAACTGTTGGCACAATATGTCTGAGTATTTACACAAGAAAATGTGTTTAATACCATGCAGCTGGAGAGGAGAATGTGTAATAATTGATTTCATACCATTGGGTATAAGGAAATCTTGTGTAGCAAATGCAGATCAGGGCTGTCTAAAATCAGTGTCAGCCTTCAATATTATGACTTTACCAACCATATTGAAATCTTAAATATTTATGAATTTTGAGCTTGAAAACAAACAATTAGGAATTGTTACTGGAATTTGGTGCATTTTAGGTTGATCAGTAAATACCCTGGATAACCTTGTACAGTTCAGATTTCTGTGTCTGGTAAAAATTTGTTTGCACTATGAGCTCATAATTTTAGACAAGGTATTGTGCCTGTGGCATAGCTGGGCCCTGAACCAGAAATGTCTTTCTCTTTAGCCACAAAGCTGCTGTTCTCCTAGCTCATTATGTTTACCTGGGGGGAAAAGAAAATCCTGCATCCTGTATTTTATGGGTTGCTTTCAGTAGAAGCTATTTTTCTAGTTTTAAATACATTTTTACTCCCAGTAGGATTTTTTTAATATTCTTTTGCAGCTTGAATATATTTTCTTCTCTTCTAATTTTTTCCTTATCCATCTGACAGCTCCGGCTTTTTGTGCGTCCTTTTTCTGCAGCTGAAATAGTTCTGGAGCATTTTTGGTAATATTTTATTGTTTTGTTTTCTATGACAAATCAATGCTGTTAGATGAGCTATGAATACAGGACGTGTTACCTAACTACTTCAGAAATAGCAGTGTCTATTGGGCCCTAGATCACAAAATAATAGTTGTTAAATTTAAGGGCTAGAGGCTTTTCTGTTACTTGCAGAGAAAACTTTTGCTGATTTCTGAGAGTGTGAAGATGCCTTTTTTTTTTCCCCCCTCTATGAATGAAGAACTCCCAATATCTTCCCCCTCCCTGTGAGCCCTATATGCTTTTAAACTGTGAGGTCCTGAGTTACATTTGGCTTAGATAAAGCTCTCAGAGCAGTTGAGCACAAGGAACTAGAGATGAGTGAGAAACCACTACTGTCTGGGAACAGCCTAAAACTCAATTTTGTTCATGTATTTGGTCTCTGAGAGGATAAGAACCTGATCCTGCAGTGATGCAGAGGCAGTAGTAGTCTGTAGAGCTTTCTTGGCTTCACCATCAATGAGACTGTAAGACTGGGGCCTGGCTGTTTGCCTTTACAGTTGCACATAGCTGCTTAGCTGAAGTAAGCACAAGCTATTACTGCTTTTATACACATGCATATGCACATACACATACATGTATATTTAGCATGCTTTAATAAAACATTGAGTGCAACAAACAGTGGCAATGAAAATTACATGCTCTTATAAACATTTTTATTTTAAACTAGGTTTTGTGCTGTGATGCTGCAGAGGCATCTACAACATAATCAGCTTGGTAATAGAAGAAAGTAATTTCTTACAATGATCCTAGAGCCCTTTGTTAATGTCAAGGATAATTTGGGCTGACTGATTTGATTGCTACTCTTTTCCGGCAAGAGGTCTCAATAAATGAAACTGCTTGCCTGGATAATTTATGCTTCTATGATTGCCAGCAGGCTAATGATGCAAACACAGCTGAAATAAAATTTCTGCTTTATATTGGAGGTTAAAAAAAAAAGAGGGGAAAAAAATCCACTTAAACACTTGCAGTATGGACTCTGTCAAAACAGGGAAGAGCTATTTGCCAGTCTCGGGATGGAAAGTGGCTTGTGTGTGTTATGAGACATGTTTCAGACAATTGGCCTTTATAGATCACTACAACACTATTTTATGTTGTTGCAGACAAGTTATCTATTCCCTTTTACTTCCTGCCCTCATCAAAATAGGCTGTTAAAGTTTAAAGGTTTTAAGGTAGGGATTTTTCTTTAAAAAAGAGGAGGAAGGTGAAGCTCCACAGGTATTTACACTAAACTTAGTATGCTGCAGTGATTTATTTGGGATTGAATCTACAGCTTCTTCATTTAGAAGATTTATGTACAAATTGCAGTACATTTGCTCAAACCATTTTTTTCTGGCATGACTAGTTTGGAGAAAGAGTGGTTCTGGTGTATGTATTGATTCTATATGTGACATGCAGTTCTACCTAGGAGTAACTAGAAAAAAAAATGTATATCAAGAAACAGAGAAATGAGTCTGTTCCTCAGCTGCACTACTTAATGAAGAAGTATTACAGGCCTTGAGGGGTGGGGGGAAAGAAACCCAAACCTTGTTATTATACTTGGCTCTTAAAATGTTTTAGAGGCCAATTCATCATTTAATTCTAGGTCAGCCTGTTCCTTGCTACTTGTCTTTTTTTTTTTTTTTTTTATTTCCTGTTGTTGTTTTTATGTTCTTTCATGAGTCCATCAGGAGTTACCAACTGTAAGCAAGTTTTCCAATTACCTAGGTTCAAATCAGAATAATTTATAGCAAATAGTCTTTGCGCAGCTTATTTCTAAGCTGTCTGTGATGAGTTTTCTTCACTTCTTCAGGTGTTTTGATTGAAGACTTGCAATTTTGGGGAAGAAAATACACCTCGTTATGAACAGAAATCTTACATCATTAGGAGTTAGGCAAGTCAGAGGTATATCAGCTAGTGGCTACATTAATGAATAATGTAGTTCTGTCTCTACCTAATTAAGTGGATATGCAATGATAACCTTTGGAGCTGATTTATACTCTTCACTGTAGTTTATTTTAATCTTCCTGTAATGCTTCCAGTTATTGTCAAATCCTACTCTCACATATTGTAAAAGACTAGATTTTTTTTTTTTGCTGTAGCATCACTAAAATAAGTTGGGTTTTATCAAGGTTTAATTCAGTTCATGGAATTTAAGGGGATGGCTTTAAAGGAAACAGTAAAATGTGTATGCGTGATATATCCATGTTCATAGACTAGACATTGTTTAGGTTAAAAAAAGGTGTCTCTGTGTGTGTACATAATGAATATCAGATTGTTTATGAATAACTTTCCAAAAGGTAGAACACATCTGTTTTGTAGCTTATTTATTGTTATGGCATATGAGGGATCAAGGACTTGTTGCAAATATTCTGGTAAAGAAATCAAAATTTAATCACATAGAAGAGTTAGGTTTGATTAAGAAGTAAAATTGTGAAGCATAATGTATAGGATTGTTAAGTTTGAAATGTAGCCATAAAAACTTTAGGAACTGTGTTATGTGTGACTATAGGAACCTTAGTATTGTTGAAGTTTGAAATAGCTAACCATAGAAACCTCACCAGGAAGTTACTGTTTTTTCTATGTTTTGTTTCAAGAAACTAAGGAAACTGTCTGTCATGGTTTAACCCCAGCCAGCAACGAAGCACCACACAGCTGCTCACTCCCTCCCTCTCCCCCCACCCAGTGGGATGGGGGAGAAAATCAGGAAAAGAAGTAAAACCTGTGGGTTGAGATAAGAATGGTTTAACAGAACAGAAAAGAAGAAACGACTAATGATAATGCTAATAAAATGACAACAGCAATAATGAAAGGATTGGAATGTACAAATGATGCGCAGTGCAATTGCTCACCACCCGCCGACCAACACCCAGCCAGTCCACGAGCGGCGATTCCCTGCCCCCTCTCCCCCGTTCCTATACTAGATGTGACATCCCATGGTATGGAATACCCCGTTGGCCACTTTGGGTCAGGTGCCCTGGCTGTGTCCTGTGCCAACTTCTTGTGCCTCTCCAGCTTTCTCACTGGCTGGGCGTGAGAAGCTGAAAAATCCTTGACTATAGTCTAAACACTGCTGAGCAACAACTGAGAACATCAGTGTTATCAACATTCTTCTCATACTGAACTCAAAACACAGCACTGTACCAGCTACTGGGAAGACAGTATCCCAGCTGAAACCAGAACACTGTCATGGACACCAGTTATGCTGCCTGGAAACTCCTTACCCTTCTCATCTCAATTTGTGTATTGATTCCAATCAGTAGAGCTAAGTGAAATTGACCAATGATTGTTTTTAAATAAGAATATTGATAAGGTTATATAATCAAAGGACCAATCATTATAAAGGTTAAATTTAAGAGCATGCATAGTATGCTTTTTTATGTAAAGAGCTTATGTAACAATGACTTGACAGAAAAAGTCTATAAAAACTGATGGATTTTGATACTAAGTTGGCCATGCCTTTGGAGGAGCATCCCCCATGTCCCCAGCGCTGCAATAAATGAAGTGTCTGCTCCTTAACTTCACATTGGTGTTAAGGAGTTTTATTCTGGATTTCACAAACAGAGTCATGATTTTCTTGTAAAAAAAGGAAAATTATAACTTCTTTTATGTTCTTATGAATTCTTAATATTCTTAGTTGCCTTTATTTTTTACTTTTAAATTAGAAAGTTTGAAACGGAAGTATACACATGTAACTGAAAGCCCAACATCACAGGTGTTCACATGTAACAGAATTGTAATGAGAAGAACAATAGCAAATAATAGTAGATACATGGGTAAAATGATATGGTAAGTCAACATTAATCATCTGAAGTTCATAAGCAAGTGGATGAAGGTGATCTAGTTGATATGGGTAGTAGTTCTATTACTAGACAAAATAGCCAGGAATTATTGCCAGTTCAAGGGACTCAGTTGGCAGTTCAGTTTGTTTCCTTGGAGCTAAACCTTCTTAGCTTATACAGAAGGCTATCGGCCTACAGATGTGTCATGAAACCATCTTTCTTCTGTGTCTGTGAAACTCCTAGCTATGCTGGGGCAAAACTGTGTCTGTCACAGGCTGCACTGATGATTTACTGGTGTGGGCAGTGCTTAGGGCTGTCCTGTGCCCCTGGCTGGTTTGTTGACTTACTATAAAGAAATGCAGCAAGAGTTTATGAAGATTTCCAAAATGTTTTTGAAAGGGTCCTTTGCAGAAGGCTGGCAAAGAACTAAGCTGTCAAGCAAGAGAGGAAGTTGGTGTAGATTATTAACTGATTATATACTGAGGAGAATGTGCCAGACAAGGCAAGTGGGGTTTGCACTAACAGAAAGAATGGACAGAGCATATTGATTTTATTTTTTTTTTCCTGAAATATTTTAGACATCAATTTTGCTGTTGTGATAGACATGGATTTGTAAACACTGTGGTGAAATAATACAAAGATGACAAACTTCAGATTGGGTGGAGATTATCTTTTATTGCAGATTTGAACTATAGATAAGTTTTCATCCACAAGCATATCTTCAGGCCTGAATCTAAAATATGTTGATCAACTCTCCATGATCAGTTTGGAAGTCTGAACCCTAGTCTGGATTTTCTCTACAAATTTACTAGCTACCTCTCCAGCTAAGCATGGCTGGAGTAACCCTATACAGATTTTATTTCCTAGATGCAGGCTGTAATATACAGCTAGGCTGTCAGGTGCCACTACCTTTGTTCAGGAGAGGCAATACCATCTCAAAAATCTAGAATACCTGTAGGCAATAAGGATACCCTCTATGGTTATAACAATATTTTTGAATGAACAATTTGGATGAGAGCCTCAATGTAATAACAAAATTGACTCAGCTGCTACACCACTTTCTTTTCCTTAGAGATTCCAGATTAAGATAGGATGTGAAAACATTACAATCTGTACTTAAGAATGAATGAACTTGATGGGTTTGTATTCTTAGAAGCATGAATATTTTTTAATTGCATCAACTGATTTAATAGAAATTACAATGTTTCCTTAGAAACCTCACCTTGTTTGACATAAACAATTAATCAGCAGAGAGCTCTGGGATGAAATGCAGCAGCTTAATGAGGCCAAATCTGGGTTGTTCTGATTAGTAACTGGAATTGGTCAAAAACTAGGATATCTCATCAGTGGGGTTGAATCAGAGTGTCTGTTTGCATGCACAAGTGCATGTGTACGCTTGTAGAGAGAGGGGGGGAAAGAAAACCCAACGTTTTCCCAAATCCTTTGTTGACTAGGAAGTGTAGAAGATTACTATCCTGCCAGCCGTGCAAGCCCCAAGCATGTGAATGTTTCCTAAACATTCAAGCTGGTTAGCAAAGGAGACAATCTTGTGCATACAATGACATTTCAGCTTTACTGAAGATGTTTCTTAGATCTCAAGTCCTCCAACTGTTGCAAAAAATGGGGATCTCCCCACTTCAGACTCCTTTCTCCAAAATAGACTGCTGGACTCTATCACATCTGATGGCCTTGGAGGCCTGAGATTGATGAATTCGTAGCTGTAAGGCAATCTGGCTGACAGATCTGATATGAAGTCCTTTTCCATTGCCTTTGCTGTCAAGGTAACAGGCAGAGATTTTAAGGAAACCTGTGGAACCTGAGGAAAAAATGTAGATGACTGCTTTGAGATCAGCAAAACACACACACACACACACACACACACATATATATATATATATATAAAATTTTTTGAATTTATTTTCTTCCCATGAAACTTGGCCAAAGCAGAAAACCTTGCATCAGCTGTCTAGGATCAGGTTCAGAATTTATTTACCCATTGACACAGTGTTTTACAACAGGAGGTGAAAATGAATACCTGTAAGGGAAATTCAGGTAAAAGAACATAATTACCCAAACTGGATTTTGGCCAGGACATTAGAGCTAACAGTTCCATTTCTGTGGAAAATGCTGTAGGATTTTTAAAGGCAATTTGGTTTTATCTCTTATTACAAATATTGCCTGTTTTTATGGCTGTATGATTTGAAGCTTGTATTTGAGCCTAAGGAATATTTTTCAGAGGTTTCCAGACTGGGGAATAGCATATAAAACCCATGGTACTTGTGTAATTAAATTTGTAAATAAAACTTAAATTTTGTTTAAGCCTCAACTGCTATACAGTAATTTAAAATTCTTAGGAAGTGTGCTTTGTGGCTCGTTCACTGTAGATCTAACCCTTTTGTGCTACACTTATCTTTTTGTTCTTGTTAGCAAGGTGTGTGACTAATGACTAATACATAAGCATATTAAAGAATCTTGACATGGGTGTGGCTGTCAAGTAACAGTGTGTGTAAAAGACAATTAATTCTCTGCTTAGAATAAAGGGAACCAGGCTATCTAAATACTGGTCTATACTACACAATGAAGTGCAGTGGGGCTTCCTTCCAGGGACTTCTTACCAGCAGGAGGAAATGGAAGACAAAGAATAAGAATGATATCTACTTGGTGGGCAAGAGCTGTGTTAGAACAAAGACTGTCTTCTCTGTAGTCTGATCCTAGTCTGTGTTCTGTTTGTCTTAGTTTATATAAGTAGCAATATTGCAGTCAGTAGCTCCTCTTTTTGAAGAGCTGAATTAAGCCTTTTGTTGGTTCCAGGATTAATTAAATTAAACAGAGGCACTAAGGTTTCAAAATTGAGAACCTACATAAGGAAGGCTGCAATGAGCGATGATGCTGTATGCAGGGAGTTCCTAAAGCTCTTTCCATGTTTCTGGCAGCTTTCTCTGGAATCTTAACTGTCACATCAAATATAGTGACAGCCTAAAAAAGTGTGAGAACACACAACAGCATCAGAATGGTGTCAGATGGAAACATAAAAGCAAATACTGTGGCGTTAAGGCACAGAATTTTTGACAATTTGAGTATATAGTAATTTCTTTAAACAAGTTTGCTAAACTACTCATGCATCCAACAACTTTTCCCCAAATCTGATTTTTTTAGCACTTTTTATTGCTAAATCCTCCAAATAAAGCCATTTGGTTTTGTCAATTCCCTAACAGTGGAATTTTAGTAATACATTTAATGTTTTAAAATATTTTGGAGCAGCTGGTATTTGCTTAGTCTTAGTTTGGAGCATAGCATGTTAATGAACAAGTGATGCTTGAAAGGTCACAAATAAATAATTCAAGCTTTTGTGATTTATTCTCCTTATTAAACATTTTGTTGAACACTTTTTCTGAATGCAACGTTTGCTGTGTGGTGTGACGGATTATCTGTGTTCTTCCACTTAATGATATGAAAATACTCTAGTCATTTCTGAATACTGACAGTATTTTACCTCTTATAATAATCCTATCAGCAAACATTCCAGTGAGCATTTTATAATTGTTAGTTAACTAAGCTTCTGAGTTCTTCTGTTTTGTGAAATTATTATTTAAACTGGCTCTTACACCTAGGTACAATGCCATACAGGTCAGTCTGTTTCATCTCTCAAAACAAAGCCCTGAATCTTTTATGCAGAGTCGTGCCAGGCATATTCTCAGCCTATAAGGCAACAGAACATCCAATTACATTTATTCTCTGAAGATGATTTTGGCAGGTCTAAGGCCAAGAACAGTCCATAGGGAAGAGTGGTAATCTGCAAGCAATTTTTTTTTTTTTTTCAAATCAGCATAATTTTTTTTTCCTGTTAAAAATTAGAAGGTTTATATTTTGGGTAGGAAGCAAGATTTCATGGTCTTCTCCTTCAGAAATTCTGAATTTATTCATGGCTAAAATATGTTCCATATACCAACTGAAATGCTAACTTGAAATCAAATTTTGCAACTTTGAAATATTAATTTTTGACATTTTGGGAAAGAAGCTTCTCATTAAGCTGTCTGCTTTACCACTGTGAGCAACATATATATGCACCTTGGAGGTGGAACGCATAAAAGCATTCTGCTGATCACTGAATTTTACAGCAGAGTTGCTGAAAACTCTAGAGATTAAAAATTGCAGCACAGAGTGCTGAACCCTTCTACACTTTATTTATAAACATTTTTTTCAGCTGTTGATTTTTGGGTGACATTGAAAGAGCTACCATCGGATTGTATAATAGTCTTGGAAGGTATTTTTAGATTTAAAACAAGCTTAAAAATACTTGGTGTTTGACATAACTCTGCAAAGGTAGATGATAAACTTATGTTGGTTATAAAATTGTAGTAGGGGGTTTTGGAAAAGCCAGCCTTGATACCGTTTAGTCCTTGGGCCTTTAGAATCTTCATAAATTCCGGATATTATGAGAAGAACTAAGAATGGCCTGAGGGGATAGAGAGAAAAGAGGGAGCTTTTAGTTTCGAAGAGGTGTATCCATTGAAAAGCTGATTTGCATTACAACTTGTCTGGTGGTGAGACCGAGCTGAGAGATTCCTGTCGTTGCTGAGAGTGCTGACCCCATCGCTGCTAACTTTACATCCTCTCAGTAGTAAAGAACTGTATGTTTATTTGACTCTGCTCCAAGGGATGGTCTCCCCACCCCCGCAGCCGCAACGTTCAAACCTGCCATAAAACTGTAGCTATATTCATATCATCGTTCATTAAAAATTAATTTATAAGTAGATATACAAGCTGCAGATGCTTCTGTAGGTGTGCATTAGATACTCAAGGACAGTGACAGTTTTAAAAACTTACTGGGTTTTGGGCATGGGTATGCATGGAACAACTCCTGGTTTTAATTGAACAGCTGCACTGTCAGACTGCAAAATATTGTGACTACTTGAACCTGGACATCCATAAAAAAAAATAAAAAAAGGTTTCTCAGTTCATACTTTAGTTTTAAGGGTATGGTCAAGGTAGATTGAACTAGATATATAATGTGCATCTAATTGCAAACGCTGTGGCAAAGTATCCACGTGGGCACAAAAATGACAAAACACATTGGTAAGGGTCTAAGTGAGAAGATTTGGCTGAAGGGAAGAGGGGCAGAGAACTTCCTTTGTGCTCAGGCTTGTGCTTGAAAGAAGAGAACGGCAGCTAATGCTTTAAATTTTTCTTAACAAAAAGAATGACAAAATGTATACTAAGATTAAGGGCTACAATTTAACAAAAAGACGTTAGATCCTAGCATTCACTTTCATCTTGCAATTCTTCACTCTGAACTCTAATGATATTGCATACATAAATCGCCATATAGTTGTTAAAAATATGTTGGTTGCTTTCTATTATAATTAATAATTATTATCAATAAGTATTAGTTACCATAATTTTGTGTTATAGTCTCTTGAAACTTCAGTTCTGTAATTAAGATGATTTTTCTATTAAATGCTCATTGAAAGTTTTAATTGAAAAAGCACAGTTTCATTATACAGAATTACCATTTGTTGAAAGGATGGAATGTCGAAGATGAAGGCTTTTATGGAAAACTACAAAGCACTCTAAAGTTTCCATGAGTATAGGTACTTTAAAGACAAATCAAGTTCAAACAAACCCCAACCAAGCAAGCACATCTCCCCTTCCCCCTATCATCGACTATCTGTCAATGATTGAAAAGGAGTGGAGAAACACTCCTAATCAACTTTCCCAATCAATCTTTGAGAATAATTATTAACAAAAGCCTTAACATCTGAAATTTTAATATGAACAATGGATCTTTAACCACTTTAAGAAATATTTTCATTTCCTTTCTATGGACCAAATAACAGTTGATAAACTAACAGTATTCTGGATCACTTTCTGTTCTACCTTGATACAGTGCTAAGCAGGTCCTGGTAATTTCCTGCAATTTAGAAGTGATAAAAGGAGACTGTGATTAAGTTTTAGTTGCTTGTATAGTACGTTAAGCTCTACTAAAGTACAATTGACCTTGAACCACTTAAAAGGGAAATATTGTACTTGACGCACTTAATATTAAGAATGATATAATATGTTGTAGCATAGAGGAATCTGGATGTAACATTTTGCAGATTTTTCATTTTCTCAAATCTAATACACTATTTACTATGCTTTGACTGTAGTGCTTCAGTGGGGCTGTGCAGCAAGACCTGGTAACTGGTCTTTCGAGATTAGTCAAGCTTTGTGCAAGATAAATGAAAATGCTGTAAATTCATTTTTATTACCATCAAATCCTTCATTCTGCTCCACTTCTGTGGCAGGGAAGCCTCAGTATTTTCCTGTTTTTAAGATGGTTTCTTTTAAATGCTGATATTGTAATCAGTGGCTTGTTTTCTTCTAGTTTTGCAAATATTTTTCTTTTTCTTTCTCCTTTTCAAAAATTATACGTGAAATTAAATAACTTACTCCATTATTGTATAGCAACTTTTAAAATGAGTGCTTTAATGGTTTCTGATTTGAGGGGTTTTTTGGCCATTTCTTATTGCAATTCTTGCATGAAAACACGACTATTTTCATGCTAAGCAAGGACTGGAAGGAAAATGGGCACTGTTTACCCTATTTTCATAGCTTCAGTTGGCTGATTCTTTTTTTTTTTTAAATACCTTTTTTCCCTCCAGTTCTTTAGGTAAAGCTAAGCTAATTTGTGAAAATATTACTTAAAAACTTTTTCCTAAGGTATCTCAAGTCCAGGGTGACTTTATTTTTTTTCAAAATGGAGAGAAAATAAGTGAACATTCTCATAGTGATTGTATTTGGTTTGTGGAAAAGGGTTTCACCTGGGATTAGTAGAGATTTAAATGCTTTTCTGGATTAGTAGTTGCCAATCTATGCTTGGGGTGGGGCTTTCAGTCCCACAGTTTTCCTCCTGAAAATGTTGAAAGATCTTGTTTGCATGCAGATGTGGAGCAAGGCCATTGTTGAACTCTTTGTTCTCATGCAAAGAAACTTGTCTCTTGTCAGTGTTTTACAACTAAGTGTAACCATTATCCTTCAGACTATAGCTCAGTTGCTTGGACTGCACTGGTTTGTTTTCTGGGTTTGTTTTGGTAGTCTTTTTTTCCTTTTTTTTGGATTCTTTTTTTTCTTTTTTTTTTTTTTGTTTTCTGTTAAATTGGTACTGTAAAAGCTACACAAGTTATAGTTATTTAGGAAGTGCATATCTATGGGGAACTTGATGTAGCCACAGGATGCTGTCTTTAATCCAACCTACTGATAGTATCTGTACATAGGTCAGTGATATATTCAGATGGTTACTGTTCAATTATATTAGGGTCTTAGATTAAAATTATTCACATCGTGTACATTTCTCTGTGATACCGATATAAATTCTTATTATGAATTTCTTATTTGGAGCGTGAGTTGGTATTTTCAGTCTGAACTAGAGAAAATAAATGAAACCAAGTAAGATAATTTTTTTGTATGAACCAGACTTGCCTGGCTTTGTGGCCAGAGAAATCTGACCTTTCTGCATCTCTAATGACTGATTTCCTACTCCCTCAAACTGTCAGGAAGAAACTAAGAAAAATGTGTCTTTGCTAATATTTGTCTTGTATTTAGATCTAATTTGCATTCTGGAATTAATAGGAGATGTCTCTAGATACCTACTTTCTTGAATATTCAGAACCCTTTCTTCCAAATGCAAATCACTTATAATTGGTGTTCAAATAAGATGTATAGAAGGCACCATTTAAAAGTGAAGTCAGAGTAGAAAACCACTGGTTTATGGCTTGTGGAGTGTCGGATTTGGATCCTGGTTGCAAGCTTGCGTTTGACAGGCTTTCTGCTTTCAATAATTTGCAGTAGTGGAAAACCCTTTGCCATTCTGCATACAATATTTTGCCTTCTGTTAAACGAGTTCAATGTCCAGGACTGTGCGGAAGAGAATTAGCTCTGAAACCCTGCTACCAAGCTTCTTTCTTGTTGCTGTTTCTTCTTGTGGAAGACGCACTGTTCTGTCTGCTCAAGGCTGCAGCCCCAGTGCTGCCTAGGGGAGACTCAGTCCCTGCTGACACTCTGCCTCTTGGATCCAGCTCTAGCCTAGATCACTGTATTCCTCAGTTTGTTCATCATCGTGATTTATGCTCTTTAGAGAGAAACAGTGTATATTCTTAGGACTAGCTAGCAACTGGTATGGCTCAGTGACAAGCCCTAGCATAGATGGCAGAGGCCATTCTGTGCAGGAGGGATACCAGGGTGACTTTCATGCAATGCCCAGGCATCACAAAAATTGCCCTTTGTGCCCTTGGTTACTAAACATCGGGTGTTTTACGGTGAGGATGTATGGTAGCTGTTACACCATGTATCCAGGGGTAAACACTACATTTCCAATTGAGAGTAAAATACTTGGTGGGGGATTGGGGGGAGGAAGAAGAGGATACCGGCCTGTGGCTCTTGCCTGCATATGTAACAGATATTTGTACTGCTGTACTTGCATAGATCGCTGAAATTGCAATTATGCACAATCTCATTCAGAAGAGTTGCTGGCAATTTACATCAGCTTTGAAAAGAACTGCTTTTAACAAATACTGCATGTCAATAGCATTCATCTTTTACTTCAAGGTACCTCATAGCAGTGTGGACAAAATAATCAAATGATTGAAGTTTGAGTAATATTTCAATGACTAAAGCAACCAAGTATTTTTTCTGAAGTCTTTTATTCCCTAAGCTGTGCATGCCAAGTTTTGCTGCAGGCTGCTGTGAGCTTTTCCTGTCACTTTTTAAGAGCTCCCCGAAGGATGCCACAGTTGGAATCAAACCTGGAAGCCCAAAAGGTGCTGTTAGCTTCTCTTTCTTATTTTGCTTTCCAAATGTTTGAATGGAAATTACAGCACAGTAATGCATCAAGCAAGCACGTTCTTCTGGGACATAGTTTATGCATAAATACTGTAAAGGTTCTGCGAGAAACCTATGATCTAAGCACTTTAGAGAAGCATCCAGAAATGTAGGTTTTGAATGTTGTTTTGCAAAAGAATCCAAAATTTGGTCTTTGCTATAATATGGAATGGACTTACAAAATGGAATTTCTGTATGGATAGATAATCCATGCTATGGACTGCTTAAATTTCTTTATACTTGCTTATTGGACAAATAGCAGAGAAAGAATATTTCTTCAAGAACTTGAGGAATGTAGAATTTTCAACAAAATGTCCGGCAGTTTTTCATTTCATCAAACAAAATTTGGAAGTAGCTGTGAAATAGATATTAAGGGTTACGTGGTTCATACCAAGGATACCCTCAATGAATGATGGCAGTGGCAAACCATTCAATTAATATATTTTTCTGTAACCCCTGTAAAGTCTGGAAACAGCTACTGCAGATTACTTCTGCAATTTATGAAGATTCAAGCAGACCTCAAAATAGGGATTCTTCTGTTGCATTTCTTTCAGCTTTTAATTACCTGATCTACTTTGCATGTATTTCATGATAAATGCATGTCTTTTTCATGTGAGTTTGTGAAAATGTGAATGTGACTCTTCTTCCTTGGTTGGCTTGAAAAGATGCACATAATGAAAAT
Source organism: Haliaeetus leucocephalus (assembly GCF_000737465.1). Taxonomy (NCBI): domain Eukaryota; kingdom Metazoa; phylum Chordata; class Aves; order Accipitriformes; family Accipitridae; genus Haliaeetus; species Haliaeetus leucocephalus. The sequence goes on along the minus strand of NW_010973092.1, from coordinate 14,557,985 downwards.
TTACACCCAGGAAGATCAATTTAATAGTTAGCATAGTTTTTAATATCAATATTGTCACTGAAATAAATCTGATTAGCATTTGAGGTGACATAGAACTGCCTCTAAAATAACATTAAATGTTGCCAGTACTGAAAATTAATGTGGGAACACCCTAAAGGGGAAATCTAACAAGCAGTAGATATAATCTTCAGATATTTTTCTAGTTCAAACTGATTTACAGCTTTTTTGATCAAGAACATAAAATTGTCAAGGTCTATAGAAAAAAGTCTTATTTTTCATGAAGAAAACCAGACAAGCTTTCAGATGCACAGCTCTTCTCTTTGTAATGGAATCCACAAATGAGTTTGAGAACAATTGCTTTGGATTTGTTTTAGTTATGTAGGTGATATGAGTGAAAAAAGGGTCATTCATACAGATTAAGAGGGGGATGCTAGTAGAGGAAGACGTGATAGATAGGCCCTTTGTATGGATTTAAACAACTGAGACTGATAACCTCTCATTGCTCTGTAGGTGATAATTTTCTGCACATCATTTTTGGGAAAAATTGTAATATGCCATAAACACAGTATATCTGTTATGGCCATGATTTTAATATGTAGTAGAGCTACACAATTTATTTCTCAGGCTTATCTTTTAAAGTAGACATACAGATCATCCTTAAGGATCTGGAGAAAAGGTCAGAGCTGCTGTTGTGGGGTTTTTTTGATGGGGGGCAGTATTTTGTGTTTGATTTTTGTGAGTTTGTGTGTGTTCTCTCAAGGTTGTCTTGAAGTTTACTGTTTTTATTGAATATTTCTGAGTTCATTCTGGTGTTTGCTTCTTGTTCACAAAATATTGATGTGACTAGTAGGTACTCTGAGTGAACTTTGTCATGTTCTGGGAGGCTGGGAAGGGTATTTGCTATTATGGCTTGGAGAATCATTAGTAAGTTTTGAATGTATTGCTATGAAATGGCATGGTGGCATTTGAACGCGTATTGGTCTGTGAGAAGCTTGACTCCTGTGATGTGTTTGGAAAAGTTTTTTGAAATCTGAGAAGCTAATTAAATAACGTGTTGAGCCAGAAATAAATAAATTATAATAAGAATAATCTGTCTTTAGAAAAATTACTTACAGGATATTCTCTGACTTAGAAAACACATCAACATGTTTCATTTTAAATTATTCTTTAATTAGTTATTGGGAGACATGATATGTTTTTCAGATTTAGGATGACTATCATACTGTTAGATAGGTAACACCTCACTGAAGCCAGGTAGACTCTCTGTATGTCAAGATAACATAGTGAAATGTTTTGGATTGTTGGAACATAGTTTTGCAAACCAGATTAAAACATGAGTAATAGTTTTATGGTCTTCAGTATATAAAATGTAAAGCACATCTTGTTTGTAAGGAAAAATAAAAAGAGGTACTCTTTGTGTCAGCAGGTAAATTACTGTCATGGTGAAGCCATAAGATCAACATTTCCAAGCAAATATGGAAATATCATGTATTATTATAACACATTTTTTTGGGTTTCCCAGCCATTATCCACCAGGCAGACTTACATGAGGTTTTCTTCTCTGCCAGAAACGATGAGCACTGGCTGACTGCCTTATTTTTCTTGGATGCATTAGTAAGGTGCTGTGCCTCTCAGGCTAACTAGTTGATGGTAGGGCTGAGAAGTGTTTCAGATTACCAGTAATTCAAATTGTCATTTTGTAATGCTGTGCCTCTATATCTACATTAATTTTGTATCATGGCTTTAAATCACATTTGGGAGATAAAAGTGCTGGGGTATATAATGGGAAATATTACTCCTAATAGAAGTCCCCTATTAAGAAGTGCTGTGAAAATGAAATCCACATTGAAGAAAAGCAATGCAAAAGGGGGTGGGGGTAAACAGGTTAAAAATTAAATTATTTCTTATTTCTGATACACATTTTTAAAATGTTCAAGTACTTAGAAGCTTTTTACTGAAAAATAACATTCTGAAAGGTAGTATTTCAGTCTGTTTTGTTGATGTTACACGCAGCAGTAGACATAAAATTGAAAATATTTTAAAATTTTAAAATTTCATATTTACATGTTAAAGTCTTTACTGAACAGACAGAAGAATACAGTCTGGATTGCCTCTTTCAAACTCTCTTCTGATATAGTTGGGTTATGTTGTTCAGAGGATTGCTAGTATTTAAATTCTTTTTGGTCTTAAGGTCTGCTTTCTCTGAAGTCTCAAGCAGTTAATTTGGGTGCCTGCTCACTGGATGTTGCAACTTAATTTGACCTCCTATGTTGAAGGAACTTTGTCTTTAAAAAGAATTGGTATAATTTACACTCCTCTAAGGAGTGTGGTGTGATAACTAACTAATGGAATTGTGCCATTGATTTCAGGAGATACAAGTTCGTGCTGTAAATTAAAAATTAAAAACAGCCGTATGTTAAGAAAAGTACAACAGTATAAAGCAAGTGTGACACAAGAGGATCATTGGCCCTACAAGTCTAAATAAGAATTAATGGTAACGAATTCAATTAAAATCAACATAGATGAGATAAGTATCATACCCAGAATCTCTAAGACAGCATTGTAAGGAAATGCGCTGGGCCATTATTGGCATAGTCTCTTCTGGGATGAATAATCTTTGCTTACAGGACATGTCCTATCGACTCTCAGGCTGCAGCTTTAGTAAAATGTAATACTGTCATGGGCTAGAAAGCATCATGTTTTCATGAGTCTGACTTTAAACTCTCGAGAGCTAGGGTGGGTGGTGTGCCACGATCCTGTGTACAAGGTGAGCTATCACAAGGTGAAATGGTGTTGAAGATGTTGACCCCCTTCCTCATGGCTGGTCACTGTTTTTTTGACTCTGCAACAGCATCTGCCTTGTGGTAGCCCTGGCACTTGTGTGGCTGCAAACTGACCTAAAGGAAAAAGATTTATTGCATATATCAGTTCATGGTTTGCACGCTCATAAAAAAACATGTGCCGGTGAGAGCTGGGGTGGGAGTGAATGGGACTGTTTCTCTCAGGGAAAAAAAAAAAAGGATGAAGGAGTAACTCCAGTTACACAAACATCTGTTTTCCTTCTTGTGGACCAGGGAATGGTAGGTGCCAGCTGGATAGCACCTTGTCCAGTATCTGATACTACTAATGAATACTTTTGTCTTACTGTTTTCCTTTGTGCCAATAGCTTCAATGACTTCTTTTTCCACACTAAGCCCCCAAACCCTTTTTCTAATCACTGTGCTGAATAATTGTCCCATTTAGTACACTTTCCTTGGCTTGCTTGCTTGCTTCCAGGCAAATTATTTTGCAATTGTGTGCGCTGAAGTGCTTTTGCCATCTGTTGGAGCAATTACTTAAATGATTGAAGTTCTTTTAAAGCTGCTTATGTTGACATTCATTATTTTATCTTTCTTCAATTTTGGTATCATCTACAGACCTTGCAAAGTTGTTCTTAATACTGTCGCTACATATAATCTGTTGGGAGAGCATCCCTAAAAAATGAATGAAAAATTTAAATGATTAATTTTTGAGGGGTTTCAGCATGTTATAAAAACTTAAATCACAACATTTCAGCTAGAAAAAAAAATATAGACGTTTGTTTGAATTGTGATTAAGATTATGATGGAAATTATAAAAGTAGTCTACAGTGGTAAATGTTTTCTGAGGAGTTTTCAGTCTGAGACAGAGGTGCATGAAAGTAAATAGTCTATGTCCTGTTTTCAAAATTACTTTTCTATTTTTCCAGCTACTTTTCTTTGTATTTACATTCCTAAGTCTTATAGTTAAGCAAAATGATAATAAAGGTAAGTGGTAATAGAATTTGTAACTATGATGGCACAGGATTTATGAACACTTTTCAAGGGAAGAAAGAGAGCTCCAAACCCTGTAGATTTACTTCTACAATGTTTTATTTTATTAATGGCTGCTGAAGTCACGTTAGTTAACAAGACAGAGGGCATGATTAGTGTCTATCTGAGGCTGTATTCAACAATGTAATAGCTAGCCCGATGCTTTACACATGTTCTAAGAGGTAAAGCTGAAGGCAAGTTCCTTATTTAGCATAGTGGAGGCATAGTTATCTGATGAATCTTCCACGCACTAAAGTTCAGTGTGGATTTACAGTAGAATACATTATTCTGAAGCAACAACTGATAACTTATAGCTAATTGCAAATGCTAAGTAATACGAAGCTGTTAACTCACAATAAATGTGAGGTAGATTGCCGCACTTTGACTGGAAAGTAAAGAACACTGTGTAAAATGAGACCAAAAAAACAATCTGGTAACTTGCAGTCATGGCCTAAGAGTCTGAATTGCCCATCCAGAAGAATACAGGATGTGTCTATAGAATGATTTACAATTATTTACTGGCCGGAGAGAAGCTTTGTGGTACATTTAACTCACCTTTAAACATGGTGAGGTTGGTTTGTTTGTTTTTCTTGCTGAGAAGAAAAAATTGTTTGCACTTTAATATGTCCTATGAAGTATTTTGGAGGAAGAGATACATCTGCTCAGTGTTCTGATCATTAGGAAAGTTTCCCCAGTCTTGGCTCAAGCATGATCAATGAAACCTCAATTTGAGGCTTAATTAAATACAATGTCTGTTCACTTTGTAAAGAGTAAACTACTTATTGTAAACTTGAGATTCAACGACAATGAGAATTCTTGACAGTATGTCTAAGATTAATTAGTGAGATAAAGATTTAAAAAAAAACTGAAGAAGGACACAGCTTTTTGTTATTTAAACCACTTATGAATATTAAGGAATGGCCCTATTGCTAATGATTGACTTCCATGTTTACAGAGTACTGCTATGTATACTGGTAAGAGTGTTTAAATTAGTGTACCAATTGCAGTTTTGTTCAAAAGTAAATTTGGCAATTATCAGTTGACTAAGACTCAGGACTGGAACGATATCCAGTGCTATTTTATGTAGCTGGTAATGGAACCCCGTTTGGGGGGCGGTTCATTTGAGTTTGTTCTCAAATGAACTTATTCAAAAGAGTTTTTAGAAGTCATAGATTTCTCCTGGTACTTAATAGTCAGTTTATCACATAGAATGGTGAAAATTAATGTTGAAATTTCCTTCTTACCTAATTTGTGAAGGGGGATTGAAGCCAAGTTTCCTAAGGAAGTTCTCTAGCTATTTTGTTGCAGGTGGTCTGTAGTAAAGGTTTCAGCCTGCCCAGAGGGTCAGGACAGTTTGCTCAAGGCTTTTGTTCTCGTTTCTTTCTGCCTAAATCCTGAGATTAGTGAGAAATTAACTGAGCAGTGTGTTGGTTAGGACATAGTTTACTATATGCACACCTAATAGTTCTGTTAATCAAAACCATAATAGAAATATGTGCTTCTAAATAGATGAAATCTTAATAAATGTGCACAAACAACATAAAATGAAGGAGTTGAATTATTCGCTGTCTATAAAATCCCATGGCCGTGCCTACCGTGGTGATAGAACATTTGAGTTTGCCTGATGCAGCAGACCTCACCTTGAAGGACCTGGTTTTATCTTGTTCTTGAACTTTTGTGCAGAGTAACCATTATAACATTTCAAGTTATAACATCTCCTCAAGATATGAAACCCAAAGAATACATTACCGAAAAACATAATTAATATTAGTCAGACTTTCTTATTGCTTTTGCAGAAGCTAAACTAGATTTGTAGAAGCAGTTCTTTCAATCTTTGCTGTAGGATTCAACCCTTTAAAGATCTGTGGAACATAACGACCCTAGAGTGGTCTAGAAGAGACAGTGACTTGTCTGTGGTTACATCTGTGTCTCAGAGGCACCCCAGAGAGTGACCCCTAATTGCTGTGCAAAGTAACAGTAGACTAAACTTTATTCATATTAATATAGGATATTAATATAGAGGCAAGGATTATATTTCTGTTTCTCTCCAGTCTGTGCTAAGGTCTTCCAGTGAAGAAGCTTCTTAATTTCCTAAATAACAGAACCCAGTAAAACCTGTGTGAGGCTCGGACATGTAACCTGCCCAGATGTAACCATGGACACTCCAGCGTGTCTGTAGAGATCTGTGCTAGCTCATGAGCAGCCTGAAAAGTGCTTGGAGTGTGTCCCTGCTCTCAGAGCCTACTCCTGTCTCCCTCTGGCATTGCAATTTCTGCTCTGTTAAGGATTCATTAATATTATGAGTTCCTGACTGCGAGTCAGGAGCTCCTTAGCCACTGCTAAGATCACTCTGGTCTGAAGCCCTGAAGCTGGAGGAATCACTAACACAGATTACACAATAAGAGATAGAGTTAAAAAATTATCTGACTAAAGAAGTCCTTGTCTTCCCAATTAAACCCTGTAGTTACTTTATGCATAAAGTAGCTTTTGTTATTTGAAGTACTCTTCTATATGCATATTGTCTATTTCTGATCTAGGTAACAGTTCTTAAGAAGAGGAGCAAGGTCATCTTAATTTGGTATTGGAGCAATGCAAGGAATTGTGATGGGATGCATGTTCAAATAAGCTCAACAAAGCTTACTTGTTCCTTTGATAAAATTACTGTTTGCGAACAGCCTTCCCATATGGCTACGTTTGATAAAGATCATGAGTGTTCTTTTTATTAAACATACAAGCCTCTGAGGCTGCAGGAAAACCTGCGGTAATTAAATAGATGACCAAACCTTTTTGTATCTTTCTTCCAGCAGTCCTCACCTGAACTTTATAAATAGTCATGCATACATGTGCATGTGTATCTCATGTAAGTATAGGACATAGTTCTTTGGAAAAACACGATTTTTCTAGTTTGCCATCTTTAAAAACAAGAAGAAAATTCAAACTAATTACAAATCCATTTATTTTTCTACAGTGCAAAGAAAAAGAACAGCTTGTTTCAAGACAAAGAGATGTTGTAAAACGTTTAAGTTTATTATAAAAGAAGAATATTTTTCCATTCCTTGTTTTTTCACAATAAAAACATCTGATGTCTGCTGTGTGCCTGCACTTGGTGTGATAGTACAGTAAGATATTTTAAGATACTGCAGGATTAAGGAATTACATAATAGCCTGTTTCAGTAGACCTAAATTCCTGTAACTAACATTTATAAGGGAAGAAAAGAGTTTCCAAGGTTTAACTTTGTTCAGCTTTAGGAAACTTGCTTTGGTTGGAGGTCAGCCACAGCAGTGTGTATTTTTACATATGTAAGCCTCTTTTTTTAAGTACTGATCAAGCATGTGCTTATCATTAAATATTAATTAAATAATTCTGAAGAGGTCAGTTGTGACAATATGTGAATACAAGAAAAATCTCAAATAATATCACCTGCTGATGATAGCTGCATAGTGTCCTGGGGGGGGAATGGCTGTTGTCAGCGTACTGGCAGGCTTCACTCCAAGTGTGAGTGAGAGGGAGACCTGGGGCATGGGAGAATTGGGCTAAACTGAAAATCATCCATTTTATCACCAGAACATTTTATCACCAGCAATTTGCAGATAGTCATCAAGGAGGAAGTCATGTTATGAGACAGTGTTTCTAATAGCGAAGAGGTTTGGTGGTTTGTTTTTTTTTTTTTGTTAGGAGTGTAACAGCTGAATTGTGGGAAAATATATAATATTAGTGGGGTCTATGACAATGAGATGGCTATGGCTCAGCTATCGGGGATTAAAGTTATGGAAACAGACTGGGGAAGTCTGAGCTATGGTTAAGGGCCAGTTCAAAGACTGAACAATTTGCAGAAGATTTAGGGTGACTATGAACCATAAAAGAGCTAAGTCACCTCTGAAATCAGTATTTAAAGATGGCCACTGTACGAATGCAAGTCTACAGTTATGCAGCTGACAATGAGTATACCTTACTTGGGAATTGTGGTCTGTATAAATAAACTTGAAGCCTTTCCTTTTAACTATATGACAGAGAAATGGATGTAAGTTTAGGCCTATGCTTAAATGCCCAGATAAATTGAGGCCCTATTTTTTTTAGCTGTTAGTGCTTCAGTTATGTGAGTACACTGTAGACAAAGCTGGGCAGGGATACCTATTGAATGGAGTTGTGAGAAAATGCCATCTGACTGAGCTGGTGTTTTGTGTTGAATATTCAAAGTTTAAAGGGGAAGGATTGTCTCACCAGCTATTCTGTTATGGAGGGGAGCAAAAAGGCACACATTTCCCTCTCACCTACACCTATGGTGAAAGCATGACAAAGAATGCAGACTGTGAGGATGGAGGCAGTGCTGATAAGTCTGTAGATTGTTGAAGAAGGTAGCTTTACTATATGTAGCCTTGGATATTTGTTCCTATCCCTCCTATTGTGTTGAAACAAGAGCTCGTGGGACATTGAATGAAATTTTGAAACTGAGTAGGTTTTTTCTTCTTCTGTATTTTGGCTTGGCTTATTTTGGCTGCTTAAGCTCCCTGACCTCATGAATGTGAGGGCTGGCACAAGACAGGGGAGACAGACTGGCCGAGGACTGGGAGATGACAGGACTGTCCCTTTCAATTCAGCACAGACCTTAAACTGACAATATTATTGAAGCATGTGGGTGCCATTTGAGGAAATTTAGCTTGGGTGTGATGCTCACTGAAGAAATTGTTTCCTTGTCTAGACCACTTGTCCTCATTCGCATGCTGCAGTCTGCTGACTGTTAGTTGCGCCAGTACAACTATCCTGGGGCTGTGCTGTAAAAATAACTCCTCTGCACAGTCAGTCTTGCTGGCTCCCTCAGCAGGAGTGTCTGCTGGGTCATGCCAGAGCAGGCGAAAGCCTTCTGCTGGAGTTGGCTTCTTCGGCAGCCATTCCTTGTCTTTTGTCAGGGGGAAACAGAAGGACACATAGAAGTGTTTTGTAGGACAAATCCAGCCCGTGTGCTTCCAGGTCTGACCTCACTGGTCTGGTCACAAGAAGACCACTGTGTTTGTCAGTGCTGTGTGCTTGTACATAACACGCAAACGTGCTGCTGACTGGTGAGGTGTCAATTAAATGCAGAAGTGTGAGCCAGGCTGCAGGACTTCTGTTTGGGAAGGGGAAAATCCACAGTTAAGGTATGAAGATAATGCAGGTTTCTCTGACTGTTCAGTCACCTTGTCCATTCATAGTAGCTAAATGTAGACACTGGGAAGCCAAGAACAAATTAAATACTGCTTCAATTTTTTTTTTAAACTTAAATTTATTTAAATTTAAATATTGGAAATACCTCATAAGGAGTACTAGTGTAATCATTTAACAAATAATCCAGAAAGCAAGATTTTCCAATTATTGAGAACATATTTATAAAACATTATCAGTGTTAGGTAGGATTTAGATTATCTTTTTTGTGTGTGTGTGGACACAAGACATAAATATTATTCCAGAAAACCTTGTGGGACTGTGTTTAAAAAACCAACCCCCCCTCCCCCCCCAACAAAACAAACAACAAAATAAAACAAAAAAAAACCCCAAAACCCCAAAACTACCCCCCCCCCAAAACCTTTTTTTGCTTTCTGCAAGTAACTTGTATACAAAACATCTGGATTGTTATTTTTGAAAATTTGCTCTGGTTTTAATGGTCCATCCACATTATTGTCTTCCCTCGCCCAAATGTAAGCTTCCAGAACTGCTGTAGATGTTTAGCAGCTGGGAAATGTTTTATTCTGACATGATTTCAAGCAGCTGCAGAGTCTGACATCTCTTTTCTTACTGTGTTAAAGGGGCTCCTACCAGTTGGGCCAGGAGTACTTGTGGTGTAAAATACTTGTCTGTAGAGTCTTAATGCTCAAAGCATGTAGAAAAAACAAAGCTATAGACTGTCCTGTCATGCAGAATTTTGGTCACCTAAACCAGAAGCATGTAGTATATAGGCCTGCCTGGGAATCTCTGCCACCAGTCTGGCTTGCTTGCTTTTCCATCTTAAATGTTTCTCCCCACCCCAAGAATGGTACTTCACTCCTGGGTTCCCCTTAAGGCAAGCCAAACACAGCTGACCAGAGAGTCTGCTCCAGTCAGGTAGCAAAAACATTGACTTACAAAGTTTGGCTTCCTCTGCACGGAATAGTATTTTATTCCAGCTGAAGTCTTTATACTCCTAATACCTTATGCTGTGCTATGCCAGGCACACAACACACCCTTTGGTGTCACACCACGAACACGCCTTTCTGCAAGCTTGACCAAACAGGCATTTCATTATCTTAGATCTGTTGACCTGAAAAAAATACATAGGGAAATGTCCCTGGGCTACAGGTCTCATATAAAGCCTGGATGAAATCAGGAAGAAGTGCTGTGCGTAACACATATGGCCGTGGTGCTCATGGGGAAGATGCCAACCCAGGGCAATGCCACCATTGCTGGAAGGCCAGGGGTCTTCCTTTGCTGCGGCCCACAGACAGACCGCAATGAAGGTTAGGATCAGCTATCATGCAAGACTTCTGCTAGAAAATTTTTTGTATGATCCTAGGAAAACCTCTAGTCTCTCTTGCTTTCTAAAAGGTGGGAAACTTAACTCACAAAAGTGTATGCTGAGGCTAGCGATCATAAGAGACCGTAAGAGACCAAAATGCATAAATGGTGAGAAAGAACTGTGCACTTACCTAAGTACCATTTAAAATTAAAATTACAGATTGGGTTAAGCAGACTGTAGCTACTAACAGCAGAGAACTATTAAGTGAATTTTAGTACCTGCTAGCATTGTTATATGCAGTTAATGGGGATTTTGTTGTTACTGAGATCCCTCGGAGAGTAGCAGATAGGCTTTGCATTGCATGTGGAATGAGCAGAACAGCGTGAATTTCCTCAAGTAGATCTTGACTGAAAACCTCCCTAGGCAGGAACCTGAAGGTTTGTCCCTTGTTTCAGCAGTTTTGAACAAGACAATGAATTATTTAGAGTAAAATAAGAAGTGCAGGTCTCTGAAGAACACGCAGCTAATGCTACTAGTCTGAGATCCAGATGTGTTGTTTGAGAAGAGGTGATACCAAAGTATCTTGCTTGATCTGTTCTTGATTAATATTTAATTTTGGATTTAGAATAATTTTGTAAAAAAAAAAAAAATTAGTCTTCATGGATTTTTGGTTTTGTATAGTGACTTTGCCTGAAGTAGGTAATACTGAACAATTTTGTATATTATTTACCACTTAATTACAGGGGAGGAAATAAGGATTAGGTATAAACTTCACTGTATGCGCATAACTGTTTCAAAAGCTGCCACTTCAGAAGTGCATCTATTTGCATTAAGGTGTATATTTTGTATGAAATCTCCCATGTACCAGACATTTTCAAGCTGTTTAAATGCTGTCTTATGCCCAATCAGTGTGGTTGGATACGGACACCGGAGGGCACATTTTTCACTTTTTCTGAAATAATTAAATTGAAATTTTTGGAGGAGCAATGGGAAAGCAAGCTGTCCAAGCAGGACTTTAAAAGCCCAGTTTTGTGTTTGAAGATCTGCAGGGGTGGGAGTGGTGGGGGTGTGGAACTGGGGTATATGCTGCTTAATTGGCTTGACTTTAAAAGCTCTCTAACTTGGCTTTCCAGGAAAATCTGTCCTCACCAGTAGCATTTCCTATGAGAATGAAAGGGAAAAGTGACTGTGACAGAGCAGTGTGTTTGAGTGAAATGTGGTTTAGGCTTCACTTGCAAATATATTTCTTCCTTCTTTCTTGCTACTTGTATTGTTCTGTGACAGTAAAGGTATACCCTTCCCCACAGCCTGTCTCTCCTTACAAGCTGCTCTATATGGTAGAGATTATTAGCTTCGTTTTATTTCAATCTAAGAAATGAAGAGGCTCAGAGATGATGGAAGGGTTTTACCAACAGAGAAATGTGCAGTGGTTGATGTCTTGTCCAATGCAGAAGGGTCCACACAGGTCCAGATGGCTGTGTCACACGTATTTGAGAGCAACACTCTGGCATGTAAATGACTCTAGATAAAGCTTAGGAGCTGGAGCCATTTAAGCAGTTAGATGAGGATTTTGTGGATCCTCAAAGATGCTTAGGAAAATTGCCCAAGTGCTTTAGCCTATTTCTTGGTGAAGCATCTGAAGTTATACAGGAAATCTGTAGCAGAGGAGAGCTCTAACCCCAAGTTCTGGATAGCCCTCTATTGCTTAGGGAGACCTGTAAACTCTGGAGACAAAATACAGCATTGCTATGCTTAGCACAAACTCTTGTGCTACAGGTGAGTTCTCCAAATGATGTTAAAATTTCAATCTTGAATGTATGATAATTTTTTTACAATAATGGTAAACTAAAGCATTCACTTGAATTGGCAATACACAAGTAGCTGGACAGATTTATTTTTTCCATCTTCAGGGGTTGGTGGTGGGTCATTCAGTTTTCTTTAAATAGAAGTTTTTCCAAGCTTTTGATCTATGTCTTCTATAGTCAGCACTAAAATTAAAGTTGTATTATGACAAATTTGATTCCCAGGTTTATCACTTTCATGTTGTGACAGACTCTGCTTTAGGTGGATAAAGAATTGGTATTATGCTGGTTTTTATTTAGTCTGAAATCAGCTTATATTGATATTAAGTGTGTTTGTCTTCTCCTCAGGGGAGAAGGAAAAGTGTGACATGTCAGAATTTAATTATTGTGCTATTTTTCATTTGTAATATGACCAACAATTGTAGCAAGTAATTCTGAGACAAATTACAGGAGAGATGTGTTGGGAAGGCAAAAGAGGAAGAAGAAATAAAGTGGAAAAACAGGTTGAGTGCACCTCTGACACTGAAAAAGCTTCTGTTCTTTTTTCCTTTTTCTTCTTTTAAATGTTGGCCTTGGTATTTGCTTTTAGGGGCATTTGAAGAGATCAGTTAGCCCTTCCAGTTCCTGACATTTACTCTTTCTTCATGAACAATGCTAGCCAGTTAAAAATGAGTGTAAAGTTAATTTGCTTATAAAAATTACCAGGGATGACTAATTTAAGCAAAGCATAGAGCTGAAAGCAAAAGCTTGCTCCATATCCTTGGTGCTGATGCTATTGACTTATGAGGATGAAGAATTATGTACTGAAAGATTTAATCATACATATTTTCAGTTAAAAAACACAAAAATACGGTGCAGTTGTTAGGCCAAAGACTCGCTCTTTTCATCAAGGAGGAGAATTATCAGAGAAAATGAGAACACGATTAGGAAACACAAGTGAACTTGCAGGGAATTGCAGTCCATTGAGTGATTTCTGTCTGTCTTGGAGGAGGTAGCAAGTGGCTGCTATTAGAAAAATATTTTTCTTTGTAACAGTTGGGTACCTTTGAAAAGACCAGATCTGCATAGTTTAAAATTATTGTTCCTGAATATTAATATCATGGCTAAGAGTTCCGATATGGATTTCTTTCTGCTGGGCATTTTGTAAACACAAGGAAATTGTTCCTGATGTAGGCTTTATAATTTTTTATTGATTTCATGTAAGGAAATGTTAAATGTTTTCAAAGGCCTTTTTATAATTATGACTAAATGATTTCCCAGACTGTGCTTTCTTCTTTCTCCTGCACCCCATCTTTCTTCATAGATTTGCCAGTTTCTTCCTAGTCATCCTTGCAAGATGAGGATTTTTGAGGCCAGTACTTAGCATGCCTCTTTTCCTAGTTCAGCTTTCTCTGAACATGGTTTGTTAGTAGTTAAATTTTAACAGAAGGCCTTAAATGCAATCCCAGTCACATTCCACAAAGTAAATTTACTGTCAAGGCTGGAATGTAATGAAGAAGTCAGAAGTAAAATCAACTTTACACAAAATATAAATACAGCTGGACTAATCACTGCAATGATTGTAAGATTGTTGCAGGTGCAGATCTTAATTACATAAAATACTAGTCTAACAAGATGAAAAACGCAGATAATGAAGCCCTTTCTGACTCAGCTGCGGAGGTCTTGCTTAGACATCTACCACAAATTTCTTCCTTTGTTTTGGAAATGAAATGTTTCCTCCAATTAAACACCCTATTGTTTAGAAATACAGTTGTTTTCTGAGTCAAAGCCCAGTTTATTATTTCTTTGGTGCTTTTTCTGGAGATGGCACAGGTGTTTTTCTTATGAATTTTTTTCATTTCTTTTCCTGATATTGTGTTTACAAGTAGATTGAGTTGCGTGGAATCAAAGATGTGCTTGTTCTGTTCCACCAGCTACAGTTTGACTCTCAGGTACACACAGGAAAATTCATTATCTTCTTTTCTACATCTCAGGGAAAGAGCATCTCAATGGATGGAAATATATGGAAATAAACTGTTCCTTAGGTGACTAACTGTTGCTTAGCCTGAGTTTTGAGAATCACAGCAGAACCTGAAATATCAGCTGCTCAGAGTAGAAATATGTCCCTTTAAAATATTTTGGGGGCATGGGCTAGAGGATTTCTATAACGTACCACAAGAGGGCATCTGTTTCATCTCTTTGACTTACAGCTTTGCTGGTGATACTGCTTCTTTGAAAATTTCCCCATAAGGAAAATGGGAGCTACATGGGAATATGAAGTTCACAATGTTGAACCAGCAAGTAAAAAGTGTGAAAGAGGATAACTAGACTCTTTTGTAAATATAACAAATCCATGAGCTTGTGACCCTTTATTAACATTTGACTTGAGTGGGTTTTATTTTTCCTGAATTTTTAACTTGCTAAAGTGCAGTTTTGGTTGTCAGAAAATATTAGTAGGTCTGGGTAAATCGAAATGACCAATTTCAGCTATAATTTTAAAGATGGAGAGGTGCAAATGGTAACTCAATTTCCTTTGTTGTATTGCCAAGTAAGGCTGTGCAAGACTTGGTCTTTTGTCTATGCTGTTCTTGATGAGAGAAATATTGAACTCTTAGAAGAAAGAAGTATGTTCTGTCCACTGTGCTACAGAATATCCTGCAATGGATAACCTTGAGAAAACCGACTTTTTTTGTAGCTGCTGACTTTTGCAGGTCTCATGAAGTGTTTCACTAGCCTGAGAGGAACCACCCCTTTAGTGGTTATATGATATGCACCATACACACTCTGAACAGAATAGTGACCCAGCTTGATCAGCTTTGGATTCATTGTGTGATGCACTCGGTGCTGTTCAAGAGTAGCTGTGGCTAATCAGTTCAGTGTCATCTCTTTTTAAAGCACAGAAGCATTCTGGATGTCCAGCTGAGATTTTTAGCCTGCTACAGCTACAAATCTTTGTTCTCCCCTTTGCTTGGTTCCGGGTAGATCAAAAATTAAGAGTTAAAGACAAAGAAATAATCAGAAGAGCCAATTATTCAGGATAACAAAATCATATGTCTATGGTATGAAAGGCCTGATCAGAACAAATATAGGGAAAAAACCTTAACCCATATTCATACAAAATTTGTCTTTGTTGTAAAACTGCTCAGGAAGAGGATGGATGCATAAAAATGTATTTATGAAGAATGTGAAGAGTTTATACACAAACACACGCCTATATAAACACAAAAATATTTTTAAAAAGCCTGCATAATCAGTACTTTGCTGCATTAAAACACAATAAAAAAAGTCCATACAAGCAACATGTAAATGAAAAACTAGTCAGTTTAAAATCACACTACAATTTAGGTTTCAATCCTACAATTGTAAGTAATTTTACTTATGAGTAGTCCACTGAAAGCTGGCTTATGCAGTTATTTCAATTAGCTGTGTTCTTAAGTGATAGTAGAATGAAGTTATATATTTCAACAGTCATAAACACTGCAGTTTTGCTTGCTGAAGAGTTTTGTTTTTACGTTAGGTTTTCCCTTCATGAGTTCAATTTTACTTATGCCATAAAGTAGTCAAGCCACTTCTAGTACACTTCAGCATAGCTGTGCTGAAGTGATAATTGCCATAAAGAAACAAATTTTGTAAACTGTTATCTTTCTTTTCTATGCAGGGAGTGGGGCAGAGGGAGGGACTATTAAATATCTGTTAGAACCAGAGATCATACCACTTTAAATATATGCTTTTTATAATCTGGGTCATGATTTAGTATTTTAGCAAAAGCAAAAAAAATGTCAGCAAAACCAAGTCCAGGGTGAAGCCCGTTTGGCCATGTGGCTCACACCCGTAAGAGGCCAGCCTGCCAGGATGAAGTGGTCAGTGCTATGACACACTAATTTTTATAAGATTGGTTAACAATAGGTGGCTTTCTGTACATGTTGAGCACAAGCTCTTCTGGCTGCACTAAAACTGTTCTAATAGCTTTTTTAAACCATTTTTTTAATGACAGCTCCAACAAAAGAAATTGGATTAATTATTTGGGGGTGGGAGAAGGGGGAAACATGCCTAGAAAAACAACTTGCTAAAGTAAGGAATTAAATGAGGGTGGTTGTGTCCTGTTAGATTTCTGTTCACGGAGTTTTAGCCATCTTTAAAAACTACACCATAGCTGTTGCTTAATTTAAAATGTAGAGTAATTTTAAGCAACATTATCTCATCTCCATTCCTTGATTTCTCTGAAAGTTTGCTACAATACTGAGTGATGCTTTGAAACTTGTGAGGAATGAGTGCTCTGTGGTAAAAGGAGTAAAAAATTGGTGCAGACTCAACCAAATGCTTTTAGCTGGACAGTGTGAAGTAATGCATACAATTTTAATGTTTAGAAAAGTGAAATAAAACCAGTTTCTCTTTTCACAAAATCCAGCAGAGCATTTAGATTATTTTATTATATTTCATTAGTGTTTTAGTTCTATGCTAGTCCCAAGCATCATTAAGCAGGGTGTTAGATGCTGTATAAAGGTGGAACTAGGAGTTTATGTATTTTTTATATATCTGTCTATATATATATAATGTGTGTTTGCTGTATGGTGTGAAATCCCCACAGTTATAAGTCAGTTTATTAGGTTCAAGGGAGCTATGCTCATTTATACTGGCTGGAGATCTGGCTTTGTGTGCTTTTATCTAGGTGAAGATGCTATAAAGATAAACAAACAATCTGTTAGTCGCCTGGTGAAGAGATAATATTCTCATGTGTTTCACAGCAGTTTCTGACATGATGGGATAATTTCTGCTTAGACTGTGCTTCTCTGACCCTTTTGAATAAGTGACTCGGAGTATTCTTCACTGACTTGAGAATTGTATATGCATCATTATGGCTAACTGATTTTAAAAAATAGATAAATTTACTTATAAGTATACAAAAACTTATTCCTTTATTGTAAAAAGGAAAAAATAAAGAATAATTTTAAGTAGAAAATAGAGATGTATCATTATTGCTTGGAATGTGCATCTATATTGCCTTATTATGTAGGCACTTGAAATCTGTGAATTTTTTCTTTGTTCCTGTAGGTATAGTGCTGTCTGTTTTCAAGTGTGTGTTTCTGTGGACATGCCAAGTAATATATAACACTGCTTATATTTTTTTAAGTTCAACATTCAAACACCACCTGCACACAATTTGGATATGTCAGGTAACATTACTTTCCAACAGAAATACTTGGCATAATGTGGTTGGGTTCCAGATGATTTGTCTGAGAATGGCTTGAGAATAATCAAAAAAATATCCTGGAAATCTGCCCGTAGAAGTCCTTAAAATGAGAAATATAGCTGACAACATACCTGCTATTCAGTGAAGTAGAAATTGTTCTCTCCCTCTTTTGTAGTATACTCTTTCCATTGAGACAAAAGAGATACAGCTGTTTCATATACAACATACTGAGTCATAATATAAAGAATCCTCTGATTAGAAAACTACAACATCTGCTTGTTAAAAGAACTCATCACAGATATGCAACTATCAGTTGCAGTTGAAGCACTGATTTTTAGCCATGGATATGCAGCGTGGCTTGATGCCAAACACCTCCACGTGGAAAACTGTGCCCCTCCTCCAAGTTCCATGTGGAGTCCATCAGCAGTGCTGCCAGGATCTTTAATTTTGCATTGTTACTTCCCACACAAGTAAAACTTGAGTTTATGTTTAAGTAATGAGGTGTTGTCAAGAGTACAGGGAGCTTCTCTTTCTCTTTTTATTAAGGCAGCAGACAGGTGATGTAGCTTGGGGACAGCTGCCAAGGAGAAACACTGACCATGAGGCTGTAGTCTGCCAGATCTTGATTCGGCCCCCTCTGCTTACTGTCCTCTTAGCCCCATTTATATTCTCACTCTTCTAGCTGGTAAATTTCCACTGCTCTTTGCTTACTGTACATGTTCTACTTCATTTCTTTGTCTCAAATTTAGAGAGGCAGAAGTGAGTGTTACTGTTCAAGATCAGCAGGATGGCTCATAACAGATCCCTCAGGTTCACTGTGAGACGCCCTGATGGCAAGGTCCTGGAGCAACTGCAGGATGGGCAGGCAGACTCAGTAGAAGGTGGAAAAGCATGCAAAGGAGGGTCAGTCTTATTACCCCTGATGTGTTTGCTGGGGTTTAATGCGTAATTGACAATTGTGTGGAAGACATCTGGTTGAGAGAATGTGATTTATTTAAAAGGTTTTTATGAATGAAATAATCTGACTTGGTAATTCTGTGTGCCTGCACTACAGCTTTGAAATTTTATGGTTTTTAATTTAAATTTTTAAATTCAATTTAGAAATTACAGATTGCATGGCAGTCTGGAAGGAAGGAAAGTCCTGTGTACCATAAAGAACTTGAATTCTTGAATCCTTTTTATCTCTAAATGTAACCTTAGTGTTGTCATGCTTAGCTATATAGCCCAGGAGTGTATTACAGCCTCACATTTCATTATAAGGAGTTTGTGAAAGACAGCGCTGTTCAGTTTCTCTCAAACTATGTTACCTTATTGACCACAGGAACAACTGTAGTGCTTCAGCTTCTACAGCTGTGAACTGTAATTCTCAGTTTGAAATGTTTTACTTTTTGTGATCCATCAGTCTCAGAAGTCTTTGTAAACTACTTGCCTCCCCCTTAGTCTGTCCGGGCTTTGCAGATGAAAATGCTATAGTAGGACTGAGACAGAAAGAAGGTATTGGGTTTTTCTTCTGTGAGTAGTGTTGTTTAGTGTACTGTATTTAAGAAGACAATTAGGACAGTAAGGGGGAAGAGTAGTATAGATTTAATGACTCGGTTCATTACTGGATCCTGCAAGTCTGTAAAGCAACGATGAGGAGTGGTCCCACCAGAGTACAATGGGCTCATGTTAGTTTGACATTGGGTATATGCTGGCAGTTTTTTATGACAAAAATTAAGGTGAAAGTTTGGGGTTAGGGTTAAAATTTAGGAAAGTGCAACTGTGTATGCTCATGCCTACAAAGGATCTTGTTAAAGGTTTAAATTTTTTGATTCCTGGATTCTTATAACGTTGCAGAACTAGAATGAGGTTAGCTGAAGACTGGGTTTATGGCAAATTATGAGATGGGTAAAATCACTTTGGGGTAATCGGGTGGCAAAGTCTGTGTTCCTGTTAAGGGTTGGGGCCACCTTTGTAAATCAGGTTTCTTTGCTGGTGTCTGCAAGTCCTGTAAAGTTGGAAACAGGATTGGAACTAACAAGCAGGAATTACTTATAATGAGATCTGAAGTGTGTGAATTGACTGGTTATGATTGGTTCAGGGTTAAAGTTTAGAGTTGCAGGGCTGAAAAGCTGGCTTTATTTCATGATTCTACTGGAGTCATAGGGTATGTATTAATAAAAACAACACAGAATATCTGACTGGTCATTTCTCTTAATTATCTCTGCCATCGAGAAAGCTTTATTTCCTTTACTTTGCATCTATGTTCAAATTTTGTGCCCACTGTAGAGAGTTGGCTGCATTCATACTGCTGTCTGGATGAAGCCTACCTTGGCAATAGGTATCATGCAACCTTTGCAGACGCCTTTCTGACAAGCATCAACAACCATTAATCTCCCTCGCCCACCATACAACCAGGGAAGTATGCTATATAAAAGAGGCAATGCTCTCTATGAAGTTTCCTAGTCGCTATTTAATGGTGGAATGGAAAAGCATGCTGCTGCCGCCGCCTCTGCTGAAGAGGGGGAAAGTGAGACTGTCATAGACCAGGCTCATTAGAGGAGGTTTGGGTCTGGCTCTCCTAATAATGTACCCTGTTTTCCTATGTCTGCTGGGGATCGAGGCCATCCTTCAAAGGATGTCTTCCATAGCTTCTGCTCTGGTAGCATCTTGAACTCATATCTCCTATTAAAAAGTAGGCTTTGTCAAAGAGAAGAGGCCAGGTTGACCAAAGACTATTATGGAATGGCATGGGAAACAAATTGATGCTGGGGCCTTTGCTAGGAAGGGCCACCTGTCCTTGAGCTGGGACTTTCTGGTGCCTGGCAGAAGTACAAACAATCAAAACGCTGACCAGTTTTGAGCAGGCACGTTCACTGCAGGAATACCTGGAATCACAATCTGCAGTTATGGTCCCTGAGGAGTTTGTGTATGTTTGAGAAGAGGAGGAACTGGTATAATCTACAGGTGCTTATGGTGGCCTTCAAGGCACAAACTAAAGGACAGGAGTGAATTTAGGATTTCAGGGATTGAGATGCTAGTTTCATGAAGGTTTATTTGAGTCGTAATGCTAATGGGGACAAACGTCCTCTTACAGATCTTGGAATCGTTAGCTCCTTAGACATTACTGGTTTAAAAGTAATGCATATCGGAGCAGTGTGATGCCTAAATAATGAGGACAAGGAAAGGGGGGCTGCTGCTTCTGTCTATTGAAAACATGCTTAAAGGATATAGATCCTTAAGATACCACAAAGAAATGCATATGTTAATGTGTTAAGTTGATTTCATCAACAAACTAGTGATCATATTGCAAAGGAACCAAACCATAACCTCACCAGCTGTTTTAGCATGACCTCCTGGAACCCAGCACATTGTTTTAATTTAATATCATACTTGCATTATGTTAATCGACAGCCATTAAGTGCTAGTGATAATATCTGTCCTGATGTAGCTGCAAGACATCAGGCCATTTGGCCAAATGTGTGGGGTTTTTTTTATTTAACTGAATAATTACACAGAATCATGTAATTCATATTGGTATATTGTAGACAATTGGCATCTAGAGAAATGACAGACATTGCTAATCTGTATAAATCAGGATTTATCATCTGAAAAAAAGAAAAAAACCCTTTAAATACACATGAAATGTTATTTACTAATAGAAAATATATAGTATGTTAAATTACGGTAATTTTTTTTTTTTTTTTTTAGCAAGTCAATAAACTAACCAATTGTTCTTCAGTGCATCAGCATACCTAAATTACTTCCTTGTGATTCACTACACTGAATATCAGGTATATGATTACCTCCATCTTGTCTCCTACCTACCTGCAAATGTATCATAATTCTGAAAATATCACCCATTCAAGTGGTTTTATCCTATTATGCTACAAATTGCTGTATTTTCATCTCATTTGAAAATTAATTTTGTGTTCTGCAACTTAGAATAGGATTTACTTTGCTTTTTTCATCTCAGAAGTCTTGAATTCTGGCAACAAAGGCTGTCTTCTGAAATTGCTAAAAAGTGGTGTATGTCAAGTTCTTACGATGCACTCTTTCAGCTTGAAATGAGAACTTCTATCAGTCAATGTCCTTGAGTACTATTTGCCTTGTTTATATGACTGTTAAAAAGGAACAATATTTCCAAGCATCACTGCAGGACTATATCTACAGATTTTCTGCTATGAATGGCAAAGGTGAGGCCTACAGGAGTGTCCTCTAGAGTAAATGATAGTCAGTGACACAGGCAAATGAACCCAGAGATCATGTTTGTTTGTCTTTTCATAAATTAAAACTGACAGTAGCTTAAAAACCTGCAGCCAACACATAAAAGCAATAAATCTGTATTTACATAGGGTGAAAGGAGATGGTGTTTATTCTGTAGATTCATAATCTGTGTAGGCTGTGTGCCTGATAGCCTAGAACTGGCTGAGTGCCTAAGTAAATGAGTGGGAAGGACAATTTACCTTCCTGTGGAATATTGCACAGAGGTGAAAACCTATGATTTTTCCAATGTAAGACCAAAGGCACCACCTGGTTTTGATTAATTTGGTTTCTTTTGTTGAAGAAAAGGAAAGAGAGATCACTGTGATGTTAACTTTTTAAAATGGCAATATTTTTCAGGGACCTTGTTTATTTACTAGCTTTTTCTTTATTGAGATAGTCTGCAAGGTGAAGGGTAAAATATAGTGCCATAATCTGTATACTTTTGCTCAAGCTAGAATGGATTTGTTTTCCATTAAAGCTGTTCTGACTGCTTTCAGCTGGAGAACATGGAGACCTTTAATGTACCTCCTTCATTCAGTCACTGGTGTGTCCCTGATGGTACTGTGAAATACCAGGGATGAAAAGGGAAGTTACTCAAAACCAGTTACTGCACATTTTGCCTTGCAAAATGTCGATGCGGCCTGCTGGCAAGAAGTCATTAAGATTTACCCTGAATTATCCTTGGACAATATCTCTGTCTGTCAGTAAACAAGATAAATTTCAGATGAAGTATTAAAAAAATAGAAAAAGTCATATCCACATCAACAGCTGGATAGGGACAAGTAAATTAAAGGAGATGTGTTGCAGTGGCTGAATTTGGATGATGCATGTGCTGCATGCTCCCAAGCCCATTTCCTGGCTGTAGCTGGGAAATGGTGTTGGAAGCATAAAGATAGCCCTGAGAGTCTTGAGGAGCCCCTGTTATAAGGAAAGCCACCTTTGGAAAGGCTGATCACACATTTGTGCCAGCAGGAACAAAACAGGTCTGACCTTTTCTTTGACTGTGTATGAGCTAAGACATTTTGATTTGGCCAAACCCAAGAGATTTCTTGGAGTCCCTGCTCCCTCCAAAGCTGGTTATAGTCCCAGCAAACTAGTATTGAGGTCAATAAGGCTATGTCACCTTACTGAGAACTGATTTTGGGGGGATAAGATTGTATCCTGTGCTATTTAATATGCTCAAGTCCTCTCCACCGGCACAGAGGTGTGCCTATGTGCGCCCATTGTAATACCCTGAGTAAGTGTAAGCTGTTCAAAGCAGAATGATTCATCCTAAATTAGATAAAAATTGGCATAGATCAGTAGCAGATTTAGCCTACTGGATTGGTGCAAAAATGCTTGGGTCGTTGAATCTGCTCTGGCTCAGTCACGTTACCCTGCTCATTGCTTGGTTGACTGTGTGGGACAAAACATTGAGCATATGGCTCACAAAATGCTGTGTATGAGGTAAGATTAACATTTACATACTCTTTATAGGTTGCTATTATCTTTGGAACCTTTTTCAGTGGACATACTGAAGTCAGTGACTGATTATTTGGTAGGTCATCTTTGAAAATTGAAATCATTATACCAATGCTTCTCTCCTTGAACTAACACTCAAGTGATGGGGGAGTGAAGGAAGAGGGAATTATTTAGGTTACAAGAGCAATCTTCTAGAAGGCAATAGGGTCATGCCAGCTACTTGCAATTTTTCAGTTTGTGACATTTAAGAAAAATATTGTACCTGTCAACAAACCAGTGATTAAACATTGTACGTTTTTGAGATGGTATCTATAAAAAGTATCTGTATGAACTCACAATGTAAGAAAAGAAACATTGCTATGAGAAATGACTGTTGGGATTTTTTTATTTTAAATAAAAGCGAGTACTTAATTCCTGGCAAGCTAGAAAAACAAATGGTGTTGTCAAAATAAGAGATAGATCCAAAAGCGAAGAATGTACCTACATATGTAAAAGGAATGTGCTCACAAACTGTTGCAAAACACACTTTCAGATTGGAGGATGCATCATAGTTTTGCATCATTTCAGGGACAGATAATAGAATGTTTTAATTTGCATTTGAAACTATTAATTATCTGCAATGACATAAATTCCCATGTGTCCTATGACATTATATACCCTTCACACGATCTGTACCTATGATGTAACTATACATCAGTATAGATATGCGCATGAACAGTGCTCACGTTGCAACTTGCTCAAGAATTTATCCCTCACTTTCAGGACTGACAATAGACACATTACTCTCTTCCCTGGCAGGAAGAGTACTTTCTACATGGAAAGTTATTACATTGATGTGAAAATTCAGTTGTAATATTAATTATGCAGGAGAAACATGCTGCACAGAGTTGCCGTTCTGTGGTTTCTTGGTCTAACTGATACTCTGTGCTCTACATGAAACTTACAGCGAAGAAAGTTTTGCCAACTTTTAGTAAATAATCAGCCATGATACCACCTCATTGCACTCTTCTGTACTCTTCTCCTAGCTGCTAGAAAATGTCATCCTTCAACAGCTTGTGATAATGGTGATCAACAAAATAATTTATTTTCTGTCAACACAGCTGAAGTGGTGCTTTTCACTTCATAGAGAAGGAAAAAGAAACCAAGTAAGGTGCTACCAAGGGCTTTTTATATTCCTAAAAAGCTTTTTGCCTCTATTATTCATGTTGTTACATTATTATTTGCCATTCAGTCCTGTATCTCATACAAGTCTAAAGTATTAAAAAAAAAAAAAAAAAAAGCCAATTTCACTTTCAGATGCTGGGAGATACTTAAAACTTGCCTGGACAGTTAGATCTCCTTGAACCTGCTGTAAGCAGGCAGTGGGACTAGATGACTCCCAGATGTCCCTTCCAGCCTGGGCTCTTCTATGATTCTGTGTTGCTCAGCATGAAAGATTAGACTTGCAGGCAGGCAGAATATTAGGTGCTTTAAGAAGGTGGGGGTGATCAGGGCACATGTTCTGGCATGTAAGCTGTCATTTGTGTGATCTTAGGAAGGGGCTAGGTGAGGAAAATTTACACATCTATTAGCCTTTTAAGGAAACTTGTAAGCAGAAGAGGCTGCTGGAAGAAACTAACAGCAGACTTTAATTGCTTACAGGGTATAAAGATTGCCTCTTTCTTCAGCTTACTCAAAGACTTGTACTTGGCAACCAGTAATTTTTTTTGAAGTGTTGACTGTAGCCTGATTTTTGAGAGAAAGGGGTGACTTTACACTATCAGTAGTGTTCAATCTGTATTTGAGGAAAGCCTTGCTAGAACTTGTGAAATGAAAAGAACCTTTTCCACTGACCCCAAGGCCTCTTGCTTGGATTGGGGTCTGTGAGTGTGTGTCTGTTGCCTGTCCTTTCTTGGCAGCTCAGAAGCAAATATAAGTGTTGCAATGCAGGTGGCTGCTGCTGAGGAATCCCTGGTTCCCACAGCCGAACTGGACTGTGGTGAGGTGGCACATTCCCTCAGCAGTGCCAGGACCTCCATGGGAAGAGTTGGTTGTTGTCGTAGTTCAGTTTGTAGTCACAAGCCTCTTATGAATGTTCTAGTACAACAGCCTGTTTAATATAAAAATGCACATTTCTTATATTTACATGGTAAAAAAGGGTACTATCATTTTCCTTTAGAGAGATGGCTATTTCCTTATGTGGTGAGCATAAACTTCATGACAGCTTTTACTGGCATTTCTTCTCTAGGACTTTTAAGTCCTTTGAGTTTGAAAACAACAGAGTAGGGCAAGTGTATTACTAGCATTCAGTAATTTGGCTTTGGAAATAAAGTTTTTGCTTTTGCATATAGAAACAGATGCATATTAGTGTGGCACTGTATGCATGATCTGTATGCATATTATGTGCATATATTTACATTTCTGGCAATGTATGGTGTAATTGAAAAGACCTGTGCAACAGCAGTCAATGAACTATTATGTGGAAGCAGAAAGGATTTACTTACCAAAAATCTAATCAGTTTTTACATGACTTCAGCATTTTCAAAACGCAAGACATGTAATAATCACTTCAGATGCTATGCATAGTTAAATTATTTAAATGTATTCCACTTTCCAGTTTTCAAGGTCACAGTGAGATATTAGCTATTCCTTTTCTTTTGTTATCATGTAAGTAGTACGGACCACTTATAGAAAAAAACTTCTATTAGAACAAATGAATACATAACCAGGCAAGCTTAAGAAACAGTCATCTAAAATAATTACAAAGTAAAGCAGCGCCTGAAGTGGACAAGTCAGTATTCTTTGTTTCAAGATAGTTAAAGGTGTTTTAAATGTTTAAGTGCATTATTTGTGTCATATCCTTATGATACAGTAATTCTGAAATTATTTTTGTAAAACTCACTTGAAAAAGTGATGCATTTAAAAAAAAAAAAATTCAAGCGAAACCAAATGTCACCTTGACTAAGTCTGCTCAATGCAGCATATAAATGAAATGCTCATCTTATTCTCATTCTGACTACAAACCTCCTTTTTTTTTTTTTTTTTTTTTCTTCTGGGAAGGGAACAAAACTCATACTGTCTCATGACTGCAATGCTGAAAAGAGCAAAGTCACAAAACTCTGCAGGATCCTTCATTTTCTTAGCTGTAGGTATGTCTATTGAGGTCATTTATTTCAGGATAGGTCTGTATTATACTTTGACAGACAAGTTCAATGTAATCTTTTCTAAAACTCCAATCACCTTTGTAAATTATGAAGTCTGTGCTTTCTGTTGTGTTAATATGCCTCCACATGTGGTAACTTTGAACATTAGTAAAATGTCTTACAGTGTGTGGTATTTTGAGACAGATATATTGATAGACATTAGAAATCAATAACAATAGTGATAGTCACTAGAGACGTATAGCTATATATTAATCAGAAACCCAAACTGCTAAGATTGCTTATGTACTAACAAGAGATGACTGATACACTGTGCTGTTTTCCAGAAGATATGGAAAGGTGTGTGCTTTGGTTACTAATAATCAAAGATACATGTTTCTATATTGGTTCCTAAGACAATCTGGATGCTAATCACAGACCCTATCATAAGATGCCTTATAGGAGACAATTGGAAGTGTGGTGTTTAGAGTGAAAACAGGTGAAGATCAACCACTCTGGGCAGTTCTGGTTACACACAATGCAAAGGAAGGCTGCATACTTTCAGGTCCTTGTGATTTTATTTTAATGACTCTATTAAATAATGCGCTACACGCTCCCTGTTAAAGAACCGTGAAGATACCTGTTTCTCCACCAGAAATACATGTTTATATTCTGAACCATAGAGAACTAGTACTTACTGTATACCCACAGCCTCTTCTTTAATTTTTGAACAGCTAGATGGTGCTGCTTGAATATTTAGTATATAATTACTATTTAGTTTTATTATCATAATGTTAAGTCAAAGATCAAGATTCAGATGTATGAGGGAGAGAAAAAGAAAATTTGCTGCATGTCCAAAAAGGCTTACAATCCAAGTAAAAGGGTACATCTTCCCTGCACTTAACCTGCTTCTTTCTTCTACTAAGGCTGACAAAACCCACAGCTGTATTAGTAAAATGAACTAACTGAAAACTAGTAAGGGTTGTTCTATAATACTCTGTGATGTACTCACTTGTATGAAAGTGAGGATGACAGAAAGAGGCTGAGAGAAGTGTCAGTAAACTGAGACAAAATGGGAGGCAATGAGCAGACAAAGCTGCTGAACAGTTTTTGTAAGAATCACAGCAAAAGGGGGGTTATAAGTGGGCTATAACAGAAGACAATGAAATAGCTTTTGGAGGGGTTCCTCCAAAGTGGGAGCAAGGTTTGAAGAAAGTATAGAGATACTTGTTGAACAGCATAACAAGTGGGTTAAAGTGCTGATATTAGGGCAGATTGGAAGTGAGGTTTTATTTTTGAGCAATAAATGAAAAATTATAACTGGAACAAATGTGAATCATAAAGGGCTGTGCAAGTGAAGTCGGGTAGCTTGTGTGTCAGAGGACAGCTAAGAATGGCTGCCATGTAGTAGGAGTTGTGGACTAGGAAAGTAAGAATTAGTGAGAACTTACATAAGCAACAGAGGCACAACAAAGCCTGGATTATGTCAGAAAGTTTAGTGTAAGACTGAGGGAGTTTTCACTTTTTGTTTTGAGAATCATGAAGTTAAGTAAATGTTTCTGTTGAGGGTACAGCAAATGCTTATACCTGTGCACTTTATTAAAAATGGCTCTACAACTTCCTGAAATTAATAACAACTTCAATTTGTGCAGAAGATCTCGAAGCATAAATGTAAGAGGTAGTGGAATTGAGGTGATGAAGGTGTCCTAGGCTTTGAGATTATATCAACAGCAGGTACATAAGACAGGGAACTGCCTTGAGAAATAGGAAAATGATATTTCAAACTGCATTGTCAGGACTGGAATGTTTTCAAGGAACCTGTTTCTGTTTATGTACAAGAGTTTGCTTTCATATACATCTCTCATATCTTCTTGTGTAAAGCCATGCCTCAGTCTTCTTAGTGTTTAGTATTTCTCTTCCAGTGGTGGATGGGTGATAGATACAAAAAATATACTGTTATTACCATTGGCATCCCATGGAGAATATCAGATAACGAATTCTTTCTCTTTTTGAGAAGCAAAGAATATGGGAAAATGGCAGCATTTTTGTACTTTACTTTCATTATAGCATTTCTATCTACAGGCCATGCTATTTATGTTTGTAATGTTTTTTCTTACTGCTTAGCTGTGAAAATGCTAGATAAGACTAATACAATTATATGCCATAGCTTTATTTAAACTGCTGTGATACATGGAAGATATTACTGACTTATCATACAATTTTCTTGTTTAAGTAATATTCAAGCAGATATATTTTTTTTCTGATATTGTTAACATTAGAATACTGATACTTTACAAATTCTCAGTTATATAAATAAATTCATTCTGTGTGTGTATATATATATGTTCAAGCATGTACAAGCATATATGTACAATGTTCACTAACAATTTTAAAATAATAGATCAAGACTACTACATTTAAAGCAGAGCCACAGCCTAGGGTAGATTCTTTGGTGTTGTAAACTGTCACAACTTCACTGGGTTTGACTAAATTTATACTATCTGGACCATATAGAGCTCATTCAGTCTCCCTCCTGCATGGGCAAGTATTGACATGTAAGTACCTCAGATGGTAATTTAAAGCTTGCTAATGCATTGCTGATATCTCCCTTGACTTTCAAAGGTGCTAATATAGATATGAGAAAGATGAGAAAGTTTTTCACACTCATTTCTGCTGAAATGGAAAATATCAAGAAACATTGGGTTTTCATTAAAGTTTGTCCTGTTCATTAGAGGGCATATTCTGACTCTCTTGACTTAAAACCAAAACCAAAAACCAACAAAAAAACCAACCAAACAAACAACAAAAAAACCCAAACCCTAATGTTTTGAAAGGTGTTATTAATTTATAGCATTTGCACTAATCCATGCTATTGTTTCATTGAATTTAGCTTGTTGGGAGTTAATTCTACATTAGGTATGTTTCCACAATGCATTTTGATAATCAGGAGTTTACAGGTTTTATTTCACATATTAGAATTACAAAGAGAGCAATTAAGATGCAAAATCAGTCAAAATGTTGACTGTATTAATATTAAATATGAAAAACATAACATTTACTGGGTTTTAATTTAAATGTCTAAACAAGAGGGGTACAAAAAAGGGCAAAAACTGGTGATATTCTTGAAATGATCATATTAAGATGCATAGATGGAAATCTAGTATTGTTTCATGAGTTTTACTTTCTGTAGCAATAGAAAGTAATATGCTCCTTATTAATTTTATTTAAATATGTGAAATTTTTTTAATTGGTGGCATTTCTAAAAATAAAATACAAAGAAAACTTTCCATTTAAAATAACAGTAATTGCCTGGTGAATTTGTCTGATCAGAACTGGATGTTTGGGTAGTAAATAGTTTATGAGGATTGCTTCTATTGTATTTCATTCTACTTAAAATCTTCTGTTTAACTTAGCAGTCTCAGTGCACTTGGAATACACCACATTTCTGAGGGCCTCTCACAGGTCACTCTTCTTGAAATCCAAGATGTGTCCATATGACTCTGTTAGGAACTACCCAGACAGCTTGTGATCTTCCGTAGGAAATACAAATGTTTGACTATCCATGCAGTTCAACTTACTCCAATATGCTTTATCCACAAGTAAGAGTTTCTTTGTTTAAAGCTTGTTCACCAAACTCTGAGATTTGACCCTCTGAGAAAAATGTGTCAGTGTGGAAGACATTTCACTTATTAGAGGGAAGGCTCACTCTGCCTTGTGTTGTGTGGCTCTAACAAGTCTATAGAGTAGACTCAGGTGTTGAACAGGTGTGGCTCTTTTAATTGTATGGTAATGAAAGTTAGTTCTGGGAGTCAAAGGTAATGAAATATTCTCCTCCTTCCTGCACCCTACAACCCTCCACATACAATCTGTGCAGCATTAGGGACTTTTTAAGACATGACTGTTTTTAATATACCCATCTCTGCCTGTAGATGTTGTAACGGTTTTTTTTCTTCACCTCTCTATTCAGTGAGGAACCTGAACATGTTAATGTAATCCATGTCCAGAAACCTCTCTAAGTGTTCAGGCATATAAGGGGTCTGGTGATAGCAGCTTGTTATTAGTTCTTGTTAGGTAGTTCTGTAAGCCTGGGTTTGCAGCCCCCATAGGCCTCCCAGAGCTCTTGCCAAATGCAGTGTTAGGAAACTCCAAGAATGCAACACAGAAGTAACAAAAATTTATAACAAATAATAGGAGGTGAAAGGAATTTTCATGCAGATATAGTCAGTCATCAGAACTAATACCTTGAAGTGGTTAGAAAAGCTGATTTGTTAGGAAGATTTTTTTTTTTTTTCCTCTTGCTTGATGGGAGGCAATGCAGTTTAGGCATAGTATAGTACTGCATTACAAAAACGTTATAGTAGAAAACTTCCAGCTATGTGGATGAGCTTATGGTGGGATAGACCAGGTGGTAAGAACACAAGTTTGGGTACTTCAAAACTGAGAGTGCTCAGGAGCTTTGTGGCATGTATGTTTAGACTTGTTTTCTTTTTTGAATGTTTTGCTTTTATGATTTTCTCTTGGCTTAAGCCAAAGTACGTGGAAGTTGGATCGAACTTAGAAATGCCTAAGGAGTTAATGGGAATTCTGCTTGAATGACTTAGAGAAATTATTTTTTTTTTTTTGCATAGCTTTAAAAGTTCTTTATTGAAGGTCTCTTCTTTCATTAGGCATTGGCAAGATGATTATGATCTTATTAAAAAAACTCAGCTACTCGCTTGTAGTATGTATATAGATGTGCACATTTGACATGAGGCTATGTAACTGTTGTCACAAGGAGAATGCTTCAAAATATTCATCACAGGTTAATTGATTGCCATGATGCTGAGCATCTACGAAGCAGTCCTCAGCCAAACTTCCTTCTTGATGTCCAGGCAGTTTTCACTCTTGGTTTCCATGTTTCTTTCCCTGGCAGAGTCTCCAGACGAGCACCCTAGCTAGTTTCCTCCTCTTCTCACTTAATGTAACTTTTCTCTGCGGAGATTAAAGTGCTACCTGTGCTGGATTCACAGGAAATTTACTTGAATGTCATGAACACTGTTTAACACTTCTGAAATGAAGGAAAAATTGGTGTGAAAAGTAATAGTTTCCAAATGCTAGAAAAGGGCAAGTGGCTATTTTGATAGATGTTCATGCTTGCCAAAAGAAAAGATGTTCAACCAGAGAATTTTGTAGTACTTCAAACTACAAGATATGAAATAGTATGTTTGCATGAAGCTATTTCTTTAGCTTACCTTGTGTTTGGCATCTTTTCAAATGTGTAAATGAAAATGCATCTGATCAGAGAAAAAGGGCACATTGCCTAATAAAATTATTGTTTATCATAAATTTTATGATAAATTATTCCAGTACAGACTGCTTCTAAATGTAATTTTTTTGTATTTTGGTGTTAAGGAGGGGTAGAATAATGTTTCTGACCAGAGGAAAATCTTATGACCTGACATCTATAGATGTGTGAAGGCAATGAACCCTGAACACAGGGACAGCAGTTTAAGGTGTAAAATGGCAACAGCAGAAATGGCTATAAAAAGTCTGTGAATACATCTAGGTTGGAGATTAAAGGTTAATAAGAAGAGAAAAGTTCTTCAGTACCCCTGAGCAATTTGTCCACTAGGACACAGATTATCTTAGTTGATACGGAAGGATAGTACTAAAACTTCTGAGAATTTTTATAGGCCTTATTCCTTTAATGGTAAATGGTCTTTTTTCAGTGTCTCATTTGTAAGACAGCACCATTGGGTTCTTTATAGCACAAAATTAGTTATGTTTTTGTTTGCTCCCTAGTGAAAGCTTGCCTTGCTGTAAACCTTGGTGAGCTGCATCGATTCCAGCTCACCAAGATTTTTGCCCGGAACTGACACCCATTTTAACCTGTTTTAACTCACCATCGTGTTTGGAAACATGTTTAATGTTTTCTCTTCTTAGTCAGAGTAGAAAAGATCTAGAAAGTCTACTGGTTTTTACCATATAAAACACAAAATGTTTTAAATCCTTCACTACCTGGAATGTGAACATACAATGAAGAAATTCAGGATTTTTTCCTAGAATAAATAGTCTACAAACCCTTATAATGTGTCCTATAGTATTGAATTAACTTTTACCTGACATCTAAGTTAAATCATTTTCTCCTTCCATACTCCTTCCCAGTACATAATTTAGTAAAATGGAAATAAAATGGCTTGCTGTAAAAATATATCACTAAGCTCTCTTAAACTTCACTGTTTAGCTGCTTAGAGATATCAAACACACTACATGAGCAGTTTCTTCAGTGTATCACAGGACAATATAAGAAAATCTTTGCTATTCTTTAATTAAGCTATATATTTAGATGAAATGCAAAATATTTTTTCAATGAAGTTTCTCTGAAATAATTGTGCTTTAATGCTAGGATGTTGCTTCATGTTATTTTTCCATGAGTTTATTTAGTAGATCATAGAATCGTTTTCCTCTTTTTAATGAGCACTAGAGGTAAGAACTTGAAACTCAGTTTAATATGAAATATTAGTTTAAGTTCTGCTAAGAAATGGTGGGGTATGTTTTAGAACAAGCCCAGTGGAATTAAATTTTTTTTTAATGTAGTAGTCTGTTCAATAAATATTTAAGTGTCACAAGAAAAAAGAGACAGAAATTAAAATATGTTTGATAACCATAACAAACTGGGGCAAGAAAACAGTAATAATCCAAAGGAAATTCTCATTAAGGAGATTCACATGGAGAAATTTTCACACAAGAACAAATACAGTAGCAGGCACAGTACTTCTGAACTGCTGTTGATCTGTAATATTGGCTATTGTAGAAATGAGCAGAATCAAGGAAATAAAGCTCTTCACAGCTGAATAACTACTGGAACCTAAACTTGTGCAACTGCTGCTCTAAACTGTTACTCTAGCATTTGCTTATTAAAGATTCTGACTTGCTGGTATATGATCAAACATATTCTATGTATGAATGAAAGGTGGTGTTAACTGTACTGAAGGCTACAAAAGACTTGTGCTATCAAAGTCACTATGCTTGAATATATATTAAGTGAACTTGGCTTTCTTTATAATTCCTAATGTTTGTTTATCTCAAATGCCTAAAAAATAATTTCAATTAAAATTTGTAAAGGCAAAAGGAAAAATACTTTGATACAAGTAATATAAAACTTGTTCAGAATATCAAAATGACAAATTTTATTGTCACAGAATGTCATTTTTTCCCCTCAAATTAAAAAAAATAATCATGAAATACCAGCTGCTTTTGTAAAATGGGCTTTAAAATCATATGTCTCATAGCAGTAATTCATATGCTATAACAGAGCAACCCTCTCTTTGGTTGCTGAAGATTTATATTGAAGTGGTTCTGACCCATGGTGCCGTGGAACACCTATAGCACTTGTCTTCAGGTTTTGAAAATTGTTTTGTTCATTTGCCAAAGGAAACAGCGCATACCCTGGGAAGATTCAAATGGAAAGAGAATGAGAACTTTTAGTTACAAGTAGGGTCCCAGTCTAACAACCAATATTTGCAAAATGCTATTTCTTGTCCTCCTAATTAGAAATTGTAGAGTGAGCACTGGAGAAAGCAGCTAGGCAACTTTCAAGTTTTCCTTATGTCTGGGTCATATACAGTACATGCTTCCTATGAGTCTTAGATTGCTTAAACCAGTTCTGTCAGTAAATTAAGGAGGCAACCAAATCCACTCTAAGGCTTCTCCATCAGAAGATACTTCATGATTAATGTCAGGAAAAATTTGCATTTTATTACATAGGTTCTCTCATCCTCTACCTTTGAAAACTTAACACCCTTCTTTTCCAGCCCTCAGCTGCATAAGTAGCTGTCAACAGCACTCAAATTTAATAGCAAATCAGCTGATATTTTGTATTTAACAATCCCTGACGCTGACCTGCTGACAGTATTTTATTTCGGTGCTAAAAGATGTGCAATCTTGTTACTGTCACAATTTTCTAACATCCTCCCCCTCCAAAATTTTTGTCTCAGGAACCTGCCGTGGGGATCAGTATTTTGAGAGAAACTTTCTTGGAGCATCTGTCATAGGGTGTTACGTCCACAGATGCCAGGTTAGATTGTCGCTATAGTGATGTATCCATGCCAAAGAAACAAGACCTTTGATTTCACGTGTCATATTAGATCTTCTGTTTTCATTTTCCTGGTGACTTCCTGCAACCACGTGCTGCTTGCTTTCTCTTTCTTCTGTTGGGCTTCTATATATTTGGGATTGCAACTCCTTTTATGTAGGTTTTTTAAGACATTTCCAGCCTCAGAAAAACAGAAGCAAAAAAAATGATACTTAAACATTAGTGTAAGAGTGGATTTTTTTCCATCAAGGGGTATTACGGTTCCTCCAAGCTCATGTCAGCAGCCGTAACGTGAAGAGGCTATTTTACTTTAAAACTGTGTCAGAAGCCACTACAGGGTGGCTGTGGTACCCCTGGATCACTTGAAGTTTTTTCAAGAGATTGAACTGGGAGCTGCTGTAAGGCTCTTAGTCAGTCAGTAATGGGAACTTTAAGTACAACCTAACATTTCTCTTGCACGCATATGTTCTCCCAGTCATGCATGTTTGGAAACAGATTGGCTGCTGGCTCTCATTCATCTCTGGGTTAGATTTTGATACAGGAGGAAGGGAGCAGGGCTGCAGAAATCCTAGGAATCTGACAGAGTGTAAAATATTTTACAAAGACAACTTAAAACATGTGCAAGGAACAGCAAAAAGGAACACTTAATCTGCCAAAATAAACAATTATTTCAGTGGCAAATCTTGCAGCTTTCTATCGAACCTTTCACTTAATCTTTCTGTCCTTGTGTTTATCATTCCTCCCGACCTCTTACTCTATATGCCTTCTGAGGATGGATCTTATTTATGGGGTCTGATTTTAGTCATGTGAAGAGCAAATACAATAATATGATCTCTCTTGTTCTAAAGAACTCCGAAAGATGAAGATTTCTGCGCTCACGTTAAAGGAATGCTCAATCATTTTCCTGTTTAACACATCTTCATGAGCATTCATCAAACTGTTCATTTAATCTAGAGCCTGAAGCAATAAGAGCTTATGAATGAAACTCCCAGGACCAGGATCTTCCCTACCATATGTCACCGCTTTCCTAAACAGTGATGGAGATTGATACATGAAGAGATGTTTATAAAAGAAACTAATCCATGGTAAATTGCGGTTTTGGCCTAGAAATAGCACAGGTGGGCCAAGTCATTGAATATTTTTCTTGTTTAGGTAGGATGTTTAAAATAAGCATATATAAAAAATGTATACATATAGACACCCAAATACATGTGAGTAGATGTGTGCATGCTATCATTAACTAGTTTAAAGTAAATGGGAAATTTTCCTAGAAAGTATCTTTATAGTTTGACTGGACTTCCTGTACTAAAGAAAAGCTTTATAAAGCACAAATAGAGACAAGGATTATCCATATTGTTACATGTCCATATTTTTCTGCTCATGATTTAGTAATTTTATTTTTGTATCTCTAAAAAGCCTTTTCGGTTGCTAACAGAGTTGATGTTCATGGTAGTTTCTGTCAATGGAAAAGATAAATATTTAAATGACAGAAAAATGTGTCTATGTGAGAAAAAGATTCAGTCTATAAGAGTTTGGCTGTAGACTGTCAACTGTGACATACTGGGGTCATGCATGATACGTTACTGAACTTGTTAAAAGATTTGAATGGATTCATTTTCCAATTTTATGAATGCCAACAACTAAACTATGCTGAATAACTCCAGATTAGAACTGAGATAAAAAATCCTGATAAGCACCTGCGAATGAGATCATCTTGCAGGTATTTTTAAGGAATTTGAGTTTAACACCATTTTTGTATTAGACCACAGAAATTCAGTGAGTGAGATTACTTATTTTGGATCAATTGTCATGGAGAGATTTTGTATGAGAGAGAGATATGCACACCCTGGCCCTCCATGTTCTTAGTCATACAGAGGAAGAAACTGAAAAAAATCAGGATAGATCCAGAAGCAATGGTGTTCTAATCTCCCATTTCCTGTTTCAATATGCTTTTTTAATCTTCTGTCCTATGAATTCCTGAATTTCAACTTCAAAAGCTGAACAGCCTTCTCCCAGTTTCAATCCAGCCATGAATCTAAATCTGTATTTCTATCAGAGGTTTGTGGCAATAGTGAATTATAATGAATTTTAATAGTATCACGTTAATGAGTTGAGTCCTGGAAACCTGAGGTAAAGCATGTTAGACCCATTTAGGTTTTGATTAAAAATGGTTTTCAGATATTTTGGACTAGCACAGAGTCAAATCATGTTTTGACTGTCTGATCTACCAAGTAACACTGCAGCAGGAAAAGAAGGTTATCTTGCCTTGCCAATTCATGTGGTCTCAGAGGAATTATTTTTTATTCCTTTTTACTTTGCTTTATGTCCTTCCTTAATACTAGTTTGAGGACAGCTCTTCTCAAGTATTAGTTTTCTTTTTTCCCTTGGGCAAGCAGTGATTTGTCTGTATTTTTTCAACAGAGCTTTATTTGACCTTGCTTTTTCTAGATCTAAAAGATGGAGAATAACTTGAGAATAGATTGTATTCAGACATTTGTCTTTCATAGTATTGCTGTTACAGTAATGGAGAGCACAGCTTCAGTTTATGTATTAACAGCAGCTCTGCTGACAAGAAATACACATAAGGCTGAAACATAGGCATGATAAGAATGGAAACAGCTGAGCAGAAAGCATTATAATTAACGGTGAGTAATTTGTAGAGATGCATGCTATCGGCTGGCAAAGGTTTCTGCTCTGCATATTTACACTGAAATGGGGCTGGAAGAGACTATAATTATGTACCTTTTACCCTGTAGCCATATGAGTCAATTCCCTCAAGGTCTGCCCCATAGGTAAAGCAATTTTGTTTAGTCAACAGGCTGGCCTCATTCATGCAGACTTTTTTCTCTTCTCAGTAAAGAAAAGTTTAAGAGTCAATAACTAGCTGCTGTATGCTTCTAAAACTTCCATCATGTATTGTCCATAGCAGGACACTAGCAGCAGAGTTTTGGGAAGAAGCACAGCTCATCTAAAATCCACCACAAACCCTCAAGAGTTGGTGTCTGTGTACTCACATGGAGTATAAATCAGGATATTAAATGGTCTACAGTAACATATAAGGAGTTGTAGATAGTATAAGGCAGGATGAATGAGCTAGTAATTAAATGTTAGCTACATTGAAATTGGCCATAATGCTATATACTGTATACTCGTCAGAGAATTTGTTGATATCAGATGAGGTAAAAAGTAATCTAGTTGGGAGATATGTGTGGATTCTGAGGCTATTTCAATGACAGCCGTAATATTCAGACCAAATATAGGGATAGGATTTAAGGAGTAAATTTATTTTTAAAAGATGTGTAAATTCAGAGTAATATCAATAAACTCTCAGACATTCAGACAGATGTGAAGACTAACCTAATCTAGCCTAAATTTTGTGTATTTGGTTTATTCAAAAACAAGCAAAGATACTTTTGTTTCTTTCAAAACCTGACAACTAAAGGGATTTCTCAGAAAACCCTCAGAGAAGACTCTCTAAACAGAAAAGTTTTAAATGCGAGCTTGTGTTGTGCAAGGTCATTTTTAATTCCTAGTTGACTTGAAAGACACTGAATGTCAAACTGCGCTAGGAAAACCTTCATACATAATTAGAGGCTCAGATTGGCTGGAAAGACTCAGTGGTGTCTTTTATTGCCAAAGAGAGTAATTTAATTACTGTCCATATGCCTCGTTGGGCCTGACTGAAGCCCCATGTTGCTAGAATAGACTTGATTAGTGGAAGTGTTTCTATGAAACAAACATCTTCACCTTGTTCAGCCAGTCTTGGATGAGGCCTTTTTCTGCATTTCCTGCTTTTCACTTTCACAGCAATATACTACAAACAGAGAGAATTCTGATTCATCTTTTTGAGGTATTAATGACCAAATAACTCAAAACTCTGCAATTTGTACAAGGTCACAGAAAAGACAGGAGTGAAGTGAGGGCTCTGACAGATCATCTCAAACCTGTCCAACTTGTGTGTCCCAGAATCATTGTACATCATTCTTTCCAGCTGTGGAAGCATTAGCACTTTCTTTAGATTTGGGGAGTAGTAGCTTTGTTTGTAGCTGACTTCAAAAATAGATTGTAATTTCTATTAATTTTTCATATACCAAACACAGGACTGTTAGGAATACTGGTTCATTAAGCTTCACAGTGCTATCTGTAACAGGTAGATACTCATATCTTTATAATACAGCTTGTAAGAGCACAAGAAGAACTACTCATAAAGTAACAGTAAATTAGCCTAGAACAGAATTCACATGGCAAACTATAGCAGTGTTTGATTAAATCTTAATAACATATGAACATAACAAAGATATTAAATTTAGCACTTCTAACATCAAAACCAAATTTTTTTGGGGGGGGTGTATTGCCCTGGCGAAGGAAAATTATGCTGGGAACACTAGCAAATACTAATGAAAATGTGCAATATTGTTAGCATAGTCGTTACAGGTATCATGACCTCTGAAATGAACTGGAAAACCACCGGCCTAATCCAAATAACTATAAAGAGCAGCAAGTGTCATAAGGCTTGCACCTGTTGCCAAAAGGCACGTCTTTTTTTACTGAATGATTGAAATTTCCTTTTCTGCCTTTAAGTACAAGTATTGATTATTATTTTTTGTCTGCCTTTAGCAATGGGCCATTACTTTTCTGCACTCATATTTTTGTGTGGTATAGTTTATCACCTACTCATTGCAAAATTCACACCACAAAAATAAAAACTGAAAACCCCTGCTTGTATTTCTATAGTTAAAGCCATCACATTAATGCCTGAAAAATAATTTGGAGCTTTCTAAAGGAAAAAAATAATGTTTCCCATTGTTATTAATGTAATTAAAACCAAACAAAAACAACCAAAAAAAGAGAAAAACGAGCATTATGGTTTGTAACTTTTAGGGATTAATGTTAGAACAGATTTGGGGGGGGGGCGTGATGGTGTAAAATTATGTATTCAATTGCAATACAATGACTTCTAAATGTACCTTTTCTTGCTACCCCTGGAAATCTTAGGATGCTCATCTTTGGGAAGTGATAAATGGAACTGAGTATCAGAAGAGAAATCGTAGATAAAGAAATGAATAGCTGCAGTGATTGTACTGGATCACTATCTGTGGTATACATTAGTCTAAACCAGAATGACTCCAAGGAAAGAGGAGACCAGAAAATCAGCAAATTTATATCACAGGGACATTGTAATTTTTTACTTGCACAGGTTCAAATTTTGCAGCTTGCAATAATGCAGGCTAAAGTGTAAAGCAAAGAGTCTAGAATGAGTCTTATTAGTCACACACTAGACCACTAGATAACACTATGTTTGTGAACAGACACCATTAACTGGTGTATGGCATGTCTATTCTGACCAGCCAGATGTTTGACAAATAGGAAACATTCCCCACTCGTAAGTAATATTTGTTCTGTCATTTACAATTTTCCAACTTTTTGTATTAAACAAACTGAAATAAAAAATTTGCTTAACCACTAACTTTTTCTCCATGACTTCATAAGACCAAAAGTCCATAGGGCTGCTTTTAGCAAAAATATTTGCATAAATATATTACTTTCCAAATACTGAATGTGCATTTGGGGAGAAAATATGTGACATGAGAGAAACAGCCTTGATGGCTGTCAGTGCTTTTTGGTTCCATTTGCTGAGCCTTTTTACTTCATCAAAAGATATAAAGAGGATGTCTGGGACAAATAAAACGGTAAGTTTGCAGGGTTATATACTTTAAGAGATTGCATGTCATCAAGAAGTTTAGTATCCACAACCCTCAAGCTGATAGTTAAGGACCCTACCAGGGTCTCTGACACGGGGAAGCAGTGTACAGTTACGAAGTCTGAAATCAAGACAAAGTCAGGTTTTGAGTGAGGAACCATGCAAACACAGAATAAGAATCTCTGCCTAACTTTGCTTACAACTAAGGATGTGATCAGAAACACAGAGGCAGGAACAAGTTAAGTACAACACCTCAAGTGATATCCCAGCTTCACAGCAGTGCCATGGAGAGGCAGGCTCTTAAATGCTGGTTTTCTATTCTTGCCACTAATGAGCAACTTCCCTATTGCAAATGTTTTGATTGACAAATTCTAGGTCATGTTAGTCTTGCTTTCTTACAGCATTATATTGGGAGCTTATATTTGCATAAATGAATGTATTGCAGACATTCCTTCTTCCTATTGAAGAATCCTCCTTCACTGCTTCCTAGCAATAAGCATCTAATAAATAACAGAAAATTGTGTTAATAATCTTTAAATCAGTACTGTTGTGCTTTGCGGTATAGCGTTCATCCCACAGCTATTCTTTGGCTGCCAGGGTCATTGGTTCTTCTGGCATGGTGCTTTTATCTGTTTCATCTAATACAAGATTTCAAGCTGGATTAATTTTAATTTGAAGCTTACTGTTTTACTCTTTCAAGAATGTCAACCACTTCATTCCACATATCTTCTGTTTGTCTTTCACATTGTTTCTATTGATCTAAATTCTCCTTTCATGTTCTGTCCTCAAAAATTGTTCAGCAAAGCATAAAAATTTTGTAATGGACCACCCACACTGTCTTTTTCCTTAAACTTAAATAATGAACCTGGCTTTTTATTCATGACAGAAAAATTAGTAAATGATATTAAGCTGGGCAACCCTTTCATTTCTTCCCAGAAAATTACACTCAGAAATTGTATGTCTGTGGAGCTGAGTTAGAGTTCAGATATACCAGACTTCTATCTGGATTTTCAGTTCTGGGAACCTTCGACATCTTGTAAGGTCTATTCTGGGATAATTTCCATGAGCAATGATCGAAAAGCTTTCCTAAAATTTTAAAGATTTTTTTTAAAGTTCCTGCTGATAAGTCCAGCCATTTTTAATGCTTGACTATGTCCTTTTGTTAAAGCTATAACAAATTATTATTCAAAACCATTTTAAGTTTACTCTTTGCTTTGTGGATAGCTTATGCTGTAAATGATAATTCTGAAAGCTTGATCCATGGTAATTGGTGCTGAGTTTTTGGCCTGAAAGGCTCTGAAGATGAGGCAATACTAGTATAATACATGCATTTAAAATGAGAAGGCAGTGTTGGCATTTTGCATTCTTGTAGAGCAATGTTCTGTGTAATGGGTTGTGACATACAGTTAGACTTTATAGTTTTCCTAGAGATGTGTACTTCATATTATAATTATTGACCAAAGTGTCTAATTTCGGGAATAGTAATAGGCTTTCAGGTTGTTTAGATGTTGGTTGAGTACAGTTGCGTGTGGAAAATGGAAATTCATGAGTTTGCCTTATGAACTTTTACCAGGGTAAGTTGGAGATTGCCAGGAAATTTACAAGAAGGGGAGTAACAGAAAATTTGGCAGGTCATCCAGAGGAAGTGACGGTAAAACCCTTCTGCTGTACCATAAAATAACACAGAAAACTGTCTGTGAAATGAAAATTAACTTTTTTTGAGGTATTTGAGACCTTACAGCCATAGCTTTCCAGAGATTAGAAGAAAATGCTGAAATGGTGATGTTTTACATGTATACAAAAGTGTCTCAAGTAGATTTTATGTACAAAAACAACCTGAGGTTCATAGAAGTCTTGGTCAGAGTTTACAGCATGTACTTCCTGTTCTTAATTCTCTTACTTGTTTTTCATCTGCTGTCTAGCCTGGCATAGCACAGTCACTGTAGCCTGAGGTATTGAGCGTCTGTCCTAGGTGTTCATCCAAAAAAAAAAAAAAAAATCAATCCTAGAAATATCTTGGAATCCAGTAAATGTAGAAAAGAAGTTGAAATGGAGAGGTGGGAATGTTTACTTCTGAACTGGTGTGTGAGAATAAATTGGAACTCAGATTTCTGTACTGAATACTATTCACGCAAAACTTATGGGTTTTTTTCTTTCTTTTTTTTAATTATAATTTTTGTGGTGAAGAAACAGAAGATAGCACTCCTGTTCAGGTTGCTTCATTGTTTGAGGTAGCAGTGTAGTAGCTCTCACTGAAAAACCTTTTAATGTTATAGAGATGGTTAGAGAGCAGATCAGTTGTCAAAGGTGAATGACACCGTGACTGTCAAACAGCACTTTAAATCCAAGCATGTGTGTTCTTGGAATAAGTTAAAATCTGAAATGAATTATAATTGTTAGTATTTATCTGTTGACCATTATCTTAATATTTAAATTTGTACTTTTGCACTTCAGTATAAACTGTAAAGATGGCCCTCCCCCAGCAAGCTCTGTTCTTACTGTGTAACATCTTTATGTGGCTTCACAAGCAAGAATGGGTCACCTAATATCAGAAGCTACATGAGAGTCTAGTGAAGTTCAAATATCAAATTTCATTCAATCTGGATGTTTTATGTTTAAGCTTGTTACTTGCAGATACTAATCATTGGTCTCATATTAATAATTTAATTTTAATAATTTAATTTTTCATCTACTTTTAAATGCATCTATTTTAAAAAGAAATGTAAACAGAAGTTAGTATTCAAAATTCCCTTTTCATTTTTAGGAGAGCACAACATTTCAAACTCTCAGACATGCTTATTCTTTGGGAATCTTGTGAACAGATCTTTCAAGTGGTATTAACTGAGTAGAAAATAGAAATTTTGGCAGTGCCAGGCAGGGGACATAAAAAAAAAAATCTGTAACAGATCCAGTGGCATGGAATTTTTG
Source organism: Haliaeetus leucocephalus (assembly GCF_000737465.1). Taxonomy (NCBI): domain Eukaryota; kingdom Metazoa; phylum Chordata; class Aves; order Accipitriformes; family Accipitridae; genus Haliaeetus; species Haliaeetus leucocephalus. Next base: position 14,515,188 of record NW_010973092.1, on the reverse strand, counting down.
AAGTGATCTTTGATTAAGAGGTTAATAGGATTTATGAACTGTGCTCTCATAAATTCTTGTAACAATTCCCTTCGTAATTACTACAGATGTATCACAAAAGGTTCAGGGGTTAATTTAGTTTGTGTGAGTATCCAAAAGTTTACAAGCTTACCCAGGGCATACACACAACTTTCAAAATGGCATATTTGGACTTAGAATCTTAAGGAATGTTTCTCTAGAGATTTCTGGCACTGTTAGTTTGGGTCAATATTTTTGTCTTACCCTGACTGTAGTCCTCCCACTTCTGCCTGGGATTTTAAAGGATGAAGGAGGGTATGTTTAGACAAAAGAACTAAGCTAAAACAAAAAAACAAAACCCACACCAAAACCTGAAAAAATCAAACCATTCAGAATACCTGAAAAAAACTTCAGAATCCTAAATAAAAGTAATTCAGATTTGTCTGTAAAAGGAACTTCCACATTGTCATGCACAGACAGCTCTCCTTTATTATTATGGATAATACAGTATTTGTGCATAGATAGATATAAAAATAAATTACAGTTTAATTTCTACAGCTTTAACAACGTGGAGTGGTTTATATTCTTGTGTGTTTTATCTCCCATGCAGCCATAGTCCTGAGTGGATGTAAGATGTAGATGGAGGCAAAACATTTCTATTTGGGCTTCTTGATGGAAATATGCAAATGCTAGGTAACAGATTGTTGTGCAGAAGTCCTGCCTCCTCTAAAGCATCAGACTGCAGCACTTTGTAGAATGCAAACGGATGAAGTAAACACTGTAAATTGATTGGCTTTGGTGTGCTTCAGGGGAGGGAGGGGGAAGGTTGCTTACTGATGGGGAAAAAAGTTAACTTGTATTCAGAGATGATTCTCTGTATTGATCAGTGGCTTGTTATACTGTGATAGGAGTGAGTGGTTTGAACGGGGGATGGTAGATCAAGGCAGTCAGCCAGGCCTCTAATAAATTGCTTTCATAAATGGTGCTGGATAAATGACTTTGAACCTCTGTAAATGATTCCTTTCATATCCAGCCTATCAGGAAAATACACTTTTACGTTCTCAGATGTGTTTTAAAGACATAAAAACTAAGGGTATCAAAAAATGAAGGTTAAAAATCCATGCTACTCTTGGCCATGATGTATACGTACATTTGCTAAGAAAAAAGAGATCGTCTTTATGTGCTTTTCCTATGTTTTCTCCATAAGCTACTTGCAATAAGGATGTTTCAGTGCTCAGAACTTTAATTCTTCCTGTCAGGAGCTACTTCAAAACACTTAAGTACTACCTTGGACAACTTGAGAGTATTGATCACATTTTGGGATATTGTACCTTAAAAAGGTGTAGTTGTTTTCCTTGAGGATATTAGAAGATGTTCAAATGTGATAGTAGTTTCATTTAAGTACCTCAGGAAAAAAATAGTGCCTATGGAAATAAGGGAGAAGGGTGCTGCTCGGAGACGGCTGGGAGGTGTCACTAGAGCTCAGGGAAAGGACATGCAGAATAAAGGTAAAAACCCTCTTGTTTTCTGAAACTATAAGGTAAACTGCAAATTCTGGCGACTGTGTGGAAATTAGCTGGAAATGGAACAGCAAAGGAACAAACCTATATTATTTAGTTTTCAATGCAAACCACTAAAGGATCACCCATCCCTAAAGTGAATAACTATCTGTTCTGCAACAATGGTTTTCTGTAACATTTATATCTTGCTCAAGGCTAATCAGGGGAGGCTTATAAATTGTTGAAATCACTTTATAGCACATTTAGAGCTCATTTCACAGCAGTTTAAGGGGCTGCAATGAAGCTAATAGCCTTCTGCATTTCTTAAGTGTTTGTGATTTAAAAAATGATATAATATTTATAACACTTTGGAGTTATTTCCAAAAATAACATGGCAAATCTAATCATTATATAATCAGTACATAATAAAAATCCCAGTGCTGTGAAGGCCTGGTTTCAAGTATTTTTCATCATACTGTCCAATGTTTCATATATTAGGCAGGGTGATTAATGCAAAATAACCAGATGAGAAACACAACAGACCAAAATGTTTATCAGGCCTAAAATCCTGATCAGGGGAGAAAGAACTTTACAGATCTGTGACAGTAGCCCTTCTCTTTTGCGAAGCTGATAAGTTGGAAGAGGTTATAGATTATTTTGTCTCATCAGCCACCTAAAAGCAAGAGCAATTAACCTGAAGACACTGCTCCTTGCTCTCTACCCACATTTAATATAACTTGTTATAACTTCCTGTATTGAACTATCAGAACCATTTAGAAATGAGAAGTGCTGAACACTACAGTAATCAAGTCACTTATAAAACAGTCACACAATAGGAGGAGATAGAAATAAAGTTGGCTTAGATCCTTCTTCACATAATTTAGTTGCAAATTCCCATTGGTAAAACTGAGAGGAAAATCTCATTCAGTGATGTAAAACATTTTTGTTGAAGATGCAGCAGTTGCATCTGTGATGATATTATTTATGTACTATCAAGTATTAACCTTTATCCATTTATCCAACTGTCAATGACATGATCACTGCATATAAGTGATGACCTCAATAACAGGAATTTTAGCGAACCAGTCCTCTCCTCTTTTTTTTGTCATCCAGGAGCAAACCAAGTCCAGGAGCCTCTAAGTTCAGTGATGCTACATAAGATCCCATTGGGTTTTTATTGATTGGGCTAATCAGTTTTTACCTTGCTTAACCTATCTGTGCTTAAAAGCCATTCCTAGTTCAGATCTGCTGAGATCTGGCTGGTTGCCACAGATTCTCAATTCAAGACCTCAGATACCTTAAGTTCTTCATAAAGGAATTGTATCTGTGACATTTTCCTTAATTACCAAGTCAGCCAATGCAGTTATGTATTTTCCCTAACCACCTCGAGGTGTGTGGAGGTAAAGGATATAAATAGAGACCCTTTAAATACTAAGATCCAATGACATAACGCCAACCAGAACGCCTGCTGGGTCTCTTCAGTCACCTTGAAAATTTAAGAGCTGCTGATTTCTGGACTGTGATTACTGTTGATTCACTTTTCCCTACCGTGTATATCTGTATGCATTCTTTGTCTTAATGACAGGCATTAGCGGTTATTTATTAAGTATTTTTAATTCTATGTTACAATATTTTAGTCTTATATCTATCAAAGGCTATGAATTTTCTGCATTCTCAGTACTGCTTATTCATTAATCCTCAAGGACTGAGTTTGGAAATACACAGTAGGAACCTTGAGCATATCAAGGATATAAATCAAACCTAGTAGTTAATGGCTACTGAGTCAAGATATTATATTTAACATGAATATTGGCCTGATAATTTTGTGCATAGGCCTGGACTTATTAATATCCGTAGCTGCATTTGTTATTTTTTAACACTTGACTTGATGTGAGCATTGGGATTTGTTTATAGCCTCAGAAATTTTTTTACAATCTAAATGGCAATGTGCCTAATATGGTAGTGCTGGGTTTTATTGAATAAATATATTAAATAATAATGGGATGGTAAATATTACAATTGCCCATGTCTGCAGTTGTTCCACTCTGCTATGGAGGCTGTTAGGATTTCTAATCAGATGCATGTCATAAACTGTAAATGGGAATTCTACATCCTAACAAAACTGTTGAGTCAGAGAGTATTCAAAACACCTTTCGTCTTCAGTATGATATCAGAGCTACTTCTCATTTCAGCAGGTCCACTGTAGTTAATTGTATCATACTGTTACTAAATATGCATGAATTTATAGTAAATCATTCCACGTACAAGAAGACATCTGTTAATTCACTGCTTGCAGTTTATTAGACTAATATGTGTAAACTGCTTTGAGCAATAAATTACAAGATTAGGGCTTTTAATGTTTAGGGATATCATTAGGCATTGTATGCTGGAGGTAGATTTGACAAATGTTCTTTGCTAATGGAGTATATTTAAAGGTAAATCTGCATGAATTAATTTTAATTACTGTCATATTAAAGGATATAAAAACAACTAATGTCAAAGGTGTAAAAGTACTGTTGATTCAGAGTGTTATCACGTGTATATGATAAAAGAACCCTGTTTACTTAAGTATTTCTTCAAATAAACAAACATGTAGACTTCCCTTTGAAATTGCAACCATGCAGTGACCTGAATTTTTCAGGCTTTTATATCTTTTTAGGCTCTGTAATGAAGTTTAGGTATTTAAGCATTAAGGAGAAGCAACCAGCTGGGAACACTGAAGCAGCTGTATGATAGATAGTATGTGAATGCACAGGCTGAAGGCATGACAAATCCAGCTGTTACCTGTGTTTGGGAAAGGAAAAGGTTTTGTCTAGCTTTTTGTTTTGTAGAGAGTAAAGGGAAATTTTGACATGGCACAAGCAGTTGTGTCTCAGGATCCGTCTGCCACGTAAAATACTGTTCTTTATCTATTATTTTGTTTTCTAATTTACCACCAAGATTACCATTTTTAGTAAGACAAAGGCAGAAAAGGGAATGGGAGAGCTTCAGCGAGCCCTACTTTTGCAATATTTCATAAACACTGTCAGCTACTAACTTTGCAAATACGGAAGGAAAATGACAGCAGTGGAATAGTGTAAGTTAGATTGGATTTGGTGCAGATCTAAGAAGCTCTGATGAGCTATTACAAAACAACAGGAACAACTTACTGGCAACAACTTGCCTTTTCAAAGGAACAACATGAAGGAAGTCTGTGATCCATGAAACTACTTAATGGACTGGCATCCATAATGCAATCTTTCATCTCTATCGTGGAAAGCTGATTATAGACACCATTTCTTATACCAGCAAATACACTTTGCTGTACAAATAAGTGGGTTTATTCATTTTATTTGTTCATTTTTTCTTTTTAAAAGTTCCTTCTAATGAACCTTACTTACGTTGTATGCTGTAGTGGTACTCTGAAGTTAGGAAAAAAAAAAGATTTGCCTTTATCTTATGAAACAGCAGGCTGTTCTGTGGCTTAATGATCCAGCAGAACAGAGAGGTTAGTAAGGGCCATGACAGGCAGTGGTTCTGGAGGAATTTGTGACTCACAACTCAGCCAAAGCACACTCTGAAGTAGAAACTCCACCGACATTTGAAGTTATGCTGTACACACACTTTTGCTTCTGGGCAGTGAGTGCCCAGGTCAGTTACCCTGCCCTTTCATGCCCCATTCCTACTGCTCTGGTAGGATCTGGAGTAGGTGGCAGCACAGAACTGACTTTTTTTCCTTTTTTTTTTCTTTTTAACTTTTTGATTTGCTACCCTCTGTGTTTTTTAAGTGCCTGACTTCTGTGGGAAAGATGGAATGTCATTCAATGTCTGGTCTATGCTTATGACTGGCAATGGACAAAGGATGCAGCTATATGGAGACGTCCTAAAATGGATTTTAGCATTCCTGGGGTTTTTTTGTTTGTTTTGCTCCAGATATCTAATATATTTCTTTTTAAACTCTATTTTCTGCCCCTTCTGTCTCCCTGAATTTGGAAAATGTCTGGAATGAGATGCATACAAATTGACATTACCAAGTGTCTGGCTCTGAAAACTCCAGCATCTACCGAGGCAGGAAAAGCTTCAACTCTTCTGTATTAACTGTTATACATGAAGAGTCCCATCATAGTGCAGTAGGGAATAGTGACATATACACAAAAACTATTATAGCCCATCATTCATTTTCCAGTAGAATAATTCATAAACAGTCATAAAAGTTTAGCTATGCCAAGTGGCAAACTTCCCATCGTGCTACCCTGAAAAGCCTAAGATTTTTCATTTTACAATGTAAACATTTTATTATGACACTTTTTGATTAGAATCACATAAATCTCTCAGCAGTGAATTCATTGCATATTTTTCTTGCTGAGAATGTAGCTGCAAGTAAGCATCCTCTGATATTCTTTGTATGTAATTTACTTAGGAAAGGTAGCAGAACAATAATAACACCACACAAATATTGGATCAAAAATTATAGAGAAGAGTATTTTCAAGGGGAAAGAGAGCATAACACAAAAGGAGCAAATAAAGGCTTATTTGCCATGTGTTGTTTGCAAAATGTTTTGAACATTTTATTAAATATATCTTCCGTGTGAATTATGCATACGCTCCTGTGCCTTTGGGAAGATGCAAAACACTATATAGGACGAATGGAATACATGGCCTCCTGATGGTTTCTAAGATATTGCTTTAAATGAAAAAATGAACAATTTCATACCAGCAAGGATGATTTTATTCCCTTTCAACATGGGTAAGCAAGAACATTGCAGTGAAGGGAAGATTTCCGAATGTGTTCTCTCACTGGATCCTGCTGCATGGCATTGCAGGGAGATATTGCATATTGCTGCACCAAAATTTAGTTTCTGTAGGCTAAAAAATTATCTTCCCAGTAAGCTGCAACTGAAAGCAAGGTGTGTTCTAATTTCTTTAATAATTCCAGTGAAGTCTAGTAACTTCTTAAACCTTTACGTGTCCAACACCTGACTGGTGTTGGGTTCAAACCATGAATCCCTCTGGTGGACCAACTAGACTTGCCCTTCTGAGAGAAGCAAAAGCTATTACTGTGTGAGTGAGTAGCCAAGGCTGATGCAGAAGGGGCTTTTCAAATGTAGTGGTCTCACTCTCACTCCTGTGCTCACTGTTATTTGGATCACACCTTCTCACAGCTTTCCCATGTTAAATCCGAGTTGGGGGCATAAGTTTTAAATGCATATTTTTTCCTCTTCATACTTTCAAGAAAATATTTCAGTTTCTAAATGTAGTGAAAAAAGTTAAATGAAAGTTTTGGATGGTAAATATATAACACAACCTGAATTATTCTGCAAGTGGAAAATACCAGTTTTGCCATTCATCTCTTCAGGAGCCTGTTCAAGTTAATTTGAGAAGACAGGCAGGCCTCTGACATACAATATATGATGAGTCAGCCAGAGACTTAGAGAAGTACTCTGAGGGGAAAACAACCCAACTTTTTACAGGACCCAGATCAGAAAATTGGGTTATTATTGTTATAGAGTAGTTGGAAAAGGCAGGCAAAAGTGAATGTTCCTGCTGTCCATACACTGTGCTAGAAGATATCCAGTTCAAAATGTTCAGCATCACCACTACAATAGTGCTTCATGTCTTGAGCTTAATTTCTCTCTTAAACTTTTGAAAGGTCAGATAAATGGTAGCCACACTAACAAAATCACCATTCCTCCTCCACAAAGAGCAGCAATAAGGAAAAAAGTCACTTATAAAATCAGACAAGTTCTTGTATTCAGACACCATTGGGAGGAGAGAGATATGAATCTTATGTTGTTTGTGGCTTGTGCCTGGTAATGAAGGAAAGTTTGAAAGCAACACTTACCAGTAATCAGGAAGGATTACTGGGTGTTATTGAGCCAGATCTTCCTGCCTACTTTTTGTAATGGGGTTTACAGTATAAAGAAAATACTGAATAAAACCAATTGAAAATGTGACTTACCCACCATAAAGGCATATGTGTCCATTTTAGATGTAGGATACAGTATTTTCTTTTGTAAACTGATCTATCTTCATTTTTCTGTTTCCCAAAAATGACCTTGATAAACTGCATCCTAACTTCCTTCTCAGATGATTACTCTTGTGGCTATGGATCTCTGAAAGAACTCACTCAACTACAGTATTTCAGAAGAAACTGAAGTACAGATCTTGAAAGCTGAAAATAAGTGCCAGCTTTTGCTTTATTGTTATGTTTGTCTTTCCACATCAACGATAGGGAAGCCTGGACAGGAGGAACCAACAGAAATATTCCTGCTAGAGATTAAAGGGATAATTAGAAGCTTCCAGATAGCAAAGGCACTTGCCTTTTTGCCTTGATGCTTTATAAGCTTTGAAATAAGATCAAACACAAGATGCTTTAGTGTTTTTGAGGTCTATCAATAATAGTAGCTTCTAAAAGGGAGATTATCACAGTTTGTAGTGGCTTCTCAGTGAGCTGGCTGTGCAAGAGGTTTTCCTACGACTGAGTCATCAGCTTGGTGCATGAATTTGGAGCCGAGGTTTTCACTGGATCCTCCAGAGAGTGATTCAGAGTACTTTTAGAATAATTTTAACTTCTCCATGCAGATTCAAGGCTTTTTAAGAACACCTGATTACTGCCTGGATGTTCGCTAATTATGTAGGGATCTAAGCTTTGAGTCTAGGCCCCTCAGATATCTCAAGTTACATGGTATGAGCTACCATCCCATCTTCTCAAGCTTAGGCATTAATTCAGATGAGGTTACACACACACTGTACCAGTCAAATGTACAAGAGACTGGGCATGATTAAAGAAGGGGATCATCATGGAAAGACTTAGATCCATTTAGAAAAGCTCCAAATACCTACCAGATGTAGGTAATTGTTTTAAGACTTTTAGATTGCAGGAGAAGATCAAGATTCAAAATTCTCCTAAGCATTTAAGATTTAGAGAGCAGAGTGCTCTCAGTCATCAGAAACACCCCTTCTCCAGCTCACTGAAACTATTCTCTCTTGTCCATGTCCCCAAGATCCTTTCTGTGTCCCAGCTTCTCCAAATCTTTAGTAAGCAAAGACACTGTGAGGTTTATTTCTATCTGTACCAGTTTAGCATGATGTGTTTGATTTGAATATCATCAAGGTCTTTTAAACAACATCTCTAAGCATTCTCTAGGATAGTTTTTAGTAAGAACTTACATTTTCGTTCACCCAGTCACCCAAGAAAATATTTGCATAAGGACCTTATATACTTTAGGTTTAAAAAGATAATATTTACTTGAGGAAGAGATTAATAAAGAAATCAAATTCAATAACTAGTGTGTCATCACTAGATCATCATTTTTTATTTTTGCTCTGGAGAGGAAGAACGGTTTTGTTTTGCAGCTGTACTACATTTACACAAGAAACCTGAACAGTCTTTCCACAGTGTTATTTTTCTGATGAGTGGGCAGTTTTAATAGTCAACTGCATCGTAGATGACACATGAATTGGGAGATGTCTGCGTCCTTCCTCCTCGTGCCTTATGCTCCCTTTTGAATCCTGGGAGCACTTTTAATAGTGCTACAACAGAGAAGGGGGAATTGCAAGGAGCTTCTTAAGTCCCCTGCTGCTGCATAGAAACCTTGTCAGAAATGTAGTGAGATTTACCTCAAAGCTAGTTAGATTTCTTTTCTCCAGTATGCTGATTAGAATACTGATTTAAAACCTTGCTGCTCTAAAGGCTCGAATCTTTTTCCTAATTTTCAGCTTTGTAATCCATGGACAATTTACATTGTTCCTTTGCCAGCTTTGTCCTTCATTGTAAGAAGCTGCTCTTTTACAGAGTTTACAGGATATCAATCTATTAAAAGCAACCAAATTATTTCGTAACCTATTCTAAACCACCTAGGGTAAATCTCATTTCCTGCTACATGCTTACTTTCTCAATTATTCAAGTGGCCTTGGTTTTGCATCTGACTTGTTTGAATTAAAGTTATTAGGCATGTCTCACTAAGATTGTATTCTGGGCAGAGAAGTAGGAGTGGGGTTTTTTTACACCCCTTAGTACATCTTTATGTATCTGTATATTACACTTCATGATATACGCATCTTTATTTATCCTGCATGACATCAGGAGCTTGCAGTCATTCTGTAATAAGCTACTAGAGTCAATTCTTCCCTTGCTCAGTCTTGTTCGGACAGGAAACTCCCAGAATATGGCAGGACTTGTTTCTAGTTGACCTGCAGCTGATTGAGTTGTACCATTACATTTTATCTTATTTCTGTTCAATGAAATAGCCCGATCTTTTTCATATTGCAGTACACCCTAACATTACATCATCAGTAAATGTCATTGGAACCTTCTTATGATAGGGATGAAACCTTTAATGAAATACTGATTTTTAAAACTTATCTTCTAATTTAAGTAGGTTTTTTAATTGCTTTTGTCATATCTACAGAAATACATGAGGGCATAAGCATCTTTATATATTACACAGAGGTCTTTTAAATCTACTGTTATACTGTTAGAAATATATTCACAGGAGTAAAAAAAAAAAAAGCCCAATATGCAAATGAATACAATACTGAGGAATGAAGCTTCTGACAGAGAATGTAGTAATTTTTATACCAATACTAAAGTATCTTAGTACCTGTTCAATGGTTCCTGAAGCAGGAATTTATATTTGTCTGCATCTTTTAGATGGTATATACTGAAAAGATATCCTCAATAGACAACAGACTGTGTCTATCTCAGGACAAAAATCTGTATAAATTTTGATTATAAGCAGTATTGGATTTTAGCTTTCATCCATACTTAATATTTAATAGTTCAGTCTTTGCATTTTGGTAGACAGCTTTACTGGTGCTAAACTGTGTTAATTTTCTTTTGCTGGTGTATTACACTCATCATCTTAATCTCTTATGCTGTAATTAAGTTCCTTACTGTTATCTCTATTACTAATAAATGTTAGGTAGCAATCTGGCAATATTTTACTAAACAAAAACAGTCACTTATGTCTACTCTTTATTTTCTCTCCTGTACAAGTTTTTTTATTTTCCCCGAAACTCTTGCTATTTCATTATATTTGGTGTTAATTTTGTGCCTTCTCATTTGTTTCTAGACAGGATTTTTGATGTTGTTTCTACTACAAAACAGATGTGTCCTTGTAAAAGGATAATCTACTCGGGGTGATGACAAAGATGACATTTTGGCTATTGAGGTCTATCAAGGGAAAGTTCCTACTGTCTTCAGTGGCTATGGGATTTTGCCCTAATTGAATAAGATCCTTTGGATATGAACCACTATTACATTTTCATTGATGTTGTCTCATGTTATTGTTCTCCCCAATGTAATATTGTATCAATAGGGCTATTATAAATATATGGTTTTACTCACTTTCAAAATGAAAAGCTTTACTCATCTTTTCAGGGTTTTTTCAATTCATTCCTCTTGCTCATTCCACTTACTTTTATTCTCTAATCTTTTTTCACTCCTTTGTGACAATTTAAAGTTGATCTGAACTAAAAAGGAAATGCAAACCCAAAACATTCTATTGTTCTCTGTTCTGTTTTTCCAACACCTTGAAAACTAAATAAATCTGTGGGCCCATGTATAAAAGGAATTTGCTTTCATCTCACTCTAAATTAGGAATACTGGTAACATAGATATAAAACGTGTCTATAGCACTTTGGAAGTTGTGCTGGCATACTTTAACGTGTGGGACAGTATTTAAGGTAGCTGTAGTTCCATTTTACAAGTGTCAGCCTTAACCATATCTCTTTAAATAACCCATTAGAGTGCCCTAACAGGAAAATGTGCAGCTCTCAGCTGCTTCTGTATATGCATAATGCAGAAAGAAATCAGATCTCTCATGTGCCCTGTGGCTCAGAGACTTTTCCATTCAATTAATAAGCACTGAAGTAGATGACGATATTATTAAACAAGTTTTTAATGGAGGAAAGATTTTCTAGACTTATGATATGGATTATTGGCAGAACCAAGTATTATTCTGAAATAATGCATTTTTGTTATTTATTGAGAGGTAGAAGGAATATTTTCTCTTGTGGCCAGATAGCTGATCTTCCACAGTCATATACTTGCAGATTTGCATATACATGCACATATTTAAGAAGGCATGCGTACTTTACTTCTTTAATTAGGTATAACTGTTAATTGGTACACTGACTTCAGCCCGCCACCATCAGAAGTATGGCATAGTTCAGTATTGGATCTGAAGTTTGCCATTATTGCTCAGTTTTGACTTAGAGCTCTTTGTTTTGGGCTATGTGGTGGAGTCATTAACCCATGGGAGTTAGACAGCAAGTACAGGCCTCCTGAATACAGTTCTAATATGACCAAAATATGAAACAGAGGTTCAGTGACATTAAAATAGTCTCTCTTCAATGCAGTGATTGAAACCACAGTCTGTTTTTAATGTAACAGAGATTTAAAAAAATCTCACACACTTTATGGAACTACAGACAAAGGTTATTTTCTGTTTACCTTGTAAATTCAGGTTTTCAGGAACTTGATTGCAGTTAGTATTTTTTAGAGTGAGGCTAATTAATACCTAGCCTGATCCCAAGAAGAAAGCAATGCCATAAGGTGAGGACGATTAAGAGCCAGAAGTCTTACTATCCACCTCTTCGAACTGATATCATAATGATGACTGGAGTAAGAAGAAAGGCAAGAAAATATGAAATAGATAAAGAGCCAAGAGATAACGTAAATGTGAAGGAAGCATGCAAAATGAACTAGGAGAACAGGAAGAAAGAAATAAGACTTGATACGCACTATGGGAAGGTTGGTTTGCTGCTGTGGGGATTTTCCAGTGCTAGAAGAAATTGTACTGGGAGATGTTTGTGCTCAGTGGTGTCTGCAGTTATCTATATTCAGACCACATTAGACAGAGATGGAGTGAAGTTGTTTAGATTCTTCAGTCTGAGCTCCCTAAAATAGTTTATTGTATTCCATAAGGATTGTTTTTATTTCAGATAGACATAGGAACATTGTGTGAGAAATTCTTGAGCTATTTCCGCTACAGAAACTGATTTTAAGAGGCTTTGGTCAAAATAACAAAATTGAATAGGTCTAGGAATGGGTATGAACTTTTACTAAGCCTCTGAACAACCTTTAGCAAAATGTAATCTCTAGTTTTCTGTTCTTATTCTGCCTTGGGACTCTAGATTGGGGGTCAGGGATTTACTTGCTTAGCACTTTTTTTCTGTACGTCAGTAAGATTCTAGTGGTCTTGATAGATAGCTTTCAGCCTAATAACTACAGATTGCAGGGGTAGGATGAATCAAAGGCAAAGGATGTTGGGATATAGAGTGTGATCAGGCAAATACTAGGGAAGGAGAAGAAAGTTCAGCTCAATGTGATCTGTGCAGCACTTGGTTCTCTTATTGCTCTATAACATTCAGCTCTAACTTCTGTGAGCTTAGCACAACTCTCTATGATACTGGATGGATTTTTTAGAAAATATCAAATCCTTTTACTGAAAGTGTTGTTCTAATAAAAAGCATCTAATATGTGCTGCTTGACTGAAAATTTCTAATTGATGATCTTGCAAGAAAGTTGGCAGCTGGATTGATTTATCTCAGCCAGTGAAATAAAAAGCAATCAATAACAAAAGGTAAAATAAATGACTAGTAATAGGTGTATCTGATTGTTTAAATGAAGCATACCATATGCATTATTATGCCTAACAGCATGTGAAATGCACTTCAGATATGACATTGGTGCTAGTTTACTAAATAATAAAGCATAGCAGAGTGATCAAGACAACATTAGTGGACAACATTATTCAATCTAAGAACCTCTTTTTAAAAAAAAAATTACATTTGTTGCTTTGTGGTAATTGTAACTGCAGATTTCATAATTTTTAAATTGCCTGTCTCTCTCATTCATCAGAGAGACCTGTTGAGCTGCTGCTGACTTCAGCTGTGTGTTCATAGCACAGTGACAAAGCTAGAACAATTGCTCCCTATGAGCTCAAGGGCACTATCTTGAAGGTAGTCTGAAAGTCACGAGAATATCCAGTTCCTATAGATTCTTATCCAGGGCAGAAAACAGAATATGTAAGACAGTAACTGATCTTAAATTGTCTTCTCCTTAACCTTCCCTGCCTGACAATTGGGTTTATTGGCTTCCCATTCCTGTCTGGAATGCCCACTGTTATAACACTTTAAGCAGGAAATTATAACCTGCTAAAAGGTAATAAGACATTTGGCAATATAAAGAGGAATGAGAACCTACCTAGAGAATTCTTTTCAAACAAGGACTAGAGATTAATATAAATGCGAGGGGATTAGGTGTACTTAACAAGCGATCAATCAGTAGCAAAAATGACCCATGGAGAGGATCCCAGCCAGATCTTACAAAGGGATTCCCAGTCTTTGAAAAACTAGGACTTCTAATCTATTCCAGAATTTTTATTTGTTCAACACCCTTCTTGAAATCCCAGCCAATCTCAGATTACTAGGAAATAGTATAGGAAGAGAATGTTCTTCATCAGCTATAGTTGTGACAAACAGGTCATCAACTTGTTTTGGTCTTTGTCTGGTGCTTCTTCTTTCTGTTAGTTCATGTTTACTTGTGATCCATCTTTGCTCCAACACTTATTCTGGTCCTACATGTGACCAAGTTGCTGAGCTGCAGAAAACATTGCTTCAGATTACGTAGAACTTGTATACTAGGAAATTGTTTGATTTAAAGTGTCATCTTTCTTGGAAACCTTTGTTCTGTTGTGGGAGGAAGAATGACATTTCGTGGGAGTTGCTCTCTGAAGAGAGACAGAGCCACTTCATCTCCACTGTTCCTGAAGAGCATGTTGTTGTCAGTAAAGAAGTTCTCTTTTATAAGAAAGAGAATAAAAGAAGTTACCAGAAGAATCTTGACAGAGAAAGTATGTATGCCAATATTTTCCTCTGCTAGAATAAACCACACAAGATCATTTTCACAATGGTGAATCACACTCAGGACATGAAGGTGGAATAAGTCTAAAAGCTTTTATTACACTTCATGGAAAATATAATTTGGTGGGCTGTTTAGAAGCAGACAATTGAAGTTTACTGTCTCTTCCAGTTCTGGGTCTCATGGTTGAGAAACTCCCACATTCTCAACCAGCCACAGATTCCAGTTTCTCTTTTGGTTTTTCCATTTTTGGTCAGTATATGTTTTGGGTTTTTTAGCGTTTTGTCAATGCCTTAAAAAAACCCATAATTTTGTTGAGTGCTGAATGCATTTCAGCAAAATTGACCAAATCATTCAGAATGAAAAGTAAAGCTGAGACTTAAAATGCTTCAGAAAGCCTTCAAATATACCCTTTTGTCATGTCTAACTTTCTTTTCTACAGAACTCACAATCTGCTCACAAACATTTTTTGAGAATGTTGCTATAATGGAGAATGGGGTTCTATTCTATTTTTCAGTGTCTTCTGCTTTTAAGAATGGCTGCAAGTTAAGCTTGCAGGACATTAACTGAATACAGACCATAGTTTGGAGAATTAACAAGTTTGGAGAATAAACAGTCTTTCTAAAAAAAAAGGACTTTTGGGGTAGACTTTTTCTTGATAAGCATTTCAGTTCTTAACACAAAAAACAGTCCTTAAGGTTAAACTGAAAGTAGGAATATTTTACTTGTGGTTCTTGGGTATAGTTTTCGAAACTATTACTTGTCCTTGAGATTAAATGATAGAACGATTCCTTCTCATTTTGTTCTTCAATATGGGCGTAAATATTTATCTTCACAAATTAATGAAATATTCTTAAAATATACAAAGATTTAACCTCAGCCATGACTTTACTATTATTAATGCACATTATTTGCATAGAAGCAATACTGATGAGCTACAGGCATGGCCTACATTTTATACAGAATTAGAAATTTTAAAGGAGACATGTTATATAACCTTTCTGTTGAAGAAGATGATGAGAGTCAGAAGGTGGACAAAGGAAGATGAAGAAATGGGAGACTGATATCATTTTGTCAGTATTGTAAACGATGTTCTCAACACACCATCTGGTCATCTGCTTTATGTATTGTTTTTAAGGATGCTAGATCAAAAAGTAGCTTTTCAAAGGATGTTGTGGTTTAACTCCATCTGGCAACCAAGCACCATGCAGCAGCTCACTCACCTCCCTCAAAGTAGCATGGGGGAGAGAATCAGAAGTGTAAAAGTGAGAAAACTCGTGGGTTGAGATAAAGACAGTTTAATAGGTAAAGCAAAAGCTGCATGCAAAAGCAAAGCCGAACAAGGAATTAATTCACTACTTCCCATGGGCAGGCAGGTGTTCAGCCATCTCCAGGAAAGTAGGGCTCCATCATGTGTTAATGGTTACTCGGGAAGACAAATGCCATTGCTCCCAATGTCCCCCCCTTCCTTGTTCTTCCCCCAGCTTTATATGCTGAGCATGATGTCATATGGTCTGGAATATCCCTTGGGTCATTGGGCTCAGCTGTCCCAGCTGTGTCCCCTCCCAACTTCTTGTGCCCCCCAGCCTGCTCGCTGGTGGGGTGGGGGGAGAGGCCTAAAAGGCCTTGACTCTGTGTGAGCGCTGCTCAGCAATAATGAAAACATCTCTGTATTATCAACACTGTTTTCACTGCAAATCCAAAACACAGCCCCATACTAGCTACTGTGAAGAAAATTAACTCTATCTCAGTCAAAACCAGCACAAAGGGAGATATGAAAAGATAGGCTTTCTGGTATTTGCAGGCAGCTCCTTCAAGCATAAAGTACAGGAAAAGGCCATTCCTTCTGAAATTATTCCTTCTGAAAATTTAAAGAGCAGGAGATGGGAGTTGATGCCATTGGCTGCTCTGAGACAGCATCTTGTCAGTGAGTCAATTCATTACCCTCTTCCAGCTGAGGGGAAAGGTCTTTCTGACTTTCATGTAGGGATGGCTCTTTGTCACATTGGCAGAGGTCTTGGTTACAGTAGTTTTACGTTGAAGGTACTGCCTTGAATTGCACGTTAATCTAGTTGAGAACAGGATGAGAAGAGAATCAGGCTGTTTCTTGACACTGAGTATGTAGATGGAAGTGACTTTAATGTGAAGGCCTGACACACAGAAGTAAATTCCTCTAACTTCATTTGAAGACTGTATGGTTTTATATAAAGTAAATTTGTCAGCATCGTGCCATTTGTAGATTTGGAAGACAATGTACACCTCAATATCATCAGTGCTTTAATTACCTCAGTAAGCATGATGCGTAGTGGCATTTCTGGTTAAAGTCCTAATTAGCCTTCTCTATCTAATGAGCATGTGAAGGTTTGGCTTGTGGCTTATTATCCTACTCATTATTATGAATGATAGGGCAACTGTATAAAGCCCCCAGTTTTACACTGCGACATAATTATTTATGAAAAGGCCTTGCCCCAGAAATGGAAATAATGATAATTACATTTAATCTTTTCATGGTTTATGCATTTTTTTGCAGTGAAACAGATGCCTATAGGACACTAATTACTGAGAGGGGAACTGCAATATGCTACCAGACAGGCTTATTGAAAATATATGAACCTGAGGTTACATTTTTTCATATCTTTGGTATCATTAATTTTCTTCTTCATGTATGTACTTCTCATGTGCTTGACTTCACGTCATATGCCTATTTTATAAGCACATTTATTGCTCAGTTTTAACAGCTTACAAGATTGACAGGAGGACTACATAAAGCTGCTTGTTTAGCACCTCTAATTGTGGCTACTGTTGCTGTTTCTGCACTGATAAGGGCACAGAGGCTGCTCGATACCAGGTATGCCTCTGATGTGTGTGTTTAAAGGTTAGCACAAAGGCAAGTGCTGGGTTTACACCAGTTAGAGTAGTTGGCAATATTTTGATGCTTTCTGTATACTGCTTGAGAATGTCTCCATTGGCTAATTGACTCTGCTTTCCTCATATATTCTGCCAGCATGATATCCTTAGCAGGCATCACAATGGGAATTTTCTTCTGTAATTTCATGATCAGCTGATTTATCTATTGTTGAAATGGACTTGAAAAAAATAAAATTGTTTAATGGGACATAACTTTTTGGAAAAGACTGTGTTTATGGACAACTTTGTAGTTTCTTAAAGTTTTAGCAAACTCATGATGAACATATTTTTGTGCTCTCAACAGGAAGGGTGGTGAAATGGCCTTGTTATAGGCTATCGCTAAGCTGGAGAGCTGCCTAGTTTTACAGCATTTCTTTCTTCACTGTTTAAGCGTGAATGATATTTGCAGCATTCTTAAATCTGAGAGCCATCACTAACAGCTTCTTTCTCGTGCATAGGCAACGGCCCTGTGCGCTGGGAGATTAGGCAGCAGGTCACAGTGCAGAGCAAAATAGAAGCCAGCAATATGCGAATGAAGTCAGTGTTTCCATTCTGTTCCCAGTGAGATAGTGATCTTGTCCCATGAATGTCACCTGGATTTGTGGTGAAGAAAGAATTATAAGTTTTACTATAGAAGTATTTGAATGATGACTGGGTACATGCATTTGGATATTAATGAATAATACAACACAGGTGGTATGTAATGATTTCTCTTGTCAGCTGCCACCCCATAATTTAACATCTTGAAAAGTGATTTTTATTTTGATTTCAGTATAAATCTTTATGTCTGTCTAACTGCACTGCTGGCAAGACAAGGAGGTAACAAACAAACGGATAAAGAGCTGTCCTGATTTAATGCTAGGTAACACTGAGCATCATTTCACCGTTTTAAAACGGTGCTGATGGATCACTTTGGTCACTGAGAGCATGTGGATAATAAAATGGAAAGCAAGAAGCCAAGAGCAGGAAACAAGAATATGTAGATAAAAACATTGCTACCATATGCCACTATTTTTATTATTGGCATTTAGCTTTTCTAAGAAAATACAGCAGAACTTAATGAAGGGAAACATTCTCACAATTACTCTGGTTCCTCAAAAAAAAGGGACCTTGACAGCACAAGGCAAAATTGTCTCTCCAAGACTTCGAACCTCTCTTATGTGAAAAGCATTTGAAGGTATTAAAACAAATCTAGTGTATATTGTAGCATGGTAACATAATTTTAGCACAGATGTCACAAGAAATTACACCATTCCCAAACAGTGATGTTTTGATCACTCCCTTTAGGATAAGGGTTTCTGCCTTGTTACTGATACCCGCTACCCTGACGCTGAGATAACCACGTATCTCTTGTTTTCAGGCAGTTACCCAAAGCTATGCATATAGTAAGCTCATTCTTCTTTTTGCCATGGTATTCTACAGTCTTCAAAATCTTGTACAATGTCTTTCTTCAGTTGCTGAACTGTATCACAATGTGACTTTGGTCACTAAAGTTACAGTTTTCATTTTCAACAGTATTTAAAAAAACGATACAGAAAAGAGTTAATGGAAGAGATTATTACACTTTTTATTTCTCCATAAACCTGAGTCACAGTAAAAGAAATGCTTTGGATATAACATTTTTATCCTTATCCATTAACACTGTCAGTAGTAGTGTTTTAAATTCTGTTTTTATGAGTGGAGTATTATGAAGGAGAATGACTTCTTAAGTAAAGAAATCTACTTCATCATTTAAATTATGATCTCGTCTTTCCGCACACTTCTCTTTTGTGGTTTGCTTTTGTTGATTGGCTCTTTTATATGTTCTAGATGTACATAGCTTAGTTCAGCAATTCTTTATAGCAAGGCAGGTAACTAGGGAAGATGCTGAACGTGGGATACTTTTGTAATGGAAAAAAGCCCACTCATGACAAAATGGAGCCATGCTGAGTAGTCCTGAAAGCTTAAATAGGTAATTGTAAAAGTGGATACTGCTTATTCAATATTCTGATAGAAATAGAAACTTTTAATTTCTCATGTTTATTTTTTGCTACTAATTGGACATCTTTGGTTTTGTTAGTATTAGTGAAATAGAAGATTTAATGGAAAAGCAAATGATTTTTTTTTTCAAGTCTTAGCTGCTTTAAAGTATTTACACTGTTAATTCCTGCCTTTATATCTGAAGGTGCATAAGGCTGAATGAAATATTTATTAGCATGCTCACAGCCCAAGTTGGATCCTCAGTTGTTCAGAGCTACCTTAATGAGAAAAAAGAGGATGCGTAGCTGTCCTAGAAATGGATATTGCTCCTGCTACAATGAGCTGCATGATATTAAGGACTGGCAGAATTCAACTGTTCTTCTTGGATAATGTTTCTTGGTGGTTACAGTGGTTAGTAGTTTGCCGAAACATGTCGCTGAACTATATGGTGTATAATATTCCATTAAAGCAGTATATGAATTTGCAGGAGCTTCCTTGAACATAGCTACATAGTTCTACTAAGTATTCTACTTCATAGAATAGAATCATAGAATGGTTTGGGTTGGAAGGGACCTTAAAGATCATCTAGTTCCA
>NW_010973092.1:14463278-14495101 GCF_000737465.1 Haliaeetus leucocephalus | reverse complement strand
TAAGGTCTCCCCAGAGCCTTCTCTTCTCCAGGCTGAACAACCCCAACTCTCTCAGCCTGTCCTCATAGGAGAGGTGCTCCAGCCCCCTGATCACCTTTGTGGTCCTCCTCTGGACCCGCTCAAGCAGGTCCATGTCTTTTTTATGTGGGGGGCCCCAGAGATGAACATAGTACTCCAGGTAGGATCTTATGAGAGCGGAGTAGAGGGGGAGAATCACCTCCCTCGACCTGCTGGTCATGCTTCTTTTGATGCAGCCCAGGGTGCGATTGGCTTTCTGGGCTGCAAACACACATTGCTGGCTCATATTTAGTTTTTCAGCCACTAGTACCCCCAAGTCCTTCTCTGCAGGGCTGCTCTCAATTCACTCATCGCCCAGCCCATATTTGTGCTTGGGATTGCCCTGACCCATGTGCAGGACCTTGCACTTGGCCTTGTTGAACTTCATGACGTTTGCATGGGCCCATGTCTCAAGCCTTGTCAAGGTCCCTCTGGATGGCATCCCTTCCTTCCAGCTTGTCGACCACACCACACAGCTTGGTGTCATCAGCAAACTGGTTGAGGGTGCACTCAATCTCACTGTGCATGTCGCCAACAAAGATCTTAAACAGCACCAGTCCCAATACTGACCCCTGAGGAACGCCATTCATCACTGGTGTCCATTTGGACATCAAGCCATTGAACGCAACTCTTTGAGTGTGACTATCCAGCCAATTCCTTATGCACCGAGTGGTCCATCTGTCAAACCCACGTCTCTCCAATTTAGAGACAAGGATGTTGTGCAGGATAGTGTCAAATGCTTTGGACAAGTCCAGGTAGATGATGTCAGTTGCTCTTCCCTTATCCACCAATGCTGTAACCCCATGAACTGAATAAATATTTTTATTCAGTTCATGGAACTACATGAACTGAATAAAAATAATATTCTATTGTATTTTCCCAACACTACATGCATTGTTGAAGATGGTAATATATATCTTTTACTTGCAAGATACTTACAATAATTTGTTTTTTAAAACTGGGTGTAATCTTTGTGTTCCTGTATTAGGAGCTGAAAAAGGAGACTAACAGGACCAACACAGCTTATGAGGCAAATTTTTTTCCCTTAGGATGAATTCAGATCAGTATGGGCATAATCAATTCACCTGACTGCAGTCAAAATTCTGATGAAATGACTGGAAATGTCATGTGTATATGAGATGTCTAAAGGAGTTAATAAAAATGCACAGTCAGAGTCTGTACCGTTACGTAAGTATTACGATGCAGGTTTTAAGGGATTGTTATACTGAATAAAAGATACGTGTAGAACAATATGCAGAGCTGCTGTTAAGGCAATTAGTGTTTCCAGGATATGAGACGTATTTCTCTGTGGTATTTATTTTTTATGGAAAACTTCCCTTCTTATTACCTCTTCATATCCAGTACATTTCTGTAACCCTTTTTTGTATATATATGAAACTGCAACTCCTTCCTGAATGACATTCCTTTTAGTAAGGTTGTTGGTAAACTTAAGATGTCAAAAAAACCTGTATGGTGTTTCTACAAACTTGGCTGAAAGCACATGTATTTTTTTAAATCTGTGGTTAAGCTTCTTCTAAAAGGTTGTTTTATAAAATCACACAATATCCAAAAGCAAAAGAAAGATATGCTGCTAAATTGTGCTACTGTCACCATCTGGATAGAAAGATTATTGGTATTTTTCTTATTACTCATTAAAATCTACAAAGAACAAATGTATCCTTTGAAAAAAAGTGAAATAAATGGCAGCTATAGCTAGCACACTCAATAACGAGAGCTCAGATGTTGCTTTCTGTGCTTTCCATGTTAACTTAGTTCAGTTCTGTAGGAGATAATAAGATAGGATAATTTCCTGTGAGACAAGAAAATTCAGGCATGATTATGTGTGTAAGACTGGACAGACAAAGCAAAGGAAAAAGGATCATTGATAGTATTGAGTGTATCCTTAAATGTAGCGTGTCCTGTATACAATAGGAGATTTTAATATGTATTCTTGTTGCCGTTTTCCATGATGCAGCATTCAAATGCTTTGAAATAACACACCTTTCCAACAAAAAAAGTTGCAAAAGAAAATACACTGAAACCTTTTCCAAAAGCTTCCTTATTCTTTGAAGTACAGTATGAACCTGGTGCTGTACATTGACATTTGCATAGTTGTTTGAAATTGCTTCAGCGTTCCACAATATTTCCACAGTAAAGACACTTAATTTTCTGAACACTCTTTTGGGCCAAGTTGCACTTTGCAAGCCATGTTGTATGTACAGTATAGATGGTAAGTGTGCATCCTAAATGGTTATCTGGATTCTGTCAAACTATGTGTGGTTGATGAGTTTTCCCTACCCTCCTTCCTTGAGAGTACTAGTTTTGGTTTCTCTTCTCTTCCCAGCCATTGATTATCAGAGGAAACCAATTATCTTTGATGTTTTGGTGCTCTTTCAAATGAATGACGTTTGCCCATGAATTCTAAAATTATTAGGCAGGGAGGGAGAAGAGGAGAGAGGAAAAGCAAACAGACTGAAGGCAATCACAAAGGCCTTTTTTCATTTGAAATATGAACTGAAAACAAGAGCAGTGTCATGTAACATTGATTTTTTTTTTTTATTTATTTCCTTAGATTAGTTTTTCCTATAATAAATACAACCTGGAAATTGGCAGTTGTGTGGTTTTCATATAAAGCAAATGCAAGGAACAGCTATGATGCAACACATTACAAAGAATGGAGACCACTTCTGTTTATCCAGAGTTTTGGTGACAGTTACGTATTTCTGAGGAAAAAAGTTTATGATGGGACTTATCTATGATCTATTAGTTACTTAATTAATTTCAGTGTTTGTAGCCTATGGCACAGGAAAGCATCAGAATAACAAAATATTTCAGGTATTTTAGTTTATATATATTTTAATTAATGCAATAATATATAACATTCAGATGGATACATATCTTTACATTTACTGTGGCATTACTAAAGAGATGGACGATACATGTTAGTAGTCTAATTTTGCTTGGCAGAGGCAAAATGGAAGTTATAAATAGTCCCAGAGAAAGGATGAAACTATTGTATGCATTTTAAATTTTCTTTTTCTGGAGTAACTATTGATACAGTTATGAATATTCTGTCAGATTTTAGCAACTGACTCTGTTTGTAGCAGTATTCTGTGGAGTTTATGGTAATGATAGTTTTATGAAGGCTATAGTTTTATGAAGTCAATAGTTTTAAGAAGGAACACCTGTAACAAAGACTTTCATAGTTTATCACAAATATGAATACTTCCTGATTCTCATAATTTCTCATAACTTGGTGGACAATTCTGAGGAAGATTTTTAAGCCATAGCATTGTAAATTTAGAAATGTAGTCTTGATTTTAAAATAAAACATGAAACAGAATGTAACATGTTCAGTTTTCTTTCACTGCAACAAGTGAAAAGCAGACGTGAAGTTTGGGCCGAATAATTCCAATTATTAGGTACAGAGATTTGAAACACAGTCCTCTCTCCTGTAATGTTTTATAAAGAGACATCTCCTCTGAATTAAGAGATATCAGATAATCAATGAATCCAAGAATAACCTGTATTAAAGACGAATTGGTGATCTAAAACCTACTGGCTTGACTTCAGTCTTACTTGCTGTGATTTAACCACCACACTGCTATACCTGTCAGCGTATGCCAAATCTACACTGCGCAGGTAGGATCAGAATCAAAATCTTTCTGGGGATGTTGCATTGAAGGACTGTTTTCTTTGACTTTAAAGTTCTCTATTGGTTTCCAGTCATCATATCTATAGTGTTGGTTGCAAACTACATGCAGAACAGCTTTAAGCATGTGTTCTGCAAATGCCATATGAAAAATAGCCTCTTCTGGTAACCAAAGAAGATCACAAGAATGTTATGGCAGTACAGTAGGGGATGGAGACAAATACTGCTATGGTTGGAGCAACCATATATCATACAGAGTTGAAAGATGGAACAGAAAAGGGTCACAAACAGAATTGTGGTACCTTTTTTTAAAAGGTCAATACAAAACCACCCCAACCAGGATATATAAAAAGGGCAGTCTTGTAGGAAGCCAATTGCTGTTGATTGAGAGTTAGATGTGAAAGTATATAATTATTATTTTGCATATTTTGCCTGATGAACTTTACTAACATGCCCAACAAAATGAACTCAAGACAGTTAAAAATCACTGCATTTAATCTTCCTAAAAATAGCGACTGAACCCATAGATTTCCTTAAGTGTTGGGGGGGGGAACAGGAAGAAAATATATATATGTGTATGAGATATTTTGGTATGATTTGGTTTCCCACATACTAAAACCAGATTTAATCTTTCTGATTTTTTTTTTTTAAAAGCAAACTAAAAATAAAATAAAATAAAAATCCTTCCACAAGTCTTAATGACTGGTTGCCCACAGTTGTATGTCTTGCAACCTCCCTCAAAAAGCTGTCTAGTCTCTCACTAGTCCCCTAACTGCTTTTCTTTGTTCTATTGGCTGGCAAAGAGCAGCACATGCCATGGTAGCTTTGGAGCTACTCATGGATGACTGATCATCTGATTACTGCCCTTTAGCTGATGAGTGAAATGAGCAGAACAGCTAAAATTTGAATTCTCCCTGCTCTCTTCTGTCAGGGCACTAATTGGTTGCAGTTCTCTATTCAGTCATTAGAGTTCACAAAGTTGAAAGTTAAATTTGTGAAACCTTAACCTCATCAAATTTGGCTGAAATGGTCCAGTGAACAGAAAAGCTATTGCAGAGAGAATGAAGGACTGACAAATGATGATGGACAAACAGGGAGTGTGATATATATGTTTTGCTTTTTTAGAAAAGCAGGAAAAAGCAAAGATAAAACATAAGTACTTTCTAGTGTGTTACATAATCTCTGAAATAGCATAACTGTAATGGAAATAATTATCTTAAAATTGGATGCTGGTTTCAAAAACTCTAATCCTTATATCTCTGTAACTATACAGCTTTAATTTGTTCTTTTAAGCTACTTTGAGTCCTCATTAAACTAGCCATTTGATTTAGAACAACGTTCTTGAGCAACATAGACCTCAAAAAGTTAAGATTTATCTTACTGCTATATTTCTGTGCCTTAAACAAAAATAGTTGGTTTAGGAATATAATCTGCCTGGATCTCTCCTTCTAAGTATATTGATGCTGTACAGAATTTGCTTGGAAAACCTTGGAGATATGAAACTCTTGAATGTTATATCCAAATATAATATCTAACATGTAAAAGCACACACACTGCATAGAATGTGATTTGGGTTTTTGGAGGATATCTAAGCTGGGATCTTGAATGTTCAGAGAAATCATATCTGACCGGTAAACTCTTTCCATACAACTGGAAAATACCACCGAGGTCTAGTGCATGAGAAAGTTATTCGGCACTCCTAGTTTATGAGATCTTAACCTGAAAGTTCTTTTTAAAATAATGAATGTTAACTTTGGTGACAAATGGATGCTAAAATTGCACATCACTAACGCTTGGAAGAAATAGCGTAGACCTGGTGGTTGGATTGTACAGGTGGAAACGATAGTCTCCCACAAATTTCCTAATGCATGAATATGGGGAATTTGGGGACAAACATTTGGTAGGTCTGTTGTTTCTGACATTTCTGTGGTATAAATAAGGATGAACTCTGCTGAAATTGGTGGACTTGTACCAAGAAATTGTGGAAGTTAATTCAGTTCATTTTTTTCTGTGCTTAAATTGTTCCACAGATTTTAATTACTAGACACTCTCCATGCGCAAAGTGCATCTAGACATTACGGAAACATTATGGAACTTTTGCAATCATGTTATTTTAATGTTTCCTACAGATAAAAAATACATAGTTTGATAAGTAGGAGCATATAGTGTAAATATCTTCACTTGATTTTTATTTAAGAGCCTCAAAGAGTTTTCAAACTATCAAAGCCCAAACATGGCATGCAATATGCAAGATCCTAAGTATTCCTACAATATAAAGTTTAATTCCTTCCTCTGCTGTAAATAAAGTTGAGCACGGGCTAGAACCACATGACCTCCAATGGTCCAGTCAAATCTAAATTATCCTGTGATTCTGATTTTAAAATCTAATGAAACTTATTCTTTTTTATATTTAAGTTTATTAATAGAAGTAAAAGTGCTCTACATTGGGAGAAAGGATAGTGGCACTTGAAATGATGAAAGGAACGATATCTGAAAGTCTCCTAAACCTTGGAAATCATTAGGAAAAATCATGATCAAGGCATTTGGGACTGCCTAAGAGAAAGAGGAAAAGCTGACCTGGCAGTAGCTGCAAAGAACATTATAGCGGCTAAAGTGATTTTTATAACATTGCAAGATGTAGACAGCTCTACAGACAAATTTTTTTGCATGACCATGGACTACTGAAGGTCAGAATAAGCCAGTGTAGTGGAAGTGTGACAGTCATATTCGGTTGAGTGGTGCAGTGTGAGGACTTGAGAGAACCAGTTCTCCTGGCTTTTAGTCACAAATGCCAAAGGCATTGCACTTTCAAATCATGAAACTTTCAAAGGTCAAATATCTGCAAAAAAACAAAGCACGTACCATTGGTTAAATTACTGCAGTGATAACAGATTAATACTGTCAGTAAAACTGAAGTGATGATAATTGGAGTACTGAATAATGTTTACTTTAATATTCACTCTGCCAAACACGAAAGCACTTGATTTACATCCTCTGCGTATAGAATATTTTATAAAGTACTTAAAGAACATGTAAATTTTGCAGTTTGGGAATATGAAGGTTAGGATGGTAGAAGGCTATAGCAAATGATTTTTAGACATTTTCAAATAGCCGTTAGTGATAAAAGGCAGGTGAACTTGAACTCCGAATGCAATGCTGGAAGGAGGCAGGTGAATATATTACCAGGGAATGTTGGTGTAAGGACATGTGGAAGTGACACTGGGGACTTTCAAACTGTAAGAGTCCTAAAATTGTTTTGGCATTGTGAGAAGACAACTGAACACAGCAGGGGTCATGGACCCATGATACGGGAAAGGGGACCATTGGGCTGGGGTTCATAATCAGCTGTCAACACGGTATAAACATATTTCGCATTTCTGTGGCAAGACAGATGCTAACTGAATTGTTGACTTAGTATTTAACTATTAAGTAGCAACTGAATTGCTGGTTTATCATTAACATATTTAGTGAATTGCTAATTTAACAGTTAGAAGACCACAGGATAAACAATGCAATAATGTTGCAGTTAAGACACAGTGAGGGTGAAATGGCTGGTTCTCTCTGGGTCGGTTTTAGGAGGTGACTTCCCAGTAGGATAGCTGCAGGACAAGGACAGAGTGACTGGTTATCCTTCTGGATTCCGAAGAAGCAACTGGAAGTCAGAATAACTGACTTGTAGTGAAAGATCTAAGGAACTGAATTTATTTGCATATCCAAGAGAAAATGAATTTTAATTAGTGATAACACATATAAGAGGAGTAATATTCTAGTAGTTGATGGCTTTTCAATCTACTAGAAAAAGCAGGCATAAAATGTTCTGGCAATCATAACATGACAACAGATATACTTGGAATGAAACCCAGAAGCACATTCATAGCTGTGTCACTAGTTAACTTAGCATGGGAACAACTTACCTAAGGATGTGATGAACAATTTGCCGTTATCCAAAATCAGGAAAAAATGTAACTTAATCCTACATTTTTAAATGAATCTAGAAAAATATTGGGTCAAGGCAATTCAGAAGGTGAGCAAAAAATATTTCAAAGTAAAATGTAGTCATGTGATATACACTGGTTATTGCTTGTTTCTGAAATACAGTAGCATTGCATGTTTTTTATTTTCCCCTGGAGTCAGCTCAGTTAATCATTATTGTTGCTGAATACTGTAGTTAAGTTTTCTTTTTTTCTCTGATAGGTGGAAAGTGTTTATATTTCATCACATCCACTTTTGGTGCTGTACTTGTCAGATTCCTACTCAATTCAAGAAAAGAGGGTCCTGTCCACCATTTTATAATGTCACTAGATAATGTAGACAAGACAGGCAAAGTCTTTGCTGAGATGAGAAGATTAGATTAGATACTACTTTGTGCTTTCCAAAAAGGACAATGCTTGCTTCTAATTTTATCTTGACTGTGCTTCCAATGGCAACAGCTCAGCTTTGAAACACTTTTCAGCAGGAGCTGGGAAGAAATTATTTCCAGGAATGGAGTTATTTTTATTGTCCACAAAGAAAGGAAAGGTCTGGCAAGTGTTTTCTTGGGATCCTCATTTAAATTGCCGGTTGTGAGTTTAGTGTCCAAGAAGAGCAAAATGTCCCAGATTGTAAAAATTCAGACTTTTTAAATACTTCCCCACTCCCAGCAGTACACTTCACTTTGTTTTGGAATTTGCACTGGTGTTAGATGGGAATATAAATTCCAGAGTCACTTGTGCAACATATTACTAAGAAAGGCTTAGTTGCTTCATTGTTTCCCTTTTGTTTTTCTCTTGGCCAGAGGTCAGGCAAAACACTATTTCATAGGACAAGCCCTTTTTTTTGCTATCACAGTGGCGCTTTTTACTAAGAAAGGAAACAATAGGTAATCTGTTACATTCCAGATGGTGCAAAATCAGTAACCAGTATAACTGGTAAGAGAGATCACCAGGCATGCTAGCATATTCTGCTTGAGCAATGTGAATAGCTGACTAGGGGATATGCTTTCAGTATATACCTCTGAATGTCAGGCATAAAATCTGATGCATATTCCAACTATATGTAGAAAGTAGATCAGTAGCTTCTTGAGAAGAACTTTAAAAATTTTAACAAACAGAAAGAAGGAATTAGCACAGACATAACTAAGTCTGTGGCACAGGAGAACATGAGACCAATGTTTTCTCTATAGTTTTTCAAGAAC
Organism: Haliaeetus leucocephalus; assembly: GCF_000737465.1. Taxonomy (NCBI): domain Eukaryota; kingdom Metazoa; phylum Chordata; class Aves; order Accipitriformes; family Accipitridae; genus Haliaeetus; species Haliaeetus leucocephalus. The sequence goes on along the minus strand of NW_010973092.1, from coordinate 14,486,219 downwards.
CACTTTTTACAAAACTCATTGCAGATGATAATTTAGACCCTGGGGAAAAAAAAAAAAAAAGAAAAAAAGTTGGATTTCTGCAGGAGAAGGGATCAAAGTTTTGTCAATATGGGTAAAATAAGAAAAATAGGATTGGAGGCTAATGGAGGAGAGGATTGTCCAGCCTTGGTGAAACTAGAACACATCATGAAATTTTATTCCTTTTTTATGGAGGTCCTATAGAAAATTAGTTTCCTGATCTTTATTTCTAAAAAAGGCTTAAATAATTTCCATTATATTTGTTATGTGGCTTTCCTTTTTCATTAGTTTTCGGAGTATAAAGCCATATTTCTGCTGATATAAAATACTTTATTTGACATGTACAACCTGGACAAATGAGTGGTTCAACAGTGTAAGTAGAAAAGACTTCTAGAGCATTAAGGCAAATTAAACTTTACTCCAGTTACATAAAATCAGGTGATGTCACTAAAATTAAACTTCCTTTTGAAACACGTTTGACCCACTGATGCAGTGAGAAAAAACTGGATATCCAGCATGAAAGAGTGTATGCTCTTTGCATGTTATATAAAAGTTTTCCCCCTCATTTTTACTACTGTATTAATGAAGCAGAAGAAACAAAATGAGCAGTTCTACATATGCAATATGAATCTGATTAAATTTCCCCTATCTTCATATGCACTTTAACTTGAATTGTGTATGCGCTTGCAGATTGCCTCCTTCGTTTAGGTGATTTATTTTTTTTATCAAAGATTTTATAGCTAATCCTTGTTTATCAAAAGAAAGCATCTTTGATCAGAACTCATTTAGGTTTTCATCCTTTTAGATACATCACCCATATTATGAAATACACAAAATCGATATGTAATATGTGAAAGATTTGCTCATGGTAAAAGGTCAAGAAAAAGAATTTTTCTCCTAGCTATTGACATAAACACTTGGAGGTGAAATATCTTTCAAGGTATTTTGTGTCACACTCGAAGTCACATTGTGTGATATAATAATCAATAAAGACCACAATGATAATCATTTCATTCTGTCTGTATTAGTGCTTATGAACATTACTGATAAATCTTCCTTTGGCTGCTACAGGGTTGGTTAGCTGTGGTTACCAAACAGGGTGTTTTGTTCTGCAAGCATTTTTTATTTCAATCTAAAGTTATAATGTTGAAAGCATTTTTTAATTCAAAGTAGAAAGATATAACACATTTTTTCCAACTGATAAGACTCAGTGCAGAAATACATAAGTTGCAAATTTTGCTCTAAGCAAAAAATAATCCCACAGGTATTTTATAATTTTTTTATTATTATTTTTTTTTACCTGTGAGAAAGCTAATGTCAAGCATTCACTGTGCTTGAGAAACTTTGGCTCTCTGAAGTACTCTGTGAGATTTGAGATACATACTAACTGTGGAATAAATCATAAAAAAGGTTGCTGAAATGTAGAGAACACCAACCAGCTTCAAAAAGGACTGAGGGTTTTAAGAAGTGCTGTTAGGTGGATATAGTGGCAATGTATTCACATTTGTGGGGAGACTAAGGAATTCTGCAAAAATCTTTGCTGTGTTCTGCAGAAAAGGATCTCACCCCAATCCCCACCCCCCCTCCCCCCAACCCGCATGGTGTTTTAGTGGTCATCACTTTAGTTCAGTTTTAGACTTGAGTACATTTTATGTACTGGAAACCAAAATAAGTTAATTAAACTTGCATGATTTTAAAATTTTTTTTTTAAACCACAGGAAGCTGTACAGTGCTCTAAATTGCAAGGGTTAATATGACACTGTTAGTCTGACATTGGTGTTAAAGACATAATAATGTGGCTGTTGATCCTGTAACTACAAAACAGTGCATGCATTAGGAATTGACTTGATATTGTTTCCTTATTGAAAACTGTGTAATGAAAAATTACTGATGAAATAGTCCACTTAGAAAGCCTGTATTTTTTCTTTATAATATCCTGAGCCTTCTAGTATAATTTAATCTCTTATTTTAAGATGTCATCTCTATAAAACAATTGATCTTTAGAAACCATTCAAGGAAGTTGTCATGGAATCATAGAATAGTTTGGGTTGGAAGGGACCTTTAAAGGTCATCTCTAAACCAGAAGAGACTAAGGAAAGATACTAAAACATGCAGAAAATGCTGCTTGAATTACACATTTTTAGAACAAAAAGCATTATAATTACTCAGATATTTTTATACCTGTATCATAAAAAATGAACTTAATTTATACTGCTTTATTTTGTAGATTTTTCTGGAAACAAAGCTGAGAACTAAGCTCTTGGTGCTGGCTGCAGGTCATTATGTTAAGGATTGAAAGGAACTTTGGAAACCCATTTAGAATGTCTTGGCCAGAGAAGGTAAGAACTGAAGTGATTTTTTTAAGGTGGGCTTTTTTGTGTGTCTAGCTGGTGCTAAAGTATAAAGGCACGATGGGATAAAGGCCATAAACACTCCATAGAAGTAGTGTGTTACAGACTCACTCAGCGATGTTTTACAGAGAATGTGAACTGGTATAACCAAAAGCTATGGAGAATTTAGTCTTCATTCAACCAGCAGTAGTTCATACTTCAAACTCTAGGTATGCGCAGAAAGCCAGGCAAGGACCCAGCTGTATCACAGTGATTTTGTTTGTGTTTATGACTTAAGCTGAGGGGAAAAACCTCTTTTTATCCTTGGGGCTAAAATGGGACTTGAACCTACATCAGTGCAGTTTTATAGAAGGCAGCATGCATTCACTGAAATAGCTAGCATTTTTTTAGACTGTTATGCAGATCATATAACAGACATTATAGTTTTATATAAAATCATTATGCCTGCCTGGAGCCCATTAAATAGGCAAACCATTAAAATGCTCCTACCCTTACCCAGATTAAACTTCTCCTGACAAATATATTGTAACAGTCAGTGAATGACCACACAGCAGTTATCCTAAACACATCACTTTTCTTGGAATATAGAAAACAATTTTGAGAGAAAATAGCAGGCAGTCTACTGGAAGAGAAGGTTTAATGAAATATCATAAGCATAAGGTAACTTTTCAATAAATCTGTTTATTGTTATTAGTGTTTTTCCATAACAGCATCAGAAATACATATTTGGAACTAGAAATTATTAAATTATAATGACTTTAATTCATTAAAAATGAAAAGAACACCATACCATGTCACATTAGGTTGCTGTAAACCTATTGCATTATAACTTTAGTTTTTATATCTCTACTTCAAAATACTAGTTAGAAATAGTTATTTAATGATAGCAAAAATTAATCACTATGATGTATGAGGTCAGACATAGCTTCAACCCGCCTCATTTTCTTACTGTAGACTTTATTCACATAACAAAAGATCTATGTTTTTACATGGACCTGTGACAATTACACAATAAGAATATTATCAAGATCTCAAACAATACCACAGGAAAAAAAAATTTCCTTTTCAGCTTTAATACACAACAATTTGGAGAGTTTTCTGAAAATGCAGATACCAAGTCAGGACCATGAGATAGGTATACACTGAAATAGGAAAAAATCCATTTAAATGAAGGAAAGACTTTAATACAGAACCTCAGCAAATTGTACTCTCTAATAACAAATACTCAGTTCTGATATAAACTGAATGACTACTCCTTTTACTGGTCTTGGAGGTCTACTCACTTCACGTGACATTCGTATAGGCAATGTAGACCCAAAGTCCCAGTTGCATACAGAAGCACAAAGATTAAATGCCCAGTGTCTGCAGATGGCACACCTCAGCACAGATTAGACAGAGTATGATAGGATGCACTTCAAGTGCTCCAGCCTCTCAGAGCAATGAAATAGTAAGCAAATATTCAGTCCTGAAGACTGCCGGGAGATTGAATGCAAGGAGGATATTGTTTCTTATCTATAGGCTGAGATTCAATCTCATAAAACTTCAGATTTCTGCAGCACAGATATCTGTATCTTAGCTAGATTTCTTTTGAACTTGCTGAAGAAAAATAGGGACTTCTAGGGTGTGATTCATCAGTTGTTTGTTTTTTTTTTTTAGGAAAAAATTAGGTGGCTCTGTTGTAGCATTCTGAGCTGGATGAAATGACAGATTTTGTCCCCTAGGAAGTAAAGATACTTCAAGCTGTGTTCTTCTGTGGGAATTTTTTGATGAATAATTTGAGCTTAAGCAACGTACTGCTCTCTTCCTGTTTGAACTAGAACTTTCAAAGTGGGCTAAGCATTTGAATCTGTAATGGTAGGTTTTATGAATAACCCATATTTGAGAATTTTGTGGTTAAAATCTATGAACATGAAATACTATAGTTTGCCATCACATTAAAACTTCTCTCCTCCTTTGAGAGACTATGAAACCTGATGGAAAAGTAAGAAAAACAGAAATTATGTTGAAGTTTAAGCCAAAAGAGAATTACTTATTAGCAATTAAAATAAAATCTCATTCAATTGATTTCCTGAAGTTTGTTGATTGTTACAATAGCAAAGTGGTACCCCACATCTTACAATATTTCTCTTTTTCCTCAGTGCTGGTTATACAAGAGTTGTTAAATTCAAGCTTTCTGGTAAATAGACTTGATGTCCAAAGTGTTGTTGTGTGTACTGGTTTTGGCTGGGATAGAGTTAATTTTCTTCACAGTAGCTCCTATGGCACAATGTTTTGGATTTGTGAGAAAACAGTGTTGGTAACACAGGGATGTTCTTGTTACTGCTAGGCAGTGGTTACACAGAGTCAAGACCTTTTCTGCCTCTCCCCCCACCCCACCAGCGAGCAGGCTGGGGGGCACAAGAAGTTGGGAGTGGACACAGCCGGGACAGCTGACCCCGACTGACCCAAGGGATATTCCAGACCATATGACGTCATGCTCAGGAATGAAAAAACAGAGAGGAGGGAGTTTAGGGAGATTAGCCATCTTTTGCTTGGGAACTGACTGAACGTCGGTCTACGCATGGGAGGTGATGAGTGATTGCCTTTGCATCACTTCTTTAGTTTTGTTTTCTTTCTCTCTTCTTGCACTTCTCCTTCAGTTATTACACAGTTTTTATCTCGACCTACAAGTTTTCTTGCTTTTACTCTTCCTTTCCTCTTCCCCTGTTCCACTCTGGCAGCGGGGATAGGGAGGCAAGTGGGCAGCTGTTGCAGCGCTTGGCTGCCCACCAGGGTTAACCCACATGAGTGCTGATGACTGCTTCACTCTCAAAGTTTGTATTTTGACAAAATTAATTCTTTTTTCAGCTATTTAGAATGAAAGCTGTCATTCATATATGTATGCGTGCACACAAATGTATAAGATACAATTATTAAAGGACTCAAACTTGTAATAGAATGCTAGCTAAATGATGTTCAGATTATGTTTTACTTTACTGATCATTAGACAATCAGAATTTTGCATTTTGAATTCCTTAAAGCTAGGTGTATACCATGTTTCTTCTTATGGATACATTGGAACATGTCATATCTTCAGGTATTTCTTTGGTGTATTTGGATATGACTTCAATATATAAGCAGTGTACTGATGCCCAAATCTAATTTTACCTTATGATTCCTGCTAACTTCTGGATGATTCTTATTGACTTCAGTGAACTCTTTTTTTCTCTGATAGCTTGTGCAGTAAAAAGTTCTTAAGAACAGTGTACCAATTTCAGTTTAGTGCTTTGCCAGCTATTTTTTTAAGATAATAGGTTAGGACAAAAAGAGGTGGTAGGAATATGTCCACACTGTCCTTAAACGAATACCTGGGAACATTTTGTGAACTTGAATACATTACATTAAATCAAATAAAAAGGTATATGAGTGCTGAAAGCTCATCCATTTTGTTCTGTCCTGCTGTGGCACTGGCAGCTCGTGCACACAAGTACAGCACTATAGCTTCCCTCCAGGTTCGTGGTTCTGTATGCCAGATACATGGACCAAAGTGAAGCCGATGCAGTAAAGAACATCAGGGGATGCCTGTGTGTCTTTTCAGAGCTGCAGCTTGACACAGCATCCCCTTCTCTGAATTCAACCCCATTGGGCTGGGGAAAAGGGACCTCTACTCCATGCAGCTTCACAGCTGTGCTATTCCTATTAAGTCTGCATCCATTCCTGCAGTGGAGAGGCCACTGAAATTTTACAAAAGACATTCCTAAGTCCCCTAGTCTGCTATTGCAAATATCAGCTCTTATTCCTACTTTTGTTCATCCTCAACTTTTTTCCCCACCTTTGTTTATGTGCTATCTCATTGTACATATTTGACCATGGCTCAAGGCCAGTATTGAGTCTCACTTTTGCTCCTCTGCAGTATGTCACACAAATATGTTATATAGAAGAATATATACACCAACTCAATTATGTTTATCATTTCTCTTTTCCTAACCAGGATAACATTGTGATCTCCTTAGAATTTTTTAATTTCTGAGCTGAATATATTAGGAAAGAATGACCAAATGCTCATGTACATACCACACTAATTTCTGATTATTACCAGAGGCGTGAGACCTGGAGACATGTTTCCTGGTGAGCAGACATGAGAGTTGAGGAGTTTAATTAACCAGTGTGGAGAAACTGTAGGGGGAGAAAATATATCTTGTTGCAGATAGAAAGTGAGCAAGATCAATTTGTTTGTAATGGCAGTATCACCCACAGAATATCACTGCTAACAGGGAAAAGGGCCACACTCATACTGAGAAGATCCATAAGTGGAGAGACCAAGAATACATGTATAGTACACAGAAGAATGTTCATTTAAGACCGAGATGACCTTTAACAAAATCTCAAGACCTTCTGAGATTTTTATGTCACTGATGATGATTCTAGGTTGGTTGAAAAAAACAATAGGAGCAAAGAAACCTTGGGAATCTAATATCTTGTTCGTATGAAAATATATAGAATTGTTAAAAAAAGAAAGAGTTGGGAAGTTTTAATAAAGACAATGAACAATAATGCATGAGGAAAAAAGGTAATTACTATCCCTTTACAAACTGATGCAGCACTGTAAAATTTAGTTGCTTCAGTATTTTTCGGGGTAAGAGACATGGTTCTGTTTATCAGTATTATTTATTCTAGTAAAATGTACTATGGAAGCCTGTATCCCATGCAAAATTACACTGTTTTTTTTGCAGTTTCTGGTAGCTTTTAAGCAGAGCATCTATTTACTCACTAGCATTAATATTAAAAATTTGAAACACATTAAGCTGTTTATGTAGGTATTTTTAATTAGGTAGCTAATTAGTTAAAAATTGGCAGGAGAAAGCTTTTATTTGGAGAACTTATTGATCTATTCTTCATTCCCTGTCCAGTATCTAAACCCTATTACTAATAGGAGTCTCAGATTAAATATTTTGAGGAAAGGGAGAAAAAACCCCAAACATTCTCAGCAGTGAAACAAGCCAGTTCCTGACAGCCAGTAGATGTCATTCTATCTCTATTTTAATACTAGTTCCTACTGTTCTCATTATATTTTTCCAAATCACAAATTGCAGGTGGGAACGGGGGGAAACATTTATGTTTCACTTTCTTCTGATTAATGCACAAGTTTATGTCTTTCTTTTCAGTAATATAAGGTGTCAGAGTGTGAAATTGGAACTTTTTGATGCAAGTGAGGCTGGTAAGCTATTGTCTTTCAGTCACTCATCCATTAATACTATTTATTTGTTTGTGCAAGGGATTTGTAAGCTTCGCACTGTGCATGGTTTTCCTTTCTTTCTTTTTTCTTTACAATTTCTTTTCTCTTTCTGAGCACATTTGCTTGATGCTGTTCCTGTAGTTCTTTTCCTATCACTTCTCAAGATGTCAAGGACACATATAAGAAGAGGGTTGTAACCCTGGGGAGACACATGGACTGCTGCTCTGAGTCACACAAGAGAACAGTCTGACACCACATGGAAAGAGAGGTTTGGTATTTGTTTTCTGAATAACTATATTGTTAACTAGAACCCAAACACAGAACTCTGTTGACAAATGTAGCAAATACAAAGAATTTAATCTACAATAAGGATTTTGCAGTCTTGCTAAGCTAAGCAATTTGAAATAAGTAATTTCATTTCTGTCCACAAATACACAGTGACTGTCTTGATAGTGTGGGCAGAGAGGCAAAACATTAAGACTACGAGGAGACTGAATTGCATTACCTTTTTAATGCTCACAACAGCATGTTCTAATGGAAGTAGGAGGAAACCAGACAAGCAATTCATTCTATAGCTGGAGTATTTCAGGTGCCAGGGCTATCAAGCTGACAGTTTTATAAATACTGAACTATTATTTTTGCTCTTTGGAAGCCATTGTTTCACCTAGACCTGTTCTGTCACATAGGGCCCCCATGTGTATTGTTACCCATTGAGCTGAGGCAGATGCTCTCCAAAGTGCATTAACTATGCCTCAGCACAGAACTTGCAATCCATGGTCCTAGAGGAGCAGTGAGGCTAGCCCTTGCTGTGTCAGAGCAAAAATATCCGATTTTCTGCAGAATCAATAACAAGCATATGAACAGATGAAAGACAGGCCCAACAGGTCGACTTTAAGATGGGAGAATCTTAAATGGCTTTACAAAAGAAAGGCTTTAAATGCACGTGGAAGAATACAGGAACTATAAAATCCTCACAAAGATACATTATTTAAAGCCTTTCTGTCTCACCGCTTGTCAAACGGCTTACAATATGAATTACCTTTGAACCCCAAATGTTAGGCTAAATGGCAGTCTTAGTATCTTGGCTTGGGTCTTATCAATGCTATTGCAGTTTCTCTCCTGGCAGTCACTGAAGCGTAATCAGGTGGGTGGTGGTGGCAGCATGAATTAATCTTCTGGTGCTCAGAAGAAATGCAACGCTCTGTGTGTGTTCTGGGTAATATATGCAAGGAATAGCAGTTACAAGCTGCTGGTCTGGGTCTGGCTGTTCCTATTGCACTTGGGTCTCTATGACAACCCATGCTAGTTTCCCACATATGTTAATACCACACTAATATCACACCAGTACCATACCCTTACTGGAAAGAATTCGACACAGCAGAGTTGTATTTCCTCTGGATTGTGGAGTTGTGATCTTAGATAATTTTTCATCATTATGAACTACCATCTCAAGCAAATCTGGAGTTAAAGCTAATAGGAATAGGGGTACAGGGTGCAGTAAACCACAAGTGTTTACACTACCATGTGTTTTATTAGCATATTAATTATACTAATGGCAAAAAATCACAGTAAAGTGCTACTGCAGTTGCAGGAGGAAAAAGAGTAACAAATCCATGGTCAGCAAGCCACACAAAAACAAGGAAAAGAGTGGCTGATAATGGTTTTACAAGTACCGGCCAGCAAAATGTCTGTCTACTGAAGAATATCACAATCTTGGTACTGTTTGCATAGCTGAGAAAATCAGTTATATAAGCAAGCAAACACTACTCACTTCCTATCTAAAGAGGAACAAATAAGGGAGCTAAGTGTGATGGGGAAGTTAAAATGAACTGAAGAAAATAAAGATACTATGAATAGAAGGAATCAAGTGCTAGTCAGTTTAAATCTATCTTGTACAGCTACAAGTAAAGAGCATGGGAAAAAATCACTCACAACCTGACAAGGAAATAAGAAAAAGGGTCAGGAAATAGGGGTTATGGCAAAGGGTCTAAAGGACCAAAGAAGTCAAAGCTCAGTTGGTTGGGCAGAAGGCAAAGCTTTTGTTGTTTTGCGGTACGCATCTGTATACCTTTTGCTGAATTCTGCCCATTTTTACTCACAGCACCAAAAATAATGAAATTGCATTTTATCTTTTAAGCTGTGACTCACTTCACTAAAGGGTCATTGCCCAGACAGTCTGAATGTGCCCAGCAGACAGAGAATACCAAAAGGGAATAGAAATTTACATCATGTCTGTGTCGTGACAAAGGAAAATGTAAAAATCTCAGCTTCTCAGAGGGATGCTAATAGGGATCCTTTCAATCTGTGCCAAAAGAATATTATTCAAAATTCATACTAGGATGTGATTTGTGACTGACAAAATCTTTAGTACCGAGTATGTCTGCTCATCGGCTGGAGTATGCTGTATCACATTGCTGCATGGATTTAAAAAAAGGCTGAAAGAGGAATAGGTTGACAAGAGCAAGGAAAGGTCTGCAAGGTGCAAAGCAAAGAAGGGGAGCCTCTAATAATTTCCTAATTCCTTCTCTTTTCACCTATGTGAATCATGCCATCCAACACTGAGTTTGTGTGCAGACTCAGGGGTAAGGGAAGGGAAGACATGCAGGTATTTTTGCTTTACTCTGTCACCTAACCCCATTAAAAAGGCAGGATAAATTGGATTCACAGAAATTGGCAGAGTCTGACTGTGATGGTATCAGAGCAGTCTTTAGTGAAAAATATAAGAACTAGGTGCTTAGAGAGATGATGACTGCTCAGCTGCTTTTTCACAAAAATTGTGAACCTGGCAGCACAGGAGGCCCCCTCTTCACATTGCACCTCCTGCATTCCCCTATTCCTGTAAGGACCATCAGGACATCAGTGTTAAAGATGTGTCTGCTCCACATACCTGTGGGTCAGCTCAGTCTGCAACACTTAAAAGGGAAGAAAAAACAGACCTGCAGTAGGCTTCCTCAGAAAGCTGTTTCCCTGCAGAATCTGCTGCACAGGGGTTTCTTTTACTTCTGAGGGGGGGCCACAGGGATAGAAAGAGGCTGGCTAGAGGGGCTGCTGCTCCTCTTACCCCTTTCTTTCTTTGAGTTTTCATTGAATTTACACTGAAGTGGACTTCACAGGTTTTCAGATATGCCCAATTTGTTCTCCTCTGTACATGTGGGAGAGTATGCAATATTTCTAGATGATAACAGCCTATTAATGTGTCCCACCATGTACTTCAGTAATTGTGCCCAATGATTCTGCTGAAGGAAAAAATTGAGTTAGCTCCTTCTTTTGTGCTGTGAATATGATCCATCTTTTCTCTGTGTTCGGGGCTCTTACTGCAATAATTAGTTCACATAGACCATTTACAAATCTGAAACAACTGTATTTTGTGATTCTTTCTTTGCTTTATCTTTCTGCATATTTAGGCAGGAAACATATGTCATCAACTGTGGATACAGCTTTTACAAGTAGATGACTCTTTCTTACTGTGCACTGTGGTGCATAGAAATCTTAACGTTACAGATGCTTTGTAGTATGTAGGTCCTACTCGTCCAAAGCTGGTGCTTTCTGAAAGCACAGAGAATTAACCTTTACTCATCTCTCTTCCTCTCTTTCTGGCTGTAGTGTAGACTGGTTGTAATCTTTATATAAAATCCCTTGACATGGAAATTTCATTACTTTATGTATAGCACAAAATCAAAGCAAGCCTTCCATTCTCCTCTCCCTCACCCTTTCCACTTCCCTCTTCTTTTTTTTAATACAATTGATGTGATTAGACTTCTGTCATGGAAAAATTAAAGCGATCACATCAGATGAAGATCTTGTCCTTTCTAAAGTGTTTATTTTCAGTTCAACATAGATGTGTTATGTTGTACTTCTTCACATGAAAATTTCTTCTTCATATCAGTAAGCCTGAATCACTATTGTATGTGTCCAGTGGTGACACAGTAGATTGCTATGAGGGACAGGTTCCTCATTCCAGTTTACTTAATGAAAGTCAAAACCAGGCAGTGCATGTTAACTACCAGTGGTTTTGTTTGTTTGTTTATTTCTTTTGTTTTTCCTTTCAAAGATGATGTATTTGGAATAAGTGGTCTTTTCTGAAAACAATACTCATCTTGCTGCCCAGCTTTACCTGGTCTTATATAACTCTTTACCAAATGCACATAACAAAAAAGAGATCTACTCACATTTTAATGCTTTACTACTTACTTTATTGTTATTTCTTAGCAGTCAAGGAAATCTTTATGTTTCTATGTGTTGTTTTTTAGCTTTTTATGATGCACTAGAATTATAATCTCAGTAGGCAAAAAGTATATGATTCTGGGGGTAAAGAACTTACCATTATTTTAGGTCGAGTTTAAATGTTGTGAAATAAATAATTTTGCAATACTCCTAAAATCATTGTACTTCATTTCCTGGGAAAATACAAAGAATAAGCATTTGAGGCTCTGGATTTCTTTGTTTCTTAAATAATTTTAAAGCTGACTGGTAATCTATTAATTATGTTGTGCAGGATTTATACCTAAAATGTCAATTGCAATAAATAAATGTTTTGCCCATTTCTTTTATGAGGAGAAATACATTAGCCTTCTGAGGTTCTTCTATCTTTTAGCTATGGTTTTTTGCTATGTATAAGTAACCTGAAGAAATGACACCATTTACACGCTCAGTTAAAAAAAAGAAAAGAAAGAAAAAAAAAACATTTAAAATTAGCTGTCTATTCTAGTCTTGGTCACAGGCTAGCTGTGGATATAAGAACATTCTGTATATAATAAAATACCTGTAAAGGACCAGTAGCTATTCAAAATGACTCTGCTTGGAATAAGCAACAGAAAGGTCACACTTGAGATAATAAATATTCATGTAATTAGGTTATATGCAGCTACACAGAATATAATAGCACCAATCACCATAAGTGATTGGAGTGTTTTCATCAAATTCAGTGATGAATGAGAGATGAAGAACATAGCCAAGTGGAATGTGTTCTTTGAATACCCCATGGTAGTTGTAAGAGTGTTATTCAAACTGCTGGGATCATTTAAATCTGTTTCCCAAAGCCTTGCTTTCCTCTTGTCTTTTGTATAGTGCAGTACTCCTTGGCAAAGCATGGGTAAAGTTGCTCCCATTCAGCAGCTTTTTACATCCTTTTGGTATTAGAAAAGGTATCTATATGTGGCACAATACAATAGAGCACTAATCTGCTTTTACAGTTTTCATTATAGAAACAAGTCAGATAAATTAGTCACAACTTTTCCCTGTGCACACAGTATTCCTCCCCTTTCTTCCTTATTTGTAAAGGTTAAGGCATTAGTGTTAGTATCTTGCCTGAGTTCCATTTTAAATTATTACTTTCTGCTCTTAAATTCCTTCTGAAATTTCAGCAGGATTCAGCACTGATCTTCATCTCTATTCCTAAACTGTTGTGTCATGTGTAACAGTGCACAGCAACATCTGTCCAAAAGATCTCTGATTTGTAGTGATGCTGGTTTCTAATGTATAGGTTACAAAATACAACATTATTATTCACCACATGTATTCATTTATCTTACACTGCATTACAGTAGTTTAAGCTGCAAGCTTAGCTCTGCAGGCAAGATACCATGCAGGGAGATGGACAGTCCCATGGGGCTCTCCCTACATTTATGTTGTCGGAGGAAAAGCCTGATGTTCAGCACTTGGAATGACAGGAAGTTTTGCCTAAAACAGCTAATTTGCTTATCAGCTTGCAATGCAAAATTGCAAGTATTTTATAGAAGAAAAAATCCTGAGCAAGGGGATTTGGTAGACATGTTCAAACACGCCTAAAAATACAGCAAAAATGAAATACTTTGCATAAATATACAGCTGTTCCTTCTTGGGATGAAAAGAGGAGTGTTCTATCCAAGGCAGTCTGCTGCAAGTGAACATTACTACAGGATTTATTACATTATTGCTTATGTTATGGCTGTGTTAAACTCTGCACTAATGTGTAAAAGAACACCTGAGAATCTGGGACCTGGATTTTATTATGCCTCTTGGTACCTGTTTTCAGGACAATAATGTTGTGTTACAAGAAGTTGCATATGAGGTATGTTAGTTACCTATCTGCAGTCAGGAATCAGACTGACAGAAGGGCAGAAGGCGTCAGGTCCTCAGTACTGCACCGCATGTACTGCACATGTTGTCCTGGCATCTAGAAGCAGCCTAACTGTGGTGGTCAAAGGCTGTTCACAGTGCTCTAACAGACAAAAGATCTGCCAGAATCAGGAGGGCATAAAGGAAGTTTATATATTGTGTTTCAAACACATCATGACTGAGATCTGACATTTTGTCCACAAGGCACAAGAGGATGAGGGCCGCGATCCAAGTAGGAAAGTGAAGGAATTGGTAACAGGATTGCAAAGGAGTTTTTGACCAGACCAGGCAATGACTAAGCACCCGTGCCTGCTCAGGCAGACTGGTCATCATTGCAGGGAGGGGGGGATCAAATGGTTGGGAAAGAAGATATGTGACTGGTTGTGATTGCCTTCAGCACATATGGCATTTATAAAAGCCATAAAAATAATTATGTTTTGGTATATTGGATGTGAATAAGCTCAATTAAAACAGTTTCTCATCAGAGACAATGCAAAATGTTAAATGACATAGAAATTTTTCATATTCATCTAGAGGCAGTAATACCTTTCAATTTCATCTGGTTCTACAATGTTGGAATATGAAGAAATTCTAATTTCTGCTTCAAGGTGAGAGACCGTTGACTTGGTGAAATCTTTAGCTATTTTTATAGAGAAATTTCAATCTGTAACTGTCTTGATTTCCAATTAGAATCAGATTATAGCTTCTTTCATTGTTTTCTGCTCTCAGAAGTGTGAATGAATTTAAAATCTCCAGTGATTATTTCTTCTCGCCTAGTGTTTGTTTATTTTCTTAAAAGCAAAGCAGAATGAGAAACCATGCAATAAATACATCAGCATGTATATTTAATTCACAGACTTCTTGCTCCTGCTTGGCTAAAACTAATAGAGGACAGAATATAATAAGAAAAGATGCCTTTCTATATTGTTCTCATGCTGAATTTTCATTAAGTTTTCATCAAAACCCCATTAGAATCCCCCTGTCTCATCTTCAATAACTGCAACAAGGGCAGTTCTTCCAGGGGCCCAGAATGTCTGGTGTTTTTTAAGGAGATCACATTCAACCTCCTAAGAAAGAGTTTGCCAGGGTGTTTACTCTTTTTTCTCTGTCTTTCTTGAATGACGTGATCGGCTAGTTTTGTTGTGCTCTAGCTTGTTTTAACTAAATTTGTATTTTGTTTGCAATTATATGTGTAATTATTATTTTTTAGATTATCTTGAAAATGGAGAAACTGAGGTTCTCAGGCAGAGAATTTGATTTTAGGATGGAAACCTAATCATCAGTTGTTACTTAATGGTATTTCATGCCTATGGAATCCAGTTCATAGAGAGAAGGATAAGACTGGGTGTTTGGGAATGTTTCTTATATGGCAGCCTTTACAGTTGTCCTGGTTTCAGCTGGGATAGAGTTAATTGCCTTCCTAGTAGCTGGTACAGTGCTATGTTTTGAGTTCAGTATGAGAAGAATGTTGATAACACTGATGTTTTCAGTTGTTGCTAAGTAATGTTTAGTGTAAAGTCAAGGATTTTTCAGCTTCTCACGCCTAGCCAGCGAGAAAGCTGGAGGGGCACAAGAAGTTGGCACAGGACAGAGCCAGGGCACCTGACCCAAACTGGCCAATGGGGGATTCCATACCATGGGACGTCCCGTCTAGTATAGGAACTGGGGGGACTGGGGGCAGGGTTTCGCCGCTCGGGGACCGGCTGGGTGTCGGTCGGCGGGTGGTGAGCAATTGCCCTGCGCATCATTTGTACATTTCAATCCTTTTATTGCTACTGTTGTCATTTTATTAGTGTTATCATTATCATTATTAGTTTCTTCTTTTCTGTTCTATTAAACCATTCTTATCTCAACCCACGGGTTTTACTTCTTTTCCTGATTTTCTCCTCCATCCCACTGGGTGGGGGGGAGTGAGTGAGCAGCTGCGTGGTGCTTAGTTGCTGGCTGGGGTTAAACCACGACAACAGTACCGCACAGAGCTAGAAAACCCTGTGAGATCTGTGCAGTGAGAATACCATCAAATTTGGCCAGATGATGAATAAATCCTAAAGTTGAATATATAGGGCATTTCCATCTCTACCTCAGGTATGTAATAAATGTCTTTGCAAAAGTGGACAGAAGTACATGTATTTAAGAACTGAAAATATGGTGTGGTAGACTCTCAAGTTCTTCATCATATTTGTTTTATGATATCTCAAGGTTCAGGTCTCTAACCAGAGAACTGCGAATGAGTAGTTTGGGCCTGTACCCCAACAGCTATGGAAGCGACTGATTTTAAGAGCTATTGATTACCTGCTGGGCTTTTTGAAGCTATATTCTCTATGCTAGTTTGCAAGTTGGTCAGCTGTATCTAACTCATCTCACTTTTCTGCCAAGCTGTCATAATGTCTCTATGTAGACCTATCGTTTAAAATTAGCATAGGTGGATGAAAGAAGTGCAGAAGTAAATATGGATTTGAGTTAAGAAAGGGAAGTGTTGTGGGACACAATAAGATGATGTCAGATGGAAAGAAGAGGTTATTTGTCCATGAATAATGAAATCTTTCAACACTATTTCAGAGTATGTAAATTAGCTATTTGTGGACATATCTTTATGGACATTTCTTTCAAAAGGAATTAAATAATGATCAAGTCCCATTTTTAATGCACTGTCTGAAAACATCAAGAATACAAACAGATTTACAAAGATGGAAAAATATTTTAAATCTGCTACAAGAAGAGAAAATAATTCATGTTTCCCATATCTTCAAATAAGAAGATTTTTAAAGACATCTTGTTATTTTGTATTCTTAATTGGTCCTTTCTAGTCACTAGCAGCTGTATTAGACACTATTAGCAATTGTGACTGCCATTCTCTACTCATCCTAAAACCTTTGCCTATATTAGAAAAATAAGATGATATGCCCTGTCTCTCCAAAACCATTTCTCTCTGAATTTTTGTTTGTCAGTCAGATAGGGGTCATTCAAAGCCAAATTCATGTGGCGACTAATTTTATTTTTAATAAACACAAAGAGAAACTTCCATAAGAGGAATGGAAAGATCTTATGGACTCACTGAACGCAGGACTGGGATATCATTTACCTGATTCCTGAGGGATTTCATCAGCAAAAATCTCTCTGACATACTTCCATTTGCTTGCCTGTCTATGCCTAGGAACATGTAGGCATCCCTCCCAGAAAGTCAAGTCTAGTCATTGGAGCACTCAGAAGAGAGTGAACAGAATTTTTGTTAATCGACACTTTGTACATTATTAATGTTTTCTCGTACTCCCAGCAGCTGAATGAAAATCTCTGTCCTCTGTCTCTTTTTCCTCTATTGCAGGTTAACTCAACTGATTACTCACTTGTGGTTCTATCACTTTCTTGAAGACTTGAACACTGAACATATATGTCTAAAGTGTTTTTTGAATGAAAGATCTTGCTAGGAGAAAAAGTCTGGAGACGAGCAATGGCAAAAGAATTTTGATTTTCCTGGGCTGGCTTTAGGGCTTCTATTTTGGGAGAGGACGGTTATTTACCATGGTCTGGAGAGGGATGTTTAGCTCAGACACAAGACACCAGCTAATACCAGGAAAAATTAAAGAATATTCTCTTGTAGGTGTTTAGTTACCCAGTCTTTATGAATGTCTATCTAAATAAATCTGTGTTTTGTTGAATACTATTACAGCTTCTGCTTTCTGATAATGGTGGTGTGCTAATGAAAGATAGCTGCAGTGAAGTGTTGTGGGGGAAGGAAAAGTAGTGGCAAACATACTCTTCATCACATAGGTAGTTTTTACTGTGTGTAGCAATTAAACTTCTGCTTTAGTCCAGAAGTTGAAAAGAAGAAAAAAATCCCCCAAACCTTTCAACTTATCATCATAGCTTCAAGGAGCACATGAGAAAGAAGGCTCCTCCTATTTCACATAAAGGTTCTAAAAACAGTTCTTGGAATTTTGAACTCTCTGAGCTGTTATGAAGTCAAACCCCAATGCTTTTAGTGCAGAAGAGGTAAACAATATTGGGGCAGATATTAATATCCTGAGACTAGAATGGTAAATGGGTTATGTTTTGGCATGTTTAGATACGGCAGACATTTAAGAAATAAGCACTGCCAAGGTCTAATTATTGCAAAATAATTACAGCTGTTGAAGTTGAAGCTCAGGAAGTGTGAAGTGCATTCAAAAATTGCAATTCTCTAGAGATGTGATTAGCTCACAGTCACCACCCTTATAGTTCTGCCTGGAGTTTTTTTTTTGTGTAAGAAAAGATGAAAAGATTGACAGATAAACACTGGTTGCATCTGAGTTGCAAATTGTCAGAGGCTGATTCACCTGAGTAGAAAGCTGACCAATCAGTCAAGAATAGAAAATCATAGAGAAATATTAGCTATTTACCTGGAAAATGGGATACAACACTCTGCAGTGCTGTATACAGAAATGTACATCACTGATTGTGTTCATTCCTTGGCTTATAAAACACAAGAGCATAAGACTTTTTATGGAAGCCTGTGTTTCTGCCTTTTTGAACTTGATATTGACCTCTATCTCTTTGTGCATAATACTCTTGTATAGATGCTTGTTATCCCTGTGTACTGGAATTTGCAAGCACTTACCTTGTTTTGGGGTTTTTTTTGTGTGTTGGGTTTTTTTTGATTGTGGTTTTTTTTGGTTTGGGGTTTTTTGTTTGTTTTTTTTTTTTTTATGTTGCAGTCTTTTAGCACACGGTAAAAGAATATTTAGGGTGAGAACAGAACAGAAGTATGCTATTTAACCTGTCAACCTTACTTGTGCTCTTCAAACTGTTACAGTGACAGGAAGTTTCTGAGCTGAAGACCTCCCCACATGGGGACAGTATGGGGCACTGGTAGCACATTTGAAATACTGATCATAAAGCCTTCTCATACTGATAAGAAGCTACCCCTGCACACTTATTAAGCATGTGCAGACTCTTACCCCAAATCTTTTACCTAGAGGGAGGAGACATTTGCAACAGAGGGAGTTAGGGGATTTCAGATACAGGGGAATGGAATTCCAGTTTTGGTCATTGCACTGGGAGCACCCGGATTTTTTTCTCCTTGTTGCTGGCCTTGTAAGTAGGTGTGACTTAAAGTGAACTTAGAAAGCTTGAGGAAAACACTGCTACCTTCCTGGAAGTTAGACTATGTGGTGGCTGAGTTGCAAGACAAGGTGTGGGAGCGAAATGGGTCCATGGTGGTTAGGGAAAAATAATGAGGAATGTGCCAGGAAAGGATAATGAACTCCCTTATCTGTATTAGAGTTCTCAGCTTTTCAATATGTTTTCTATTGACTAAGCAACACAATCTATCAGCCTTCAAAGCTTATTTGAAAAAGCCTTCAGTGTTTTTTTGCTTGCTGCGTAGTACTAATGTGTTTTAGAGCTGTTAAATATGGTAATTTTTAGTTATATTGGGGGTCCTGGAGTAGCTGCTAATTCCTAAAATGTGCATAGGTGCAAGACAGTAAATAAATACCTGTACATATCAAAAGACATTACAAATAAGGTGACACAGGTTTAAATTCTGCCCTAAGCTTTCTGTTCTGGGTGAATATTAGTGCAAAACATACCATGAAGCTCTGTATACTCAGACTCAAACCCTGTACTATGATCTGCCAGATGCATGGTGAGAATATGTGTGCACTTCATAAATTTTGAAAGAGTATAAATTATACAAAGTGTGTGTGTGAATGGGTTTAAATTTTTGCATACAGACCCATGGTATGGTAAGCCTGTCTTCACACACACCTTCTGTACCTCATCTCTCTTCTGAATAGTTAGAAGCACAAAGCCTAGGAGGGCATCTCTGGCGATTCAGCTGAATACAAACTACACAGGGGAGTTGTGTTAAGACCAAGAGTTGAAGCAAAGCTCGACTAGTCTTTTAGCTATGTCTGAAGATAAGAATAAGGCTAATCTCTGGAAATACTAGTTTGCTAACTCAAGTTCAGACATTTTTGAGTTTACAGAAACAGCGTCTTACTCTCTGTGTTCAGAAAATAATTTTATATATAACTTTCTGTCAATATCCATTACAATCTAGTCATTACCTGGTCTAAAAGTTCCACTTCGTACTCTCTGAACTCAATAAAAGATGTATTAAAAAAAGTATCAATTGTAATCTGAATACATTGGGGAAAACTGGACTATCCATCTTTTTTCTCTATTTTTCCTTGTTTGATTAGGTGATAAACGTCTGAACCCAGCAGCTGCAGGAATGTTTCACTTGTATTGACAGCATTACTTTTTTTCATGAAAGAGGTTGCTATCTTCTCTAGGGACTAGTTTTCATGAGATGCTGTGTTTGTGATGCAGCAGATGCATGTTAGGTATCAAGACTCCTAGCTCTCTATCTGTGCCTCTGGAAGAAGCAAGTTAGGAAACAAGGACTGGAAAAAGCTTCATGGATCAATAAGTCACATTACTATTGCTGTTTCATAAACTTCAGATCAAACTTTACAATAGTTAGGATTTTTGTCTTGACTGTTTTACTTGGAAAACTATTCAAGAATGTCATTGTCCTGATGGCTAGACACCTTCTTCTAATTTCCAGTCTCAGAGAATTCAGTTTATATACATTTCTTCATCTTTCTACTTTAACCTTTAGCTTAAATTATTCTTTAAAATCCCTGGTGTTTACCCTGAATTGTACTTATAGAAAACAGTGATGTCCTCAGATAAGCTTTTCTAAGTTTCTTCTCATATAATAGCCTCCTCATTTCTGTGACAGTAACTTTTCTGTGCATGTTTCAGTCTTACTTAACTTTTAAAAATACGAATAACCAGAGCTGTACTGAACATTCCAGGTATTTTGACAAAGATTAATGTTTTCCAGTCTCTCCTGGAAATGCCTGGCTTGATTCTCTCTAGCTTCTCATTTACTTTTTTTGCACTTGTATCACTTTGGTGGCTCATCCTGTGACTAGTGACTAATAAGCCTGGGTTTCTTTTCTCTGTGACATCTGCAATTGATGAGCTCATAGCTTCTAGCAAAATTTCCTGTTATTAGTCCTCTAGTGAGCTGAAAGGTATTGAGAGCTGAAGGCATAAGAGTTGGCTCTGTCATGTTAGTGACCTAGATAATGTTCCTAATTTTGCTTGTAGCAACTTTGTAGAACTTCTCGGTTACTTTATTTGCAAATCTGGGGGAAAGAAAGGGATTACAGTTGTCTGCTTTCTTAACTAGGGATGAGGTTAGTAAATTGCATTGTAAAGGAGTAAACCAAGAACCCAGGATCTCCAGAGTTGCAGCATAGATAAAGAGAATTACTGAGAGAAAGAAGTGTCACGCTCCCACATACCTGGTGATTTGTACAAGGTACATGGCTCTTAAGAAACTTAGAGGTGCTAGAAAGGAGGAATTGTAGGCACATGAGGCCTCCCACAGAGGCGGCCACTTTGACTACCTTTTACAAACAATTCTCTGAGCATCTTCTAAGCATCAAGGAAATGTTAGAGTTTTAATTACCACAGTTTATGAAGGTTTGTGATTGAGGACAAAATATTTCTCATTTTGTGTCTCTCTTCAAATGAAACATATGAAGATAAATAGAGATGATAGCCTCTGGGTACAGCCCTCAGTTGTTTGTTACAGTACCCTTTGAACTTAAGTAGAACGGAAGAAAAGCTGAACTGACAAATATTAACGAGTTTGACCTAAGCTCCTCTTGAATACTGGGAGACACAGCCACTGGAGTAGAAAAAAAGAGTCAGGTGGTGGACAGGAAAAACAATAAAGGCAATGAAAAAGTGATATGTATGAAAATATCCTTCTATATTTAAGTTAGGCTTTCAGGGACATATCAACAGGCACTTACCATACCAACATAACCTTCAGCTGGGGCATCAGTGCAAATTCAGTCATGTTTCTAGACACTTAAGAGTTTTAAACAGAAAGAGGGTATATTTAGATTAGGTATTAGGAAAAAATTCTTCACTGTGAGGGTGGTGAGGCACTGGCACAGGTTGCCCAGAGAGGTTATGGCTGCCCCATGCCTGGAATTGTTCAAGGCCAGGTTGGATGGGACTTTGAGCAACCTGGTCTAGTGGAAGGTGTCCCTGCCCATGGCAGGGGGGTTGGAACTAGATGACCTTTAAAGGTACCTTCGAACCCAAACCATTTTATGATTCTATGAAATTTCATCTAAGGCCTTTGTGAACTTTTTATTAGCTGAGAATTCCTTGTGCTGTGCTGCCCTATTGACTGGATCTGCCCTATAACTTATGAACACAAGGGACAACAATGATTGAACACTGTTCGTTTAACATTATTGGCAGCTACTTAATTCCCCAGAACATTATATCCTGCTGCTTAGCAGGCATTTGTACAGTGCTGTATATTTAAAAGACCTTCAGATTATAATTTCAACAATAAAGTGCACAACCGGGGAGCGGGGCATGAAATGATTGGCAACCAGAGTAAGATTCAAGTGTTTGTTGGTTTGTTTGGTTTTTTATTAAAATATTCAAGGTCAGAAAAATTTTATTTTTTCAAAGAATAACAGAGTGTCTGAAGACTTTAAGTTCTTTAGGGAAGAAGATGTAGAAGATGAAGGGCAGGTAATTTCAAACACAGAACCTGGCAAGACTGTTGCAAATGATACTGTAATGTATGATGTAAATGATAGGAAGTGGAAACATTTTGAAGGGTTGTTGATTTTAATTCTAAAGCTCATCACTTTATTAAAACTAAGATAGAAAGGACTTTCTTGAACACGGTGTATGTACTTTTCCTGAAAATCTGAAACATTATACGTAGCTTTCCAATGATGAAATTTGATAACTGTGCTTTTATTGACATCTCCTGTCTATACAGAAATAAACAAATGGTCTACTCATTTTCTCTTAAAAATATAAAGAGTAGGCAAAAAGTTCTGTGACTAAGGAATTCTAACAATATAATAGTAAAATGCTATTAAAGTTTGGGTAAATATCTCAAAAAACCTTTTCTACCATAAAGTTGTGACTCTATTCTTTGTCTTTGGTCTACTGTCACTTCTTCTTCATGTTGTCATTAATTACCTTCATAACTATTCCTTCCACTGTTTTTACAGCCAATTTAAAATTTCAGTTCATAAATTTGAGACAGATGATTGCCCCTAATTTCAGTTCTGTGTTCTCAGAGGTTTTTCAGATGAACTCACAGAAATATGCCTCACAAACATTGCACAATTTTGGAATGAGAATCACTTTAAACAATCTTATTTTTTCTCATTCTTCCTCTTCCCCCCCCCCCCCCCCTCCTCTTTTTCAATTCACCAACAC
>NW_010973092.1:14303649-14463268 GCF_000737465.1 Haliaeetus leucocephalus | reverse complement strand
CCTCTTTCTTCCCCCCCCCCCCCCCCCCCCTTTCACTATTTATAAACTCACTGATACCTAGAAAAATGAAGGAACCTGTATAATCAAAGCAAAATGATCACTGCACCTGCATATAGAACTTCAGGACACTTATTTTTGTTAGATAGAGAATAATTACTGGGAAGCAAAGCACTCTGCATTAATAGACCTTGTGTCATTCAACAGCATTGAACAGCAGACAAGAGCTCTAGAATCTAAGTTTCCATGTGAAACACTATATTAGATTTAAACTTGAAAAGTTTACTAGCGGAACTGATGCAAAGAGTGCGTGGAGACAAATTTGTCTTTCCCACACTATATCCTTCTATCTATCTATCCTTCACCCCAGGATCCATCTCTGAGAAACCTTGAGGGTGTAGTAAAAATGATGGGGCAGATTGAAAGCACAGTACTAAATAAATCGATGTATGGTTCCACACTAAAATGCCGAAACGTTATAGGAGCCAAAGAGACTGTTAAGACAGAGAAAGCAAAGCAAGATGAAAAAAAGAAGACAAAGGATTTATATAAAAGTGAATGTAAACAAAAATCCCCCAAACTTAAAGGCTGATTACTAGTAGTTCCTTTAAACAAAAAAGGAATAAACTGGAGAAAAGGATCATACTTTAAAGAAATGATTGAGAGGACAGAAGAGGAGGACACTTACTTTAGATGGTTGCAACAGGAAAATAAAGTGAGAGAAGTTAATGGAATAAAAGTAATTCATTAATTTGTGGAGTATACAAATCCAGGCAGTTAGTGAAAAGAGATCAGGACATGTAAACCAGAGGGAGAAAGTAATACATATGGAAGTCTGTAGGAAGGACAGATCACAGTGGGTTTTAATTACTTTGATATTGATTAGATAACTGGTTACATAAGTGTTTTGGAGGGACTATGTGTTTCTAAACAGGAAAGATGTATTAGTAATCAATATACTGTGGAAAAAGTAGAAATTACGGCTTGATTCTTCATGGATGTTAAAGGTCTATGAGACTCACCTGATGCAGTGAGATGCGGAAATGCAGAATGCCTTTGAAATTCATGTGTGTGTATATGACACTTGAAAAACAGCCATAGGGAAGTTCCAGCTAAATGGTTTGTAAAACAAGGAGGGGAACATAAGTACACTTGTAGATACAGGGATAAAAACAACTTAATATTTTTGTAATACACTTGCATCATTGGTTTGTATTGTCCATTCCTTGGACATAGTAGTATTTATTACTGAATGTGTGTATTACTGTACACTATATGTATAAATAAAATGCATAATTTAACCTGTATTTAGCTTGGACATCTTCTGCTCCCTTTTCAAACCCCAAAAAGAACTGTGTGCCTAATAACTTCTCTAATTATTCCAAAGCTACTCACTGGCCTAATAAAAGAATTCTGCTCTTTTTCTAGATTATTTGTTTATCTGTTTACATATATTTTTATATATATATGTAATTATTTTGATTTCTTACTAGCTTTTTCTGGATTCACTATCATAATTTTCCTAAGTAATATTCCTTGATACAAACCCACTTGCTGGATTCTCCAGAAATTCCAACAGGAATATAGTTAGGGACAATTCCTCTTCCTCACATCACAAAGTAGATGTTACTATCAGGTGGTTTCACTCTCCCAGGTGGAACCTAATTCAAACTTCTGACATGGAGCTGGAAGGAGTTCCCTAAATCCTTTCTTACAAGTTTCCTAAAGCAGCCATTTATTTCAGTAAAATACCTTTAGAAGTGTGTCATGTAACAGGAATTTTTATTTTAAATATAGGATGCTTTAGAAACTATTAAGACACTACTAATAACAGACAAACTTGCAGTTTGATTCCTTTCAATAAGATTAAATGTGAATTGTGTAAAATAAAATTTTAAAAGGCAGTGAAATGAATCAATCCTTACATTTTCATTGTCATTAGAAAGGATATTCATTAGTGTATTTTTAAGAAAATAGTATGAAATCTTATGTGCTACTTAGGAGACTATAGACAGCAGCATAAAGATCTGGATTGGAGAGAGTTATAACAGGTGATTTTGGGGGGATGAAAGTTTACTTATTAACTGCTGATAGCTGATGCTCAGAGTGATAGATATGAAGATGGGAACAAATTATTTCTGGAGTATAATAATTGTCCTCTCATCAGAATAAATTTTTTTTCTGTGGTATCCCTTGAGGCTTAGAAATGTCTGTCTTCTTGAGCTTCAAGTTATGTTCTTTATCTGACTTTAAGCAATGGTTCTTTAAGCTTGTCCCAAATCAAGCCGAGTGGATCTCCCTTTTAGACTTGAATGTCTTCTATTCCAAGTTAGTGTCCTGATACACAGGTTATACAGGCAAGTGACATTGCTCTTTAACCAGAAACCCTCAGGGACAAAAACTTTCCTAAAGCCAGCACAACTCTCTGAATTGTTTTTTGTTAAGTGAAATTACCTTGTTCTTGTCCTAATGCAATCTTCAGTGTCACCAGATCTATCCGCACCCTGGCAAACTTCTAAGTGGCATGGTACCTTTCATTTTTGCTTGTTTCTGCAATGTAGTCACCCCTCAAGCAAATTAAGTTGCTGTTGAAAGTATGAAGTTTGAGAATAATTTTTCTATCAAATAGTTTACTTTTCCCAAGGTTAGCACAATTAAATGCAGGTTGCAACAAAACACATCAACAAAACCTTTCTCTAGCTCTCTTCTGTTAGCCTTCAGCATTTTACATTTAAAACAGCAACTCAAATTGGTACCAGCTGAACCACTGAACGCTTTCTATTTTATGTGGTTATTCTGAAGTTGAACAACAGGGATGGGAGTGTGGGTTTGGGAACACTCAAACAACGGAATTGTTTATTCCTTTGCTGAGATCAGAACAATACCTTGGAGAAGTTCTTGGCAATATCGGCGGGGTTTTCCCTCTCTGTGTGAAAGATGGTGAACTATCTAACACAAGTAGTCAGGGAAGTCCAATTTTTTTGGTGCTGTGGGACAGATGCTAGTTTTGGATGACCTCCAATGGACCACTCTCTGGAGTCACATAAGTAATTCTTGAAACTGACAATGACAGCAGTAAGCCACAGTATATCAGTTAATGCTTGAGGAGTTGCTCAAGAAAATCCTTCATACAAAATGTTCTTTTGGTTATTAACTGAAAGGATAATGATAATTTTTCTGTGTTTAATTAGGTCAAATACATGTATTACTGAGGAATAATGCAAAGTATTCATTTATTTTCCTTTCTAATTTTAATTATAGCAGGTACAGAAGCTTATAATAAAAATATTCAACTGATAAATGCTTGATTTCCCCTTTCTCTGCTTTCGGTTCATATAATTATAGGAAAACAGTAGAAACTTCAAATGACCTGGGTCAGATTCTCATCTTCAGCAAAAATCTCGTGGCTCCAGTGAAATCAATAGACTTATGTGAGTTTACTCTGAGAACCCAGTATTAAAAACTATCTTCAAAATCAGATTTTTTTTTTCCTTTAAAAGAAAAAAAGATGGTGAAATATAGAGTTCTTCTGAATTTTCCTTCATGCAGGATTTTAGGCTGTTTTGAGTTTCTTCCTTTGGAACAAAGCCATATTGCAAAACCCTTCGTGAAACTCAATAATTCTGGGTTTCAAGTTTTGATTCTTCTCCCTTACTCACACCTTAGAGTAAGTCTAGTAAATTTAATTTTGACTCATGTTTTGGATCAAAACCAAGCTCCAGCTCTTAGTGAGGAACACATTGGCAGGCCTGTATTGTGAAACAGAGGTGCTCTGTGATGTTGCTTGCTATTTTTAATGTGTCACAGCTGTGGTCTCCTGTTTGGCCCTCATCTCCCCCTCAGTTCTCACACCTGTGCTGGGTACTTAGGGCAAAAACAACCTCTGGAGTCTTGGTTTCCTCTTGATGTGGGATCAGAGCTGCAAGGTGCCTTCTAGGCTCTGCCATCATTGCACATGTGCTTACCAGGTGAGAAGTTGCAGCAGCCTAAATATTAGGTTAAAGCCATTAGTAAAATTAGTCTGATTAGGCCAGGCATACAGCAGGTGATTTTATCTCCCCACAGTGTTCCAGAAGAACTGAATCAAATCTCCAGGGCCTAATTCTTATTTGCACGAAGGCCATATTGCATGTCAGGAACACCAGTTTTATCTGCCTAATTTAAAAAAAAATTATTACTTGATTTTTTCAGATAAAAGGTATTTTACATTTTTTTTTTATGTTTTGAGAAGTCCTTTCTAATTCTCTTACCTTCATTTTGCTTTGGCTCTTTTCTCTCAGCAATAATGTCTTCCGCAAAATGCAGGGTTGTCTGCTATGTATCTGGGGTCATACTGGGGAGATGGTATAGTCCAGTCAGTCTGCTTTCTCCTTTGGAAGAACTTTCCTTCTTAAAATATGAATGCAGAAGACCTGTAACACAAAAACAGTTCTGAAAGATTATTTTTCTTTGGTGTTTTAATGATCATGCCATTTTCCATTGCTTTTCTTAGTTCAATACTTTGCTGAAATGTTTATTGATATTGTGGGTAGTTTCGGTGTAACACATTGTCAAACTTGTTCTGATAATTTAAGATTTTGCTTAAGTTTCTCCTGGTGCAATCTCCTAGATTTGTTTTTGCTTCTTCACTTGTGTTACCTTTCCTTTATTAATGGATTTTTTGCAATGTTTTGGGGAAGTTCATGTTTTCTGCTTCTTGTTTCTTTTCCATATACTTCCATATATCTTTGTCTCTCTGACAAGAAGGCAACTCTATATTTGTTAAGGCATTTGTTGTTTCTGTTACTGAGACTGGACTTTGACATTTTAATGCTACTTTCTTCTGGTAGATCTCTTTCTATTAGCAGCTGAACAATCTCCTATATTTTCATTTTAAATTGTTGATTTTTTAATGTTGTATGTGCCAATTCTGCTGCTATTTTTCTTGTTTGTTTTGTTAACACTCGCATTAAAAAAAAAAAAACAAGCATTTGGGTATATATATTTTGATAATGTCTAACACCAGTTTCCCCATTCCTTGAAAAGCTGCTGTAAATATACTTCTAATACATGTAGAGTCTGTCTGGTTTTAGGGAATATCATTCAAAGAATTTTGATTTACTTCTGGGAATAGACCATGTTGGAAGTATGCCACGGTGCAGCAAAACATAGTGTCATGCTTGCATGAGACAGATGCAAAATTATTTATAGGGAAATCACACAGTAGAAACTGTTCAGTACCACACAGCTACTATGAATATTTTTGCTCTGTAAATCACCAACTGCAAGTTACTCTAAATGACACTGAAATAGTGAAGAAGTTAAAAATGTGACATAGTTTATGTAAATCTTTCAAGTGCTTATAATGTATTAGGTACACTATAAGATTTGTCTTGTGATCTCTTTATTTTAGCCATGAGTTTTGCTTCATTGTCAATAAAGAAGAAGAAATTTTATTATATAAGAATGTAAAATGAAATGCTGGTATGGAAACAGACTTTTTCACTTGTTGATTGTTTTGTAGAGAAGTGTAGGAGATATAGAAAATAAGAAGTAATATGCGCTTACAAGTATATGTGCAGCCTCTTAAAGGGTGAACTACAGTAACTGTTACAGAGTTACTTCTTACTGCTCACTGATCCTAATAGTTAATTCCCCAGAGATGAGGTCTTGTGGTTCTGGTTCCTGACAAATTATTTGGAATGATACCGTCCTAAGGTGTGGGCTGAGACTTTTCGTTTGAGAGGGGAACTTTAGGTAGGTCCATCTGTACAATAGAATAATTTAGGTTGGAAAGGACACCTGGAGGTCTCTAGTCCAGCCCTTGCTCAAAGCAGGTCAGACTAGATCAGGTTCCTCAAGGCCTTGTTTAGTGGAGTTTTGAGTATCTCCAAGGATGGAGTGTCTACCACCTGACTGGACTTCTGTTCCAGTGTTTGAACACTCTAATGGTTAACTTTTTTTTTTCCCTAATCTGTAGCAAGAATTTTGCTTGTATGTATTTATGTAGATATGCAATATGATGTATATCTCTAGATCTATAGATATCTGCAGTACTACAATGTGCATACATACGCATTCCAGGTACCGCAGCCCTTTGTTATCAGAAGGTGGCTGAGACTCTCTGTAGATAGCCTCACTATTTGGAGCAGCCTGAGGAAGCTTGCTCCATAATAGGTTGAACAGAGAGTTAATGCTCCAAGTTTGTCACCAAGCTCCTCAAGAAAAGTTAAAATTTAGAGGCATCTGCAGTGCTATTGGGAAAATGCCATAGCAGCTAGCACTGCGCCAGAGGCTCTTTGTATGATTAGAAATTAGATTATTGTTTCATGACACTCATAAATTTGGATAAAGTAAAAAAGAATATTCAGTTTTGGTTAGAAATGGGCAGGGCCTTTAAAATCATTAGCTTTAAAACACCTGTCTGTTCACTGAATGTAGAGAAAGGCTTTCATTAGCTTCATAGTATATTGTATTGGGTCTGGCTGAGATGGAGTTAATTCTCCCCATAGCAGCCCTTGTAGTTCTGTGCTCTGCATTGGTAGCTAGAAAGGTGTTGCTAACACACCAGTGTTCTGGCTACTGCTGAGCAGTGCTGGCACAGCATCAAGGCTGTCTCTCCAACATTTTTGCCCTCCTTAACAGCAGGTTGGGGCTGGGCAAGATCTTGGGAGGGGTCCCAACCAGGACAGCTGACCTAAACTAACCAAACAGATATTCCATACCATATGACATCAGCTCAGATACAAAAGCTAAGTAAAGGGAGATGGAAGGGGACATTTTGGTCTTCCGAAGTAACCACTACACGTACTGAAGCCCTGCTTCCCAGGAAGTGGCCAGACATCGCCTGCTGATGGGAAGTAGAGAAAAACACGCGCGACGTTTGCTTTCGCTTTATTAAACTGGCCTTATTTTGACCCACAAGCCTTTTGTTATATTTTCTCCCCCCCTGTCCAGCTGAGGAGGGGGAGTGATAGAGTGTCTTTGGTGGGCATCTGGTGCCCAGCCAGGGTCAACCCACCACATATATGTACCTTGGTGAGAAAAGCCAAAGAAGCTTTTGTTTATCAGAAAACCCAAATATTCCATTCCCTTGCTGAGCTCTGTGAATCCTGGATCTGAATAATTCTTCAAACATAGACACTTTCAGAAGGTCTTACATATCTATAAGGAGTTTTCTTCACCTTCTACAAGTCCATCCCCCCACCTGACCACACCTGTCTTATAAATCAAAACAAGAACAGTCTACTGACCAGCACTTCTCTTGCTATACACCTTCATTAATGTCTTCTGCCAAGTTTAAGCATCATTTATGATTTGAAATATACACTCTGTACCATATTTGTAGGATCTGGGGGCAATATTAACATTAATGGATGCTCCACTTTGTCAGTCACCAAAAGACCTTAGGATTACATGCTCTAATAATCTTTGCACAGTGGATTTTGACAAATTATCCAACTGTGAAGCCTCTTTCTTCAGAAATTACATATGTAATAGATGATTTACAGGTCACCTTTTTTCTTGCTCTGTATTTTTCTGCTTGCTTCAACAATTCAGTATAATCAATTGATTCAACTATTCATGGAAATAGACAGAGTAGAAAATACTTAAAAACATAACTCCTGCTATCTCCAGATACATCTAATTGCATAGTGAATGGTTTCTAACGGTACATATTAATCAATAGAGAATGTAAATCCAAATGGGGGTTACTCAAAATTTATACAAGTTTGCTGAAGTCTGCCTTATCCATGTAGTATTAAAAAAAACAAACAACAAACCCACAAAAGACTAAGATTCAGCTTCTTTCTGGCAATGATAGCTCTATTTTGAAGGGGAGGCCCTTTTTTTCCATTTAAATAGTTATACATTTGTGGTGATCCAGTTGTTGAAAATCCGGCCCAATATTAAGTGAACAGGGAGCGGCAACACAAGCGTCTCTTCCAGTGATGAGTTATATGTGAACAGGGTGTACTTAAAACTTTATACAGTTAAAACTATGGTTTCAAATTGTCCTGGGTTTGGCTGGGATAGAGTCAATTTTCTTCCTAAGAGCTGGTATAGTGTTATGTTTTGGATTCAGTATGAGAAGAATGTTGATAACATACTGATGTTTTCAGTTGTTGCTGAGTAGTGTTTATACCAAGTCAAGGATTTTTCGGCTTCTCATGCCCAGCCAGCAAGAAGGCTGGAGGGGCACAAGGAGTTGGGAGGGGACACAGCCAGGACAGCTGACCCAAACGGGCCAAAGGGAGATTCCATACCATGTGATGTCATGCCCAGTATATAAACTGGGGGGGAAAGCTGGCCAGGGGCCACTGCCGAGGAACTGGCTGGGCATCGTTCAGCAAGTGGTGAGCAATTACATTGTGCATCACTTGTTTTGTGTATTCTAATTATTTTATTATGATTATTAACATTATTACTATTTTCTTCCTTTTCTGTCCTGTTAAACTGTCTTTATGTCAACCCACGAGTTTTTTTTTTTTCTCCCAATTCTCTCGCCCATCCCACTGGGTGGGGGGAGTGAGTGAGTGGCTGTGTGGTGCTTAGTTGCTGGCTGGGGTTAAACCACAACACAGATTATTATGTTTTCCACTGCAGGCCTGATATGGGAACTTTGGGGAATAGTGTAATGATTCCTAGACTTGTAAAAACCAAGTGAGAGAGAAAAGTCTGGGAATCTGCATTAAAAAAATCTGATGTGGAAATGGGTACTTCATCACGTACATAATTTAATATAGGTCTAGCAGAAGTTTTGGAATTACTGGTAAGATCATTTAATCATCCTAGTGTTCATGAAGCTCACTAGCTTTGTTTATTCCTGCTGCATAAAGAAGTCCAAAAGCTTTTGGATGAGTTTTGTTTTTTTTTTTTTTAAATGAGCTGCATTTTCAGTTAGAGGTCTGAAGGTGCTGTGGTCCTCCTCTCTTCCATATTTTTTCTCCAGTTCCATCAGAATCACAGCCACATCCACCTCCTCTAGCTACAATTTTTAAGTGACCCTTCTTCAGTCTCTGATCTCTTCAGCTCCACTTCCAAAACTCAGGTTAGATCTATCACTTTTATTAAATCTCAGTATTTCCAAGTTGCTATTCTGTCATTTCTGCCTTCTTGGAAACTTGCTGCAGGACCTGTGCATTTTCGTATAATGCCATGACAGTGATCTCTCCGAAGGATCATCTGTTGGTGACTACAGTGACAAAAAACCACACAGTCAACAGAGAGTGAGCTCTGGAGAGAAAAAAGAAAACAAGACACAGTAACTATCTCCCTGTATTTGTTACCCTGTTTCCTACTGCCCCTTTTTTACTCTTCTAGGACTTTTACCTGACCTTTTTTGTTCTATATTCACCATTTTCTTTCTTTTCTTTTCTGTAACTTTTTTTTCCACTGTCTTTTTTCAACAGATGTGCATTTTTTTTACGTTATTACTTTTCTGTGACTTGTCCCTGCTCACCCTTACTTTCCACAGTTTTTGCCTCACCTCCTCTTTCCCCTATTCTTTCATCCATTCTTCTTCCTCAGCCTTCCATTAAGGCTCCTCTCCGTTTCTGCGAGAAAGAGAACTTCTCTCTCTTTAGACTGAGTAATTGCTCTTTCCTTTCTGGAGTAATCTCAATTCTCCTTTTCTTCCCCTTCTCTATTTTTAATCAGGTGGTAGTTTTACCATTGTAGCGCAAGGGAGCTGTTCCTCTCCCTTTTTGAGGGACAGGGCACCAGATGTATATTCAGAGAAAGGGATGAGTGGAAATCATGTGAGAAGCAGGCAGTGACCTGCCATTTAGTAACTGTCTTGCTCATGTAAAGACTGGATTATATGAAAAAGGCAGCAAGTTGTCCATTTCCTTTTCATGCACTTTGAAAAGTGATACTTAACTATTTCCTCTAGGTGTTTAGAGACAGTGCTCTTAGCACCAAGATAAGCAGCAGAGCGAACTGTGTTTAGATATATTTTAATCTCCTTCTGACGAGCTCCAGTGTTCCTAAGTTTAGAGGGGGGGAAGGGTACAAGGGTTAAAAGCTCTGGCATGTGCCATTAAGTGCAGCACAAGCTTTGTGTTATTGGACAGGCAGAGGCTGCATTGCTCTGTACATTTTTCAGTTTGTGCCTTTATCCCCCTCTGCCTTTGTCGTCCTTTAAGCAGGATCGCAATGTAGTGGTTAAAAATACTTTTGGGCTGCCTGTGTCCATAACTTAGTGACATTTCATTTACATCATTGTTGGCAGCTGAAGATGTCTAAATACTAATCCTGTTACTGTTGATATGCCTGTTTATGGATGTTGCATGAACTTAGAGGGTCCCTTAGCAGGAATGGGCATTTCTGCAAACCTAATATGAGAATTATTTAACGTGTCATCTCATAAAAATGGAGCAGGATTCAATTAGTCCTGCATTACATCTGTGGAGGCAGCATATATGCTGGCAGTACCTCGCTTTGTGGCCTAAGATCAGAGTTAATTCCCAGTGGAAAATACTTCTTTTGTTAGACAAATGTTAAGTGGCTATCAATTTTGCAACATTAGATTCTGTAAACTGTATTGCAAAGGCCAGTGATAATTCTGGCAAAAGAGGAAATGTCAGTTTAAATCCAGTTTTGCCTTTCCTAACCCCAAAGGCAACTAGCAGGTAAATAGTTAGTAAAAAGCACTTGCTGCCAAAGTATAAGGTATGGTCTTCAGATATCTTTTTATTTTGGCATGTCCTGACATACATCCCTGCAGGAGTCTATATCCCCTTACATTGCTCAGCAGGCATATTGATTCTACTCATTCAATTTAAGAGAATTATACACTTTCTCTTGACCTCTGACACAGAAAGTTCACAAAAATCTAGTATTCCAAGAGGACATGTGACATAATGGCCTTGCTTATATGAGTTGTGTCTAAGTTAGGAATGGATTAATGATGCTTGCATGTGAAATACTTTGGTTGCTTCTATTTTTTCTTCCATTTTTTTAATTTTTGAAGAAAAATCTTTTATGGATTCATACAAAACTATACTTCCTTTTTCAGGGCATTCAACACTTTTTTTTGTTTGTTTGTTTATAACACAGTGCAGAGATTCTGTAAAAGGCAATTACAGGATAATAGAAATATTTTCTCCTAGTGCTTACATACAAACTAACTGTACTGTGGAACCTGAGTATTTCTTTTGCTTATAAAATTACATAAATGTAAGATGCTATAAACATAAAATTTATATTTATTTCTATGATTCTTGCTATGTGTTGTATGTAATCCCTTTCAAAAAGCCTGCTCAATATTAGTAGTATCCACAGATGTTTCAGGTAACAGCTGTAGTCAACCATCTCTAAGGCAACAGATACATCTTGAGGAATCCATATGAATCCTGGATTCTTTTGTTCACCTGATACATCTGAAATGAAACAGTCAGAACGCGCATATATATATATATAAATAAAACAATGTCAGGAATTACTAAACATTCAAACCAGAATTTTCTGTACGAGTTCCCATAGAGTAGAGGACATTAGGTGACAGAGGTGAATGGAGATGGTAGTAGCCAACAGCCATAGTTTCTGGAGCATGTTCCTAACAAGGTGTTTTTTAAATACTCCCTGATAAAAGGTAACAGTAATCTAGCTGTAATGACCCAAAATCTCCTCCAAGATTGTCAGCACCCAAGTGGACCTACATCAGAGGATTCAATGTATCCCAGAGCAGCCCAACAGCACCAAGCAGAACTGATACACAAGTAGAAATAACTTCATGTTTGTCCTTTCTCAACACAACTTTACCATCACCAACATGGGCTGAATTGGTTAATGTTATTCTGTTGTTCAAGTTGTGTGGTAAACAAGCACACAATAGAGTACCTTTCATGGATTTTGCTGTATAAAGCCAAAACCAAGTAAAAGCAGTCATATTTATTTTTTCTGTTTAATACCATTGAATATAACTAATGTGAAACCATTATTACCTTGATTTTAGAAAATAGATATTTACTTCTGTTAAGCTACATCATTTGAACTCTGTTTTTTAAAAAAATTACAAAAAAATTGGAATCCACCTACAGGGCATAGAAAGAGAAAAAGTTTGTGCAAAGAGAAGGGGTTTTATTTTTTTATTGAGAAACAAGGTTGTTGTATTTACAGTTGACTTACTGCAAATATTTAGTTTTGTAAAATGCATCTTTGAATTGCAGTGCATATAGGTGGACTCTTCCATCTCATTAGTATTCTGGGTGGTTGGGATGTGCCAGCTAAATACAGCCATCCTATGGGAGCTTCCTGTAGTCATAGCAACTGGATTGCAGTTTCAAATAACTGTATAGTGGAGGTCTCGTATATCTGAAACACAAAGTGCTCAGTAGACGGTTGGCTTGCTAATTAGTGAATGTGTTTCTTAAAAACCAACAGTAAAAATCATTCACTAAATAGACTAAGAAAACTCTCTGATGATTTTCGGTCAGTTTTACATGACTGGTGAATTGCTGGTAGTTTTAAGAGTTGTAAGTCTTGCTTCCTGTTCTGCCTACCAAACACTCAGCATTAGAGCCAATCCTGTTGGGTAGCTACAGCTATGGATAAAATCACCAATAGCTCCGCTACATCGTGAGAACACTGTAAATGAGAGATATAGTGCTGCAATATTAGGTGTGACAGTCTCTCAAGCCTCTGGTGGTTGACTGCAAGCTCATTGAAATCACTGCAAGTCTCAAAAAGTCATCTCAATGTGATCTGGATCAGGCTTAAAGTACAGAAGAATGATGAGATATAGTGAAGGCAGGAAAGATATTTCCTTATAACATTCAGTAAGATTTGAGTACCTAATTCCTTTGAATTTATCTGTAAGTCTCAACTGAAATACAGTTCATTTTCTCAAACACTGTTTATGATGAAGTCCAAAATTAAATCATAAATAAATCACTGGAATTAATTATATAGGGTTTTCACTCTGAACTGGATCTCAACACAAATGCTCATCAAAAGGGAAGAATGAAACAGGCATCATGAAGAAGACAACGTAGTTATGGCCTACCAAAGAGTGACAGATGAAGAATTAAAAGTATCACAAAAAAATCTTCTCCCTCTAGTGAAAAATAGATTATGATATCAGTGAGAGTTAGTATGTATCAGAAATCTGTACTGACTCAGAAGACAAAACCATAAAAATCATTGGTGATTCTTGGAATGATGTGAACAAAATATTCTGGATGCTGGAAAATGTCCCAAGTAATAATGACAAATATGTCAAATAGGGAAAGTATGTTTAAAAAGGGAAGGATAGCTATTAGCTAAGTCAGCAATGACAAATGCACAATTGGTTAAAAATTAAAGGAAAATATGCAAAATATGTTAAATCCAAGGATATTTATTTTGATATGAAAATTTTACATATTCTGAAGAATGTGACCAAGAACATTCACAAGTTGAATATTTTGTTTTTCAGGGCCAAATGTCCAATTTGTCATCCAAGTCACTTGAAAAGTTGTGTAGAGAGATAGTATTATATGTATGTTTTATATGTATATGTATAGTAGTTGTGGCTCTGCATCGGACAGAGGCTTACCCTTTAATCTATTAGAACTGTTAATTTTCTTGAGCCCAATTATTCAGAAACTATAGTCTGCAGAAAGGATTGAAATATGAACTGCAGAGTTGAAAACACACTTACTATTTTCTATTCCCTCCCCCAAAAGACAACAAATGTATTTACCTTAAATATTTGCAAGATATTTAAATAAGAGTATTAAAGTTATTCTAAAGAACTCGACCTTCCACACAAAAGAATTTGTACTGACCTCCTTAAGGTTCTGCTCAACAAAAAGGAAACCAAATTTATATCAATCAGGTTTAAATCACAGAAGGATAATTAAAACAAGCAGAAGAATCTGAGAACTTTCTTCTTTTTGATGACATAGTGTGACTGCCTGTTTGGGGACACTTGTGCAAGTTCCAAAACATTATGTGCCAAAAGGTTTTTCATTGACTGAGAGATTTAGCAAGAGCATTAAAATGGGCTACAGTCTCCCCCAGACCAGCTCAAAATGATTCAGAGCAATTGTGTGGTTTTGCAGCCCATTTTCTTCCAATGTCGCCTAGCAAACCAGGCAGGGACTGCATTTATTTCTGATTTAGCCTTCTGGTTTAGCTCGTCTTCTGTCTTTCTCCTATGGCTTAAAGCTGACTTAGTAAGGGCTATGGAAGTCTTACCCCAGATTTCGTTTGGAGTAGTATCATGTTACTAATTCTAAACCTTACTTACCATAATAAATTATGTTGTAATTTAAAAAGTATCTTTATTTTCAATAAAGCAAAATAAAATTGGTTTTCCAATAATTGCACTAATTACTTTTCTCTTTCCTTTTCCTTTTCCTTTTCGGGTGCTGAGAAACCTGAATTGTCATTGCTAAAGGCTGGTAAGTGATTTATTTCATTAAAATCTAAGGCATTCACATTTTTAGTGAAACCACAGTAAAATGCAGGTCAGTTAAGTTGAAATCACATTTTTATTTAAGTTTGATTAGATAAAGGAGAGAATATTGTAAATAGTTTGGGTTGGAGTTTTATTTCTGAAGGCAGATGCATTATGTTGTTTTCAATATGGTTATTTCAGTGCATGAGACAGATGTTGTGTAGGCACAGAAAGCTACACTAGCTGTTCTGACGCCTGCATAATTATTCTTCAAGAATACATTATAGTTCTTTTAAAATTATTTTCACATACATGCAAGAATCTGCAGAACTTGCCCTGTCCTTCAGGTTCATAAGATCAATCTTCTTTCAAAGTAAATCTTGCTTGTCTTTCTAATTTTTAGGCAGAAAAATTCTCCCTTTCTCATGCAATCCTTAATGAATGAGCTGCTTTTAAGCAAGTTCTGTCTCACAACTTTTGGGGTTTTCATACGTAGTAGATGTCTGAGACTTTCGAACACAGTTGCTTTCAAGCCAGCAAGGAGCAGAATTCCAGATCTGAAACTGAATCTAGTAAATACTGTACTGAAGCTTAACAGGCACTTAAAAACACTAGTAATCATGTTTGTTCGTATAGCTAGTGTGTGAAAAGGTAATCCCTAAAAACAACTTCTTCAGGATATGGATACCCAAGGCATTCATAAAAATGATCTGGAGGCCTAGAGCCAGTAAAGCTTTGAATATATGCTTAAGTACACCCCAGTGACTTTAATTGCTTCCTCCAGCCTCAAGTGAAGCACGTCTTTTGCATTTATCCTAAGAAAATTTTACAGTGCTTAGTTTTATACAATGATTGATCGGTATAGGCTTTACTACTTCATGCTCCACCTCCTCATTGGTGTAAGCAACCATATGACTACTCCTTCATCCTTCACACTTATCTCCACAGTAGATGATTAGTTAAACAGACTTGCTTTGTGTGAGTTTCATCTGTCTAATTTATGCATTAAGGTTGTTTATGAGGAAAGAAACTAAATGAAGGCAGACACTGTTGATAGGGTTGTCATCAGCCAGATGCCTTGGAATTAAATCCGAATTATCAGTATTGCTACATCCCAGCTATCACTCATTGAAACTCTCATTGACTATTGCTCGAGTAGGACATGTGCTTACATGCTAACCATACTTTTCCTGCAAGGTATGTCCTGGCAACCCCATTTTAAGTTTTTGTCATAATCAGAACTTATGTCTCTCAGTGCCTGTCTTCAAGATAATAAATAAATATGTTTATTACATTGTGATGGGTTGACCCTGGCTGGACACCAGGTGCCTATCAAAGCCGTTCTATCACTCCCCTCCTCAGCTGGACAGGGGAGAGAAAATATAACAAAGAGCTTGTGGGTCGAGATAAGGACAGGGAGAGATCACTCACCAATTACGGTCATGGGCAAAACAGACTCAGCTTGGGGAAAATTAACTCAATTTATTAGCAATCAACCAGAGTAGGGTAATGAGAAATAAAACCAAATCTCAGAACACCTTCCCTCCACCCCTCCCTTCTTCCCGGGCACAACTTCATTCCTGGATTCTCTACCAACCCCCCTAGTGGCACAGGGGGACAGGGATGGGGTTTTTGGTCATCACACATTATTTTCTGCCACTTCATCCTCCTCAGAGGGAGGGCTCATCACATTCTTCCCCTGCTCCAGTGTGGGGTCCCACCCACAGGAGACAGTCCTCCACGAACTTCTCCAACGTGGGTCCTTCCCATAGGCTGCAGTTCTTCACAAACTGCTCCAGTGTGGGTCCTTCCCACCGTGTGCAGTCATTCAGGAGCACACTGCTCCAGCGTGGGTCCCCCACGGGGTCACAAGTCCTGCCAGAAAACCTGCTCCAGTGCAGGCTCCTCTCTCCACAGATCCGCAGGTCCTGCCAGGAGCCTGCTCCAGCGCGGGCTTCCCACAGGGTCACAGCCTCCTTCGGGCACCCACCTGCTCCAGCGTGGGGTCCTCCCCGGGCTGCAGGGGGACAGCCTGCCTCACCGTGGCCTTCCCCACGGGCTGCAGGGGAATCTCTGCTCCTGCGCCTGGAGCATCTCCTCCCCCTCCTTCTGCACTGACCTGGGGGTCTGCAGGGTTGTTTCTCTTACATGTTCTCACTCGTCTCTCCGGCAGCTGTTTCTCTCTCTGTCCCAACTTTTTTTCCTTCTTAAAAATGTTATCACAGGGGCGTTACCACTATCGCTGATTGGCTCAGCCTTGGCCGGCGGCGGGTCCGTCTTAGAGCCGGCTGGTATGGGCTCTCTCTCGAACACAGGGGAAGCTTCCAGCAGCTTCTTACAGAAGCCACCCCTGTCACCCCCCCCGCTACCAAAACCTTGCCACACAAAGCCAATACATACATATATTCTGTGTAATATAATGTAATTTGTATTAGACAAAAATTTCTTATTATCCACACATAAATCAGCAAATGTAAAAAACCCCTTGAGTACAGAAATGTCTTGGTCTTATAAATTATTACATGAAACACTGAAAGTATAAGCACATAAATAAAGACAATATAGCGCGCTGTCCTGTGTTTTAAGAATATTATGCCTGTTATTTCATTATTGTAGCTACCATGTTAAGACAACAGAATATTGCCTCTGCTATTTGGAAGTCCTGTATGTCTTATAATATCTTAAGAAATGAGGGTCATATTCCCTTAATTTCCAGTAGAAATCATTAAAACCACTACCAAATAATGCTTTGAATTCTCAATAAGATTCTTCTTTCTGCTTTTCCTTCATGATTATGCTTGCTGTTGCATATTTTATTTTTTGTTTCTGAGGAGTCATAATCTAACCTGAATTCTGACATCCTTTCACTAACACAGAAATGTTTACTCTACATCTGTTGTCTAATGAAATCTAGGACAAAATATGAAGAAAATTAATTATCTGCTAATGTGAATTATCTGCAGCTAATTCAAATTACTTCCTTTCATCAGATCCCAGACCCTCTAAAGAACAAATATTAATTTTTCTAGACATCAGGTGTCTAGTGCAAAGGATTTTCTAATTAATTAGTCCTTTCTCTAATGTTTACATCTAAGATAATTAAAGAATAATGCCATAAAGAAATATCCATGAAGACGAAGGGTTTTCTAAAGCAGTATTTTTGCAGACAGTAACATAAAATGAATAGTTTTCTGCCTATGTTTCCTTGAAAAGATGCACTTTTACTTGTATGTAAAGGAATTCACAGCCATGAGATGTTAAAATGCTGATCATAGGTGTATCATTATAGCAAATGAAACCATCTTCTTTGTGTTAATATTTTAAGATCTATTCAGATACTTTTATTTATAATATTAAATACTATTGGAATACTATTTCTGTTGGAAACATGCTACTACTTGTCTGGGACAGGAAACATCATTAGTAATTTCATTCACTAGTGCTACCTCCCTTTGAAGGCCAGCGAGCAAAGATGCAGTCCTACAGTCCCCGTCCTGCAAGGCTTGCTTGGCTTCTTTGCTTCTCCCTAGTTGCTCTGTGTACACATACTGAAGATGACTGAGCGGAGGCAAGCTGGAATTAGGACACTGTAGCATATTTCCACAGGCAAGATTATATAGACATAAGGCCAGAGCCTGGAGAAAATCTCAGCCATTACAGTGCTGTGTAGCCCAATATTAATTGCCTAGGTGTCCACCACCAGAACAGGCAGAGTTTAGCAGTACTCAGGGTATGTTCACCTTATGTGGCAGTTGATTTCTGTGGCGTAAGCTGACAAATGTCAGCTACCTGATGAGCCATGGGGTTCCTTACAAAGTTACATATGGCCATTTCCACTGACTGTGTCCTCCTTATAGGTCATATCATAGTTTATGCCATTGATCGGGCAAAGCAGTGAATTGCATCAGTATTTTTGGAGGCAAAAAATAGTATGAATAAGGAAAAATAAAATGTTTAAGAACCCAGAAATGTGAGAGAGTCACAAGAAGTATTTCTGCTTAGGGAAAATTTATTTTTAAAATAGTAATCTAAAAAATCATAATGAACTCTTACGACTGAAGCTAATGAAACCACTAAAATGTAATCACTGCCTAGGGAGGCAAAATTATGCTGTGCGAAATCAAACTAGGGTGTTTCTAATTGTCTTTGTGTTATATGCCTGCATAAATTATATATTTTCTATATTATGTAATTTACCATTACCAAAACTTTACATGAAAACACAGAACATATAATTTAAAAATCCCATCATATAGATGGTGGAAAGAGATACCATATTGTTTAAGATGCTATTTTGAGTTATATATATTGTAAAATAGCATTCTTTATGTAAAATAGCTGTAACAGACATATAATTTGTAAGATAAATCAGTAAGGACTTACTTTGAAATAGTGCCTTAAGAAACAAGGTAGTATAAAAATAGTATTAGAAGTGTATAATTGAAACTGCCTCATTTTTTAATGATCTTTTTCATTAAAATACAAAATACGAAAGCACGATCTTACAGAATTTTAACAATGTTTATAGCTCTACAGAAGAAAAAAATTATTACTTTGTTTAATTTTTTCAAGGAAGATGGTTCTATGTCTCTGTTATAGATCATCCAGGGCTGATCAAACTGCAGAACCATTTTTGGAAGACTCCTATTTGACTTTATGGATTAGATTGCCAAACAGAGAACCTCAAGATAAAATTAGATGTTTGTTTTCATATTTGAATCTGTCCAAATTCTTCTTCCAAAAAAACCTATTTTAAAGAATGAGTCAACTTTTCTCTGTATTTACTTGATGAGTTTCTCATGTAGAGTTACTGTAGAAAACTGCCATAGTATAGGATTCGGAGGCTTTTTGGTGGATGATGTGTCTGTGGTACCCATATTACCACTGATCTAGCAAGGCCACAAGCTATTCTTCCCGTCACTCTGTACAGAAACCTCCCTAGGCAGCAATTACATTTTGGTGGTTTCGTTAGCTTCAGTTAATTTATATGCTAGGTTTGCCTTTCCTCATTGCTTCAGTATAATCTTATTCTCCTCCCTCTTTGCCTCCATATGCTTTTCCTCAACAAACATGTTCATGGCATTCACTTTGCAGCAGTGAAGAGGAGCAGTACATTCTGTGTATTACAGCATTTGGACTCAGAAATTAATCTTCAGGATCTAGCCCAGACTTTGTAAGCCATTTCTGAAGAACAACAAGGCCTGTTCTATCCTTGCCTGAACACTGCAAACATTACGTTATGTAGCTTGCAATGCTGTCATTCCCAGAGAATTTGAAATAATGGAAGCCTCTAAGCTACTTCCATTCAAAGCCATGC
This sequence comes from Haliaeetus leucocephalus, assembly GCF_000737465.1. Classification (NCBI taxonomy): domain Eukaryota; kingdom Metazoa; phylum Chordata; class Aves; order Accipitriformes; family Accipitridae; genus Haliaeetus; species Haliaeetus leucocephalus. The sequence goes on along the minus strand of NW_010973092.1, from coordinate 14,443,589 downwards.
ACTCACTCCTACCTAAAGGGTGGAATGTCATTGCTAAGTATGCTCAGAATATGGTGATCAGGGAGAAATTTTACATCACATACATAATAGAGGAGGCTTGTCAAACTTGACGTAATGAGGGGGTTTGGGTTTTGTTTCTTTTTTCCCTTTTGCTGCCTTGAGAACACAAAGTGAAATGGTAGTATTTTGAAGTTTGGATTGAAATCATGCTACTTGGAAAAAGACTGCATTAAACCTCAAAGGAGCTTCTGCCTTTAAACGCATTGCTGAACTTTGCAGTTTGGCAAAATATGCTTACTCACACACTTCAGTTAAAAAAGACAGCTAAAAATAGTTAATACAATCTGAATATGCATAGAATAACTTTAAGGTGTCAAGCTATCATCTCTATTGGATGAGAACTCAAATGTAAGCTAAAAGCAAGGCCAGACTATGACGCCCTCATTAATTTTGCAAAGTAATCTAGGTAAGTAGTTTCTGAATTTGGGGATTCATCCCACATATGTGTAGCCATATGAAAGTTAGTCTATTTCATCCAAGAAAATTGGCTAGACTCTGTACATACCAACTGAGATTTTTGTCCCATGCCAAGAGATAATGAGTACAGGAAGCTGCAAGTTTGATGAATAAAGTCAGGTGGGGAAGAATCACAGCCTAAATACTTTTTACTGTGGGTCAATTCATTAACTACAAGAATGTGCACAAAATTCTTATCAGTTCAAATGAAAAGTCTGTTGTGAAGTCTTTCAGGTACAGAACTTGCTTGTAGGTAAACAAATGAGAGAACGCTTCAGATTCCCAGTGAGATGATAATTCATGAGCTAGGGCATCTGTAAGATGCAGATGATCAGCATGCAAGTCTGGGGCCTAAGTGCTTGTTAAATATTTATTTGTCTAGGTAAGAGCAGAAACTTGACACCAGAACCCCTTTATTTTGTGCGAGTACCTTGTCTGTTAAGTTAACAACTATTCTGGATGCCAGAATCTTGGAAAAAGAAATCTGGGAGACCCTCAAGGCAGAATAAATTATAGCTGTGTAGTTCCTGACAAATGTTTGTATAACCTGTTTATAAAATCTTCCAGTGATAGCTATACCATGACTATCCCAGGCAATTAATTTCACTGTTCCTTCATTACTACCAGAATTTTTTCTCAATCTCTAAACTGATTTGTTAGTGTAGTTTAAGCCCATTACTCTTTTGCTTATCTACTGTAACTACCTAGTTAAAGCATTCCCTGTTCTTTCAGTATTTCCTTTGTTATGTTTCCTAAATCTCTGGTTATCTACCTCAGTTTTCCCCTGTCTTTGCAAAAGCACAGTTGACAGTTGACACAGTTGACAGCTTCATTTGCTTCACTGAAGCAATAGTAGTCTTGCTGCAGCCTTGCCAACAGTGGCTAGAGGACAACCATTATGACAAGGATTTTTCACATTATTTATTGTGTGTATGTATATGTGTATGCTTACACACTGTGGTTTTTATGTTTATGTGTTTTATATATATGGGTTTATGTTATTTGTGTTTATTAAAACAGGCATAAATTTTTATAACATTTATTTTGTTATATGTTTGTAATAGCATGACTTTACTGTCTCATGCTTCACTTGTGAACAAATTTAAGTCTGTTTTTAAACTTTATCTATTTAGTTTCAGTTTATTTTTCAGTTTGTCAAGGTCACTGTGAAGTCTAGACCTCTCCTCCAATGTACATGGTGTCTTTTTTATTTTGGTGGAAACGGCATATCTAATAAATGTACTTTCTGTTCCTTTATCTAAGATAATAATGAAAATATTGAATAGAACCAGACCTATGAGTAGGCCTCTATGTCTCCAGTGAGTATGTTTTACCATTTGATGGTAAACTATTATTAACTATTTCATACGTACAGTTATACCAAAAATTTTTGAACCTATTCTTTATTACTTTCGTGATGACTGTGCTTCCCTGGTTCACCTATTAGAATATATTGTGTCAAAACCTCTACTAAAATTGAAACAGAGAAGTTCTTCCTCCTCATCCAGGTGATCTGTTGCCTTGTCAGAGAAGAAAATTAGAAAGTTAGTTTGATATGATTTCTCCTGGACCAATCCATGTTAGCTCTTAGGCATAACCATATTATTTTTCAGATGCCAAGTTATTTGTGATAGATTTGGGGGTGGGGGGAAATTCAATTAATTCACTTATACTTCCACAGCTGACTGGCTTATGTTTCTGGTATTCCCTTTTAATGATAAGACACTGCATTTTACCTATTTGGGTTTTCAGTTCCTCACAGGTATCTAATGAGCTTTAATATGTCTGAATTGTTGCAGCTAGTTCAGTAAATTCATCAGTCAGCACAAGTAGCAGAATTGTTTTAACCTGTTTTTCTTTATTCCAAGCTGAGATTTTACTCTCTTCTACAGTGTTAATTATTCTAACCCCCTGCTTGCAGTTAACATTTTAAAGCAAAAATATCATGCAGCATGTGAGCAGCCCTGGCATTCTGATAGCTTTCCTTCTCCAGTCAGTACCAGACTGACACTTAACTTCTCTTATTGCTAACATTTGCAATGATATCTTGTCTTTGATTTCTCTGAAGCTTCTTTCCATCTTACGCTTTGACCTTTCTAATTTTCTTTCTACATACTTTTTCTGTATTTTTAGTACAATTGACCTATTTCCACTTTCTCTATGCATCCTTCTTTTGCTTGACACTGCTGAGGAGCTTCTGATTTAGTTATTTTCAGCTTCTTTATTGGGATGGTTTGTGCTTATTCTTGCACCATTAACATTGTTTGTGGAACTGCCACACTTTGTAATTCTTTTTTCCCATCATATGGGCTCTTACCTAGGGATTTGTTGAACCTATTGAATTCTGTTTTCTTAGTCTATTTGTTTCTATTCTGCTATCCAGCCTCCCTCCTTTCCTAAGTTTCATTAGCTCTTATCATACCATGGTCATTGTCATCCAAACTGCATTTCACCATGATCTCAGTCAATTCCTCTCTATTGATTAAATATACAACAGTCTTTGCACTGATTGCTTTTTTCTGCCTCCTGTACGTGTATGTGCATCTGTAATATTTATCTCCACCATGACTTCGAGATTAATCCATGTTGTACTGCATTCATTCCCTTTTTAAAGATTGTCTGGGTAGTGTAAATCTCCATTATTACCTTGTATTGTGCCTTGGATAATTGTGGTATTTGTTCACAAAAGTTCTTTCCACTGCATTTTCATGGTTTAGTCATCTGCAATGAACACTTACATGTTTAACACCCAAGTTCAAGTTCCCAAACTTTCAGCAAGGGCAACTTCCCAAATTTGGATCTGAAGACAAGTGTCGTGTGTGAACATGTTAGCCTTTTCCATTGCAGTAAAGTGTCTAATTTACTAAGCTTCTGTAGTCCTAGTCATTAAGTGCTTATTATTAAGAATTCCTATTCAGCTTCTCTTGTTTCTTCCCCACGCTTCTTGCATTAATGTACAGGTTTCCAAAGCGTTGGGCAGATTGAGACATCATTTGTTTGATTTCCTTCATACAGCATGTCCAAGCTGCTGGGTTTTATGCTTATGCATGTTTTTATCTTCACTATTGCAATCCAGGGGTATGGTAACCAAAGATGAATTTGAAAAAACTTCTGATTAAAATCTCTGTAAGAAGTTTTTGATCCCAGCATAAAAAAATACTGTCATAAAACTCCTATCTGCTGTCTTGACTTCTGGACTTCACTAAAAAAGGGCAGTGTCTAGAAGTTCAGAAGCAGGTTCAGTCTTTGTTGAAACATAAAAGTAGGAGAGACTGTTCATGCACAACAGCATTATATGATGTGAAACTACATCTTGTACTAACTGAATTTAAATAGTGTGGTGGGAGCGGAGAGGGAGTTTTTTGTCATGGTATTTAGGCTACTGCTTTAAATTTGTGCCTACCTCCTTGGACTTTCAGAACAGCACTACTTTTAGTGATGCTTTGTAGTTACATTATGTTATCGTTCAAAGTGAAGTAGACATTTTCCAAAAGAAAGGAAAATCATGTCCCTAGAATTACACAGTACTCAATTTATCTTCATAGAAATATGCATGAATTTTGATTTTCTGTATTATATTCATTTGCCATATGTGCAAACCTGGTTAATCATCAGTTTATATTATGTGTTATCATAAACAGGCCTCTATTAACATGCTTTTTGTCTTGCAAATATGTGCTTTTCTCTACTCTTCCAGTCTGAAAAGGTAGTTGTCCTAGCACTTTCTTCAGTGAGCATCACCAATTTAAAATACTTAGTGCATCACAGTGTGACAAATGCAATATTGCTTTGTTTTAACAGAGACATTAAGTGACTTAGAAAATACAGATACAGTATGTAAAGCAGGGCTAATTATTCTGTGATTTTGAAGACATGCTGTAAACTTAAACTGCACTGTGTCCCTAAGTACTTACACTCCAAAGAGGTATGAGCAAAAGGCTGGCTGGAGTTACAGAGATGAGAAAAACACTTAGAACCATAGAATCAAAGAGTGGCTGAGTTTGGCAGGGACCCCTGGAGATCACCTAGTTGAAAACCCCTGCTCAAAGCAGGATCAATTAAGCAGGTTTCCCACAACTGTGTCCAGGTGGGTTGTGAATATCTCCGAGGACAGAGAAGCCACAGCCTCTCTGGGCAACCTGTTCCAGCGTTTGATCAACCTTACAGTAAAACACTTGCATATATTTAAACAGAATTTCTTGTTTTTCTATTTGTGTCCATTTCCTCTTATCCTATCACTGGCTGCTGCTGAGAAAAGTCTGTCTCTGCCTTCTTTTCACCCTCCCATCAGGTATTTACACAGACTGATAAGATCCCCCTGAGCCTTGTCTTCCCCAGGCTGAACAGTACCAGCTCTCTCAGCCTCTCTCTTGATGTAAGATGCTCCAAGCCCTTCAGCATCTTTGGTCCTTCACTGGGCTTGCTCTAGTACATCCACGTCCCTCTTGTACCAGGGAGATCAGCACTGGACCCAGCACTCCAGATGTGTGTCAAGGGGTGAGCAGAGGAGGAAGTTCACCTCCTTCAACCTGCTGGCAACTATAATGCAGCCCAGGATGCTGTTGGACTGCTTTGCTCCAAGGGAGCTCTCTTTTAGTGAACTTGTTGCCCACCAGGACTCCAACTTTTTTTTCCACACAGCTGTTTTCCAGACGGTTGGCCCTCAACCTGTACTGATGCATGGGGTTATTCCTCCCCAGGGGCAGGACTTGGCACTTCCCTTTGTTGAGCTCCATGAGGTTCCTGTTGGCCCATTTCTCCAGTCTTTAGAGGTCCCTCTGAATGACTGTGCACCTATCTGGTGCATCAACCATTTCTCCCAGTTTTATGTCATCTAATAAATAGAAAGGGAGCCACATAAGCACGGTGAGATTCATATATCTATGTTTTCAGACTATGTGTATCAAGGAAAATCCAGCTGCACAGATATTCTGCTGTTTTGGCAGGGTTCTGGATTTTCTGAAATGGAGAAGACAACGAAGGTCTCTGTCCAGGTGACAAACTCCCCAGGGAAACACTTGCACTACCTGAGTGCTCGAGAACACAACCCCCCGTGCCCTGCTGTTCTCGCTGCTAGATCTGCTTGCTTTCAGAGAGAGCACTCTTTTGTTCCTGATCTAGTGAATGATGTCCCTGCCAGGAGGGGGGTTGGACTAGAAGATCTTTAAAAGTCCTTTCCAAGCCAAATCATTCTATGACTGGGGACAGACTTTTTAGTAGGACCTGTAGCGATAGGAAAAAATTAAAAGAGGCTAGATTCAGACCAGATATAAGGAAGAAATTTTTTACAATGAGGGTAGTGAAACACTGGAACATGTTGCCCAGAGAGGTGCTAAATGCTCCATCCCTGGAAACATTCAAGTCAAGTTGGACGGGGCTCTGAGAAACCTGATCAAGTTGAAGGTATCCCTGCTCATTGCAAGGGGGTTGGACTAGATGACCTTTAAAGGCTGCTACCAAGCCAAGCTATTCCATGATTCCATTGAATGCTTTTCAGTAGATATATATAAATTTTGTATTCATTCTCATGCTGTTTGTATTTAGACAGCATGGGATATAATATGTCCAACATGATGCTACAGGTAAAAATAATCCTAGTTATGATGATGCAGGGTATAGATTGTCACCATACCTTCTTTATTGCTATTTAATTCTCACGCAGGAGAGAGTATGACATTTCCTTGTAATTTCCTAGCACATTTTTTGACTTGATATGTACTGTAAACTGATCAGCTAGGGTTAGAGTCACATGGAGTTCCACTTGAGCATAGAAAGGCCTTTATTCATCAAAAATTGTCTTTCCAGGTTACAACCGCTGTGACTGGTATAAGTGAAATAAGAGAGAAAAAGGGAAAGGATGCTCTGAGAGGGAGTGTTCTTTGTCATATGCTTAAATTGGGAAATCCATTTATATATATTGGGAAGTTAAAAATGGAAAAATAGTGGCAAACAGATTGATACAGCTTTTAGATTACAAACAATTTCTGGGAAGAAATTCAAACTAATTCAAATGAACAGCACAGAAGAGAACAAGACAATATTCAAGGACAACTAAGTAGAACAAAACTGCAGGGTAAGGTTAATTGGTATGGGTGGGAAGTCTTTCTATCAGGTTTAAACACTGAGCACATCTAAATAATGTTGAGAAAATTGAGTTAGAGAGCATACACACAATATTTAGGTACCATGATGATTGCATTTCTGTTTAAATGGGAGATCTAGCTAACAGAAATAATTTTCCCATTTATTCACGTGTGCATGAAGAAAAGGACATCTAGAATTAAATCTGAAGGAAAGCTCATGAGCTCCTGTCTGTAGCCTTCAACTTTAATAAGAGGACTCACCCCTCAGAATTTCTGGGGTGCTTATAGTCCCAGTTTATTCTGACTATTGACTCAAGAGAACTCTTTGTGGCTTTCCCTGATAAAGCAAAAAATAGAAGCCTTTGCAGCTCAGATTTATTAGGATTGGTTTTTTTTTTTTATTTTAAATGACCAGTGTTTTTATTTGCATTAGATTTTTGATAACTGCTTTAATAGCAGCCCTTTGTCATGTATTTTATGAAAAGGAATACTTTAAATCATATCTGTAAAGCACTGTTTTATAATTTTTAATTACATATAGCAGACAAAACCATCATTATCCAACAATTAAGGTGCATGAATTATTAATTTTTAATAAAAAATAAACCACTTGCTCTCTAATTAACTCTGTAATCAAAATTGTTCCAGTATATCATTATATCTCTTAAGATTTCAAATCCTAACTGGGTTTAAATTGGCATAGTATTAAAATAAATTGTTTCTCTGGAATGTATAATTAATAAATGTGCAGGTCTTTATGGTTATTGTTTTCTATCAGCTAACTATACAAAAAAGTACACCAAGGTATATGAAGAGCTCAGTCCAATATATTTTTAAATTTGTGGAGCTTTCTCTACTGATCAATGAAAAACAGGCCCTAGATCATGCTTTAGTCTCTATTGGTATGCAAGAGCCGTTGTGAAGCTTTGAAGAGATCTACCCCTTGGCCAAGACATTATTAAGCTCACTGCTGGGATTTCTTTAGAAGAACAGCCTTGTATGAACCCTAGCAGAGGGATTTTTCCATGGAGCTTCATGGAGTTAGTCCTCTAAACCCCAATGAATATCAGTGAGTGAAATGGATGCATAAATTCCAGACGTGTTTTTAGAAACTTTCCTGAATTGATTGTAAAAATCTGAGAATAGAAATCAAAAACCTGCAGCAGATCCACAGATCCATATTGACATTGATTTCTTCCCATTTTCAAATTCCACTCTGCAGCCAGTGGTATATAAAATACATGTATATATATGTGTGTGTGTATGTATATATATAACAAAATACATGCCAATGTATGTGTGTGAATCTATGTACGTATATGCATACAAATATACATGTACACACACTCCCTGCCTGCATAGTTAACTCCTACCTCACTGCTCCATAGTCACCAAACAGACATTTCTTCTAGAGGTTTCAGTAGAAGGCTCCTCTGTAAAGGGACCACTTGTAAACAGCAGTCAGAAAAATTTATCAGACATGCAAATAGAGTAATGTAATTACTTACAGACACTCTGAAGCCATAATATATTATACATAAATTATACAACATGCTTTTAAAAAATATTTTTGGACAGCTCTATGGAATCTTGAATGGTCAGTTCCTCCAGAAGTCTAAATTAAAAAAATAAGTGTTTGTAGCTGTAAAAGCATTGGTTACTTATTAGACCTGATATAAAAATCCCATCCAATACAAACAGACAAAATACACCATGACAGGAGGCATCCTAGTGACTCTCCATGTGTTTATGTCCCACTTACGAGAGTGTATATATAAGAAAGTAAACAAAGTATATGTGGAGCAGTGGTTATGAATAGACCTAATTTCTCCAAAACACATATCTTGTGCACTATATGTGGCCAAGCAAAGATAAAAAAAACCAAATTGGCTTCCTGTTAAATGTACTACACAGAACAGAAGGAATTCTGTATTATAAACAGAAAATATAACTGGTTATCCAAAATTTTAAATGCAGAGATTTATGATAATTTCTTAAACATTCAGTATTGTAGATATTGAAATAAAAGGCATGTAAGTTCAAAATTTATTTTACATCTACTAAATTATTTAAGCTCATATCAGACCATTGACTGGCAAAATTGGTAATAGCTCATTATACATACATACATACATACACATATATATTTCATCTGTTTTCATGGATAGTAAAATTTATTTAATGAAGGTAAACAGAATCTGGCACTTGGAAGCAGGAGGAGTAATATACAGCATTACTGTTCAAGCACATAACGTTATACTGTTTTCCCTGGGTTTTTCTGCATGAATGTCTTGTCCTGATGCCAGTGTCAACTCTTTGCCAAGGCGCAGCATATGTCTGGTATTCTGAAGGCTGGCTTCTACATGGACAGGAAAGCAGTGACGTGGAATCTCTGTCTATTTCAAGCGTAAATTATTTAATGTGTCTTGGGAGAGGACCCTCAAAAATATCCAGGGTATTTTCTTTGGAAAGCTCAGCCCCATAGGAATGATAAGCTCCCAAGGAGAGATTCTTCATTAAGCTGTATATAAGAACAATGCACAGTAGTAATTGCAAAGCTGAATATTTGGCCACAAGTGAAGGAAAAATAGTGTGGAAAGAAATGTGCAGCAGCACTATGCTGTGACGCCAGGGTTACAATACTATATTATACAAAGAAATGTGTACAAAGTGTGATTTGGAATGAAGTTGTCTTTGAAGAGGGAATAACCCTTATACAGTTCTCACTCTAGTGCAAACCTCTGAGGAAAAGCAAAGAACTAAGGACTGCTTTGTTCATTTATATCTTATGCTTCAGTTATATGTTCTAACCTGGCTTTTTATGGTATTAAGGCAGAAATATTAGCCTCAATGTTTTCAAATGGAACCCCAAATCTTAGCAGAAATTCTGAAACTGAATTTTGCAGGAGTCTCCAGTGTCTCTAAGAGGTTTTGAGGAAACAGCTGCAGATGAACCACAGTTATACGAACCTGTGCTCCCAACCTTATAAGATGGGTGAGCCAGCTCACAGCTTATCCCAAGGATGAGTTTTGGTATCTGTCATTCTGTCTTCAAGCTGCCTTTAAACTTTCTACCCTGCTTCTTCTATTTTATTGCACTGGTTACCTAATAAAAGGACGTAGTGCTTCCCACTGTGACGAACTTTCGAGTTATTTTTGTGGATTCATGATTAAGGTTTTATATGTAACTGCTAGTGCCTCTCTTCAGAGAGGTTCAAATACAAGTTTCTCTTGAAATCAAGTTGAACACCTTTTTTCCACTTATGTTTTGTACATAGCATGATGGTAACGTGTGGACTAGTTACAGATATGAAGTCTCATTCTTCTTGTTCCTTGCTTCAATGCTTTGTAAATCCATGTCAGTAGAACATTAAATATATTTATCTCTCAAAATACTTTCACAGCAGTGGTTGCTACGTTATGTTTTGGGTTCTCCCAGTAGAGTTACACTGCAAGATTTTTGATTTGTACTTCCTGTAATAAGGATTTCCTCTATGTGCCATTTGACCACTCTACTTTAGCACTGACATATATAACCAGAAAAAAACTCTATATAATGATTTCTCTTGTTCTTGGAAGGCCAGCCTGAAACCGTTAATACTTGAAGAAAGATTGTATTGGCAGTACCATGCTTACTTGTTTATGAAATATGTAGCCACATACACAAAAATTAAAACATTATGTAATCAGGATTTTTAGTGAAAGGACATTCTGTTTTACCTGATCCTTTTACCTGATGATGATCCATACATCATATGAAAAATAGTAAGAAGAACTACTTAAGAATTTAAAACTATTTAAAATGACTCTCTATACTTTCTCTCTTTAAAGTTTAAATTGCACTTTAAATAAGCCTATTCTAATTTAGGAATTTGGGACTAGAACTTTCACTAAAGAATGGGTGAATCAATTTTTAATCAGCTCCAGTAAGTTCATATTGTGCCGTAATTAAAAAGTAAAATTAACAGAGACAATTCAAAATTCATTAACATTCAGCGAAAAAAATTCAATATAATCACAAGCAAAATTACCCTTGTGTTTGTTTGCCAAGTTGTGCAAGACTGCATTTTGGAAAAAACACTTTACTGGCTAATATGCTAGAAGATCATGAATATATCTTTGCACACTCTCTTACTGCAATGTTGATGAATCAGTGTTAGTATTAATTAATACGCTTGCATAATTTTAATTCATGACAGTAAAAATCGTATGTGAGCATGTTTTGCATAAAAATGAATTGTTTTGACACTTGGTGATCTTTGTGTTTGCTTCATTGTCATGATGTTACAATAAGTATACATAATATATACCTTTAGATAGTCATGCCTGTGAAAAGATTAGAAAGGTCAGTGCTAAAGTCTAGTAGTCAGGGTTTGTTATTACAGCTCTTGAGCTTTCATAGTATAAGACAACATATTTCATCATTTGCTACTTTTGCCTCTATACAATGGACAAAGTTGACAGTGGAACGTGTCAAACTCCTGTTACATACTCTGTGCTAGAGAAAACTGTGTTCAGACAGCCCAAACTTTAGCTGGATTTTATTAGTTTAGTGTTAATAAGTTAGAAGGTTATCAGAAGCTAAGATCTGAAATGTTAGCAAGGTTTCTGCCTACTTTTCATTTTTGATTTAAAAAACCCCATGGGGGTAAATGCATGTGCTATGACTTCTTCCAGGTCTAAATGAAAAGGACTCTTTTTTTAGGGAAAGTGATGCTAAGCAAAAAGACTAGACATTCTTATTTTCTTATTCTTGGATAACATCAGTTAGGTAAGATTTAATACATGTCTATAAGAAATCCAAAAAGCAAGTCTTCCTCTTCTCTGCTTTTATGATTAACTCAGACTTTTTAGGCTTGCTGGTGCCTGCTCTTCCATAAGTTCATGTTCTCTTTTGCTTTGAACTTTTAACATCTTTTTCACTAACAAGGTGAGAAGCTTTCTCAAAGTTCTTTAGTATTCAGTACTTTTTGACCTTTTAACCATTTCTAAGACTAGTCAACACTAAAGGAAACCAGAACGAAGCAATAAGCTAACGTCGTAACTTGACACTTCACGTGCAATTTTGATTGACTGTGTTAAGTCCATGTCAATATAGACTAGTAAGGCTTTTAAGTCAGTAAATTTGATCTGTTCAGTATGTACATAAATAATTTCCCATTATACTGAGAATTCAAAGTACCTATATAAATCTGTGGTTTGTAGCAGCTTTTAAACAGAGAATGAGATGGATTCAACTCACACTGGTATTGATAAGAATATGGAAATCAGTTGGAGTGGGACTTTTGAAGTCTCAGGGAACATGAAAATTGAATGTATAACCTGAGTGTTTAGTGCTTAGTATTTTGAATGCATTCTGTCAGCCACAACATGTTCCGAACATGCTGAAAGCTCTCCTAAGGCTTAGTGCCTCTGTAAGATGTATCACATGTTGACTTGTACACATCCTATATGTAGCTCTGATGGGAAGTGGAAAGGACTGTCCATTTTACAGATCCTAACACTTCCCCTTAGGAAGTACAGTCAGGGCAGTTTATGTCAGGGGTATGTTTATGATGATCCCACAGTATGATGCTAAACCTGCGATATCAATGTAATAGAGAAATTGAAAAGTCTAACCCTATGGTGATCAACATAAATCTTCCTTTAATTTCTTCTTTCTGTCAGATCTCTTTTGCATTTTGAGAGGATTCTCTCTTCCACTCTGGATTATTAGTCTCTCTAGCTGTGCTCGTCACTTGGATTCTCATTATCTGATAGAATTTGGGTACAACAAGTCTGCTTAGATTAAGGCAGTACTCTGTGAACACAAGGATAACCCCTATCTTGAAAGAATGAATGATTGTCTTATAATAAGGGTCAAGACAACAAAAAACGCTTAAAAGGACATATTCATAATATGAGTCATTGAGAATGCAATGAACTGCAAAGTCACAGTGCTTTGGAAGCCAAATTTCCCAAATTCATGTCTGGTAATCAGAGAGCAAGTCCAGAGAGCATTTCTAATTTCACTAGATCTTTTCATAGTGCTTATATTTCCTAAGTAATGCTCAGAACTCACACCAGATTAGCATTGCCAGCTAATTTATTAAGTTCTGCCTTTTGTTCTTCATAACATTAGTCTCAGCAGGATAATGAATAACCAAAATAATTAGTTTATACTTTCGACTTTGCCAGTAAACCCAGCATGATATCTACCCCATTTACAAAGAATATGCACCAAAATGAATGAAATTGACTTAAGGGGATGAAAGACAGACTGCAACCTGGTATGGCCAGTTTTCTTGGCCATATGAGCTGCATACCAAAATAAGTATTCTCTAGCGCAGGATATGGCCTGGCTGGAGGCACAGCTGGGCTCCGCAGGGGGACACAGCGATGCTGGTCTCAGGACCCTCTGTGACTGGGGATTTGGAGCTACAGTAGCCCCTCAAATACAGTACAATGTGCATTAGTAGTGAGAACAATTACTTTTATGTAACTGTAGCAGTAATTTTTACCTAACATTAGATAGCTACTGTGGCTTGAAGGAAAAAGCCAGGAGATGATTCAAGCAGACAAACAACTAAGTAAAAAAAAAAAAAAAGAAGGGGAGGTGATTTTTCCAAAAGGCAGGTAACCCCATAAACACAAGTATAGAACAAGGATCTGTCTCTGAAGCATCTGGAAATGGAAAGACATACTGCACTGGATATATTAGGTGGTGATGTGTAAGAAGTAATTTCTAAGTTAAAGTAATATCTAAAGAAAAAACAGGAAAAAAACCCCAAACCTAAGGCTGTTTTATTAGAGGCTTCTCCTTAAGGGCCTACATTCTGGAATATATCACTCAAAGAATCAAACTGATATAAATGAAGTACAAGATAAAGTATTGTTGAGCAGTAATCTACTATAAGATTAATACTTAAGGATGGGAGGTATGTTAGGATTAATTCTTAGAAATTGGCATAGGTGCCTGGATGAATTAGCAAATTTGGAATGGCTCATTCTGTGGAAGTGAATGACAAGATATATTCAAAGGGAGTTCAAGATCCCAGCTTGCTTTCTTTTTTTGATGACATTCTTTTTGTAGTAATATCTTCCTGTGTTATATTTAAGCTAGTATTATTTATATATTTTGGAACAAATCTAAAGAAAGACAATTAACTGAGGGAGTAATTAGCAGTTAGTGCTAGGGGTGAGAGGTTCTAGGCATGGTAAGAGACTTTTAAGTTCTTCTAGTTTCATAGGTAAATCTATGCCCGCATGCAGTATCACTTTCTCAGCAAATGAGTCTATTAGTGTGTGCACCTGGACCAATTTCCAGTTGTTTATATTATTCATCCATGAATTTTGAATTACCTGGAAAAGCTATAAAATTTGCTTTTGAAAGACTTTTTTCTCCCTACAGTTCTATATTTGGCTGTTTTGGGGATTATGCTTTTGTTGCATCCACCCCTTCAAGGACATTCTTTCAGGAATCCGTGTACCAAAAAATAAAAGCTGTCATGGAGGATTGCTGAGAAGAAACACTGAGGCGGACATTTTGCAGCATGGGATCTGGGAAGCAAATACAAGCTAACAGGCAGGCATTATTACGCCCCATGCAGATGGCTCCTTCAGGGAGAGCTATTTTCCTGGGATATGATGGATAATTCCAGGTATGAATGAATTAATTCAGCAGGGAATGAGAATATTTCCCATTTGTGCAGCAGTAGAATGCCTCTTGAACCACCAGATTGGTGGACCATTTGCTGCCTCTGAAATAGCGCTCTAAGAACTTTTTGATCTGAAAAGATGTGCTTATTATTCACACTTCTCAGGTGGAAGAAGATTCTCCATCGCCGATGCCAATGTATTCGTGCTTTATTTCATTCACTGCTGCTCCTGCCTATTTAATTCACCATGGCTCCTGCCATATATTCCTTCTGTCCATGATTTCTTGCCTGATCACTGAGGGATGGGCTGGCAACCAAACATCTGTGTATGTATCTCTCCCAAGCTATTGGCTCAGGTGTGGCAGAAATCAATGTTATTAATATGCACAATGAGTCACACTACAGTTTGTATGTATAGGTCCTGAATGCCCCCCCGGACAAAACAGTATCTTGGACAAAGTACAGATGAGTGGCTAAAGTCCTGGGTCTTGTCAACATCAATGGATAACAAATTTGTGTAACAACTGTTACAGAGGCAGAGCATAATGGGAATAGTTAAATGGGAATTAACCTGTTCGAAAAGCGTTTGAAAGACAGAGTGGTGGCTAAAATCAAGACAACATATCGCTAGGCAACAACACTGTGTTAAACGGTGCTTCTGACATAATCCTGGTGCTGAGGAGGGTAGGTTAGAAGGTTCTCCATGCCTTTTGCATAAACTTGAGAATTTTTGTAATGGTATTCTTGTCTTGAAGCTGAGAAGGAAGAGAGTAGTGTAACTGCAGCAGTGGTTGATGGATGGATAGCTATAAAGACTGGTGCCTCCAGCCCACTCAGTCAGATGCTCTGTGGTACTGGTGGCTGAAGAAGGTGTCAGTGCCAAGTTTTCAGCAGATGTCCATCACCCACTTCTTTTACCCACCATCAGGCATAAATGCATCAAGAAGTCTTTAGTCAAGCAGCAGGCAGTATAATTCCAGAGAAGCAGTTATGACTTCTGATAGGAGACTTTTAATATGTGTTCATCTGAATAAATAAATGCCAGCTTCCACAGAAATATGCTCAGAGTATTGCAGAGGACAACAGCAAAACTTTCTGAGAATGTATGGAGCAATGAATGTTTGTTTCTATCAACAGCAAAAAGTTCAACTGATGTTTGGAAGAAGGGGGCTATATGTGAAGAAGTATCCTTTCACCCTTTAATTTTCTTCACTTTCAGCATGAAAGGCAACAATAAGCTCTTCAATAGGGTGGGTTTTTTGCACTCATATATTTGTGTTTAATACATAGAGTATGTATTTCCAGTTAACACTTTTATGGCACACCACTGAAAAAAAAGATGGCTGCAGAGAAAATACATCTCTTTGTCTCTCCTCATCTTCCTTCCTTCCAAATTACATGGGAAAACCAGGAACCAATTGCTTTTTCTGGCAATGCACAGTGTCTGAGGCATCTTTACTTTTCCATATACAAATTCCCACCCAAAATGCAAGTATTCAGTGCATTGTTCATGTTGGGTTAAAAAGCTTGGGGAAACTGTGAAGAAACATCCTCCCCTTGCCATGCACATTCCCTTTATCTTTGTGGAGTTCCATATGATGTCAAAAAGCAAGATCATTCTTTCTTTTTTCTTTCAATAGCTTTTTTTTTTCATTGTTGCTGTTAGTGTGCTAGGCAGAGGGAGTAATTTTGCAGGATAGCATCTTCTTTTTAACCCCAGTAGCATGTTCCCTTTCCCAACTTAATAGAGAGCAGAAAAATTACTTTCTCTGCTTGACAGCTGTAAGTAACTTAGGTATCTTTACTTTTCTCTGTGGATTCTCAGTCAAGGTACAAGTATTGCTACAGTCTAAATTGGGTTTACTTAAGTTCTGGAGGGAATCAAGAGGCTTTTTTAATGTGTGTGTTTGTTTTTCCCTGGGAAAGGAGTCCTCCAAAATAGATGAGTCTCAGCATTAACTCAAAAAAAATTAGTCAAAATGGCTATTGACCAGCTTCTCCTTCATGGATAAAACTTTTAAACAGCAGTGCTAATGTGTTATTAGTGCACAGCTGACTTCTCTCAAATGTATTCTTTCAGCACACTGTCATGTGCTGATACACTTTTCCAGTTTCCTCCCTCCCCTCAACTCAGGAGTCACAAATGTGCCTTTATTAATTCAACTTCATTTCTGCAGTATGCCTGAGCTTATGAGTAGTCTAGTTGTCAGAAGTTGTAATACTTCTGGCAGAAGTTTTTAATACTTTTCCCCTTCATATCTACAGTTGGCTTTTATCAGAGACAAGATATTCTGGAAGATGCATCTTTGGATTGATCAGGTATGCCGGTTCTTTTAAATTATGTTCTCAAGTTTAAAGAATAATTTAGGGTTTGGGGTTTTTTTAAGTCACATTGCAAATGAACTTACTTTCCTTTTTCTTTCTGTTTGCTAGAGATAAAGCCAAAATAATGTTAATATTTGAAAAAATATTCTTCTTTCTTTTTATCTACTTGAGGGAAGAATTTTGTAATTCAAGTGGTATGTACCCATAACCCAGCTGATTTGCTCCCTCTTTGGCTGCCTACAAACCTTTGAGCACTAAGCATCATAAACTGTGACAATACTTTCTAAGGTTGTTATGCAGCTACTTGTCAATGGCAAGCTATATAGGAATTTGAATATACTCTTTTTAAAAAGTTCTTTTCATAACAATTTACATTTTATTTATGTTTTATTTATACATTTATATTTTTTTAACTGGTGAATCAATGAGTCACTCTTCTTCACAAGTACGTGGATGACAGGAGTTTCACAGTTATGAATTGAAATCCAGAAGCCTTCAAACCACTTGCTACAAAAGAGGAAATTCTGCAACTCAGTTTTTTCCAGTGTAGTTATCAGTAGCACACTGTTCATTTATCATTGGCATTATCTAAAATGACTACTTTCTCAGAACTATTTTGTGTACAGATTCAATAATTTATCTGGAAAGCGCACGTTTTCAAGATTGAATTGTTCAGTTTTGTGAATAGAGAAGGAACCCTTGGGAAGTAAAAATACCTGCTCTCAAAGAGCTAGCCTCAGATCTGCTCGTACAGCTCAGTCCAACTCCTAGTGACATCAGTGAGAAGTCTCTAATTGAGACTTATGAAGAGTTAGATACAACAATGTACATCTATCAACTAAGTGTTTCTGCAGAATAGGTAGTTATTTAGTGTGGAGAAAAAGGAGAATGGGTACTACAGATGGAAGACAGTGAGTTGACAAAGAACAAAATGTAATATGACAATGAAATACCAAAACAACTCCAACATTTCAGACATGGAGCAGGACACTGCATCCTGACTATTCCTTTTAGGCTGCCTCGACTTGATCTAGTTGTCTATACCATTTAACTTAGTGGCAAGTGGCATTAGGTATCTTGTAGCTTGGTTGTTTTGTCTGGTTGACAATAGCTGAGCTATGTT
This sequence comes from Haliaeetus leucocephalus, assembly GCF_000737465.1. Classification (NCBI taxonomy): domain Eukaryota; kingdom Metazoa; phylum Chordata; class Aves; order Accipitriformes; family Accipitridae; genus Haliaeetus; species Haliaeetus leucocephalus. The sequence continues at coordinate 14,425,905 of NW_010973092.1, read as the reverse complement.
TTCTCAAGGGTTGATAGGATAGTTAGGAGCTGTTGAGTCAAGCGCAGTGTGACTACCTCTTCTTACAGCAGGTATGGATACTCTCCACAGCACATACTGCATAACGCCTAAGGGACATGGTAGACATTACATGTTGCGGGTGGAAAGGAAACTTGGCCTCTGACGCAGCCTAAAGGATGTGTTAATCAAGGGATACGGAGAATGTTATATAAATCCTGGGTGTTGGCCAAGTGATTTGAGTGACCTACGTGTTGCCCAGTTTACCTGTATGAGTAGGCCACATACCTCAGGCTAATCCTGCCTACGTTAAACAGCAGCTTCTAATTAGGCATAGAAATGAAATGGCTCTATTTCCCGATGTTCCTAGGCAAGATGATAAACTCGCATGCCTGAGTGGGACTCTTTGGAAAATCAGACCATGTGACTGTTTTTCTAATTGTTGATCTGGCTGAGTGACAGGCAAGAAAAAGCTCTAAACTTTCTTGCCCTTATTTCTTACATTGTAATGAAACTGAAAATGGAGATGTTTTCAATTTTCAGTTTAGAAGATTAAACTAACTGTTCAATAACTTGAACTTCTGCCATCTCCTTTTTCTCTCTTATCACTTAGTCACCTTGAAGGCAATCAATTCTTGCAGTGGAAGCCCTAGTCTTAGTGTGATGACCGACATTGTAAAATTTCTTAGGAAAATACTATTACTGATCTAAATGGGCAACTTCTATTTCTGTTATCATTTACGCAGGCAAATGCCTGCTGGCCCACTAATCTGAACTCATATCAGGGAAACCCATGCTCAGCAAAGACAAAGTTTCTTTACATTCCTGGGTACATGTCAGCTTTTTACAATTCTATGTCCAAGAGAGGTTTCCTTTAGACATGTTTTGAAATAAGCTGCTACTAAAATGGGGTCTAGCTTTGCTTTTCAAAAAGTTGCAGCCTTTAAAATGAAAATTATTGGATTATAAGTGTTTAGGACATGAAAGGAAGATGAAAAAAGAAGCATTTTGTTCATTAGAAGTCTAAACCTGTACAAGCATTTAATGGAAATGTTTACCCACTTTTACCCTGATGATTACATGTGAAAGCTCATGCTTTTTAATTTCTTTGCTGGCACAAAACACATAACACAGGATTTTAAGATATGATGTTACGCATTTGAGGTTATTAAAAAAAAATCTGGGACATGTTGATGAACTAGAAAATGGAGATAAATGGTGTCATCTTTAAGAAATGCATTCCAGAACGTAAAGGAATAGCTACACAATTGATGCAATCAAGCTTTTCTGATATAATGGTGTTTTTAACAAGATTTGAGGGCCTAAAATTGACATAGCTGTAATTAAAGTTCTGCATGCTGATCTACCATGGCATGCACACGTCTCTGTTATTAAGTCTGCTCTACCAAAAAGCTGATGAAATACACTCTGAAATGTATTTTTTAAAAAAATCAAGTATATTTATTCCTGGGGATATCAGCACTCAGACAGCTCCTGTAGTGGCTGTAACTGGAGTCAGCAAATTAAAGAATGCACCTACAAAGTTTTAATTGTTTCATTTGTCAGTCTACTGAACTGATCATTCACCTCTGTTTTTTTCTGTTGCATTTATAAAGCTCTGAGTAAGGTGGTATGAAATCGTATTCTGCTTATGGTATCTGAAAAAAACCAGTGCTTATAATTTGATTACATTTCTTTATGTAAACTTTCTACAACTTCCTACCCTGCTATCTCATTCCCTAATTTGCAGAAACGTATTTTCTGTTCTGTCCCCTTCCATTTTACATTTTCACTACTATGCCTGTTTTCTTATTCAGCATAAATAATCATTTTGCTCTGTAGTCATCTAACTTCGTTTATATTAGGAATTAATACAATATACCTCCAGGCTGTCTTCTTACTATCTAGAACAAAAAAGAAGACTGGCTTAACTCCTAATGAATCATTCCTTTTTGGGGGAAATACAAAGTGCGGTTGACTGAAATGCCATTAAAATCTTAGATATCCATTAAAAGTGCAAGTGTAATACATTTAAATGCAGAATGGAAGACAGACTGGGCATATGAAAAATGAATAAGCACTTACAAAAATGACTGTACTCATTTCAAAAACTCTAAAGGTTACTCTGGAAGAACTCCAACTGTTGTGAGCACAGCCTCCTCTTAATTTTCAATACTGTGGCCTGTCATAGTCACAAACAGGAAATGAGGAAACTCACTTTTAGAGTGGCACCATTGTAGCCTGATGACTGCATCACCATAGATTCTTCTGCATGGTTGTCTTTGCTCCAAGTTTGTCATTTCAGTGTTACCTCTAACTTGTTCTATGTATGTCTGAACTATATATACTATCTTAATATAATTTTTAAGATTTAAAGATAATTTTTAGCTAAAAAAAAATCTGAATTGTCTGTTCTACTTTTTTCCCCATTGCAAGCATCATACCAATTACTTGCATGTCTCTGCATTCATTTATAGTATTTTCCCGTTATAATAGGTACTAGTTATGTAATTACTCTAGCCAAAACTCTGTAGGATGTACTGGTAAGACTTCAGCTTGCCTGTCCATATGGCGATAAATTTTTTCTTTTACAACTGGAACCTTAGTCTTTTGTTCAAAGTGGAGCTTTTAATATTCTAAGGTATTAATTTAAACAATAACCAGACTCTGCTATTCTCTTTCCTAGTCCCTTACAACTGCTCAGGAAATTTTTGATGACTGTGAGAGAGGGAAAGTGAAGGGACAGAATGCTGATCAGTTAGGGGGGGAAAGAAAAAAAGATTTGCCCAGTAGAGCTGGTTTTGATGAATTTCTCACCTGAAAATGCAATGAAAAAAGGTGGCTTTTACTTTTTTTCACTTTTGATACATTTAGACTAAAAATATCAAACAGATTTCTTTCTGTCTGTCCTATCAATGACAAGTGTCTGCAAGTGACTGCAATTTGGCAGTCATTATGTCTTCAGGAGTTTCTACAGGATATGTATAATGCAATAAGCTATTCAACATTCATTCATATAATTTTAAGTTGCAAGATGAAATGCTCCATTTGTCAAAATAAAGGCTCATCTCTAGTGCTAAAGTACAAACAAAACCCAACACTTCTAGGCCCGGATTCATCCCATCCTGACACAGAGCTCTAAAATAGTTCAGATGAATCGTGACCACTAGAGCACAGAGCACACGAATCCCTCATGACATCTTTCAGCACCACACTGCATACCACTAAATTTAGATGTCTAAATGTAGGAAAGCAATTAAAATGCCTTGCCATGAATTCAGCCCACCTCTCCTTTGCTCCAGGGAGGCAGCAACCTGCTGCCGGACCATACAAACAGCGGTTTCTATCCCCGCTGCCCCCGTACCAGCTCAGCGCTGTGAGAACGAAAGGCTGGAGGCACCACCGTGCCCTTCCCAGCGCCAACTTCTCCCGCTCCAGGAGCAGCCGCTGCCGGCTTGGGACAACCCTGCGCCGATGGACACACCTCGTGCTTGTGCCACAGCACGCACGCTTTATTGCCGGTGCAGACAGTGAAGGTGAGCAGGAAGGACCGCGACGGCCACGTCACAGCGAGCAGCAGTCGCGCAGCGGCCGGTGGCCACGTCACAGTGAGCGGCAGGTGGGTGGTGGCCGTGTCACAGCAGCAGCGGGCGGCGGTGGCATCACAGTGGGTGTAAGAAGGGCTGCGGGGCTGGGGGAGGCCGGCCGGCCAAGGGAGCGCAGAGGATGGGGGGGGGCGGGAGGGAAAGGGGTGCCACCTCCCTTCAGGGGCTGGGCCTGGGCCCTCATCCAGCCCTACCGAGCTGCAGGGCTGTCGGCCCCGCGTCCCCTGGCCGTAAGGGAGCTGTGGGGACCAACGGCCTTCGTCCGTGGCTGCAAACTCGCCTCGTCCCACTGCCCCAGAGGCACCTGCAGAAGACGCCCCAGTGCTGCTGGAGCCACGGATTTTGGGAGCATCTTACCGTTGACCTGCGCTGTGTCCACCATGAAGCAGAAGGTGCCGGACGTGAGAGAGGGTGGTGAGTGAGAGCAAAGTACCCCGCGGCTGCCTGGCGGGGAGCAAGGAGCCCCAGCCAGACGGGGTAAGTGGAGCAGAGAGGAGAGAGGGAGGTGAGGGCAGGGCTTGGGCTCGCCTTGTCCGCCCCAGCCTGGGCTTCCCCTGGAGCTGTGGCCACTTCTCCTCTTGTACTGCTCATACACCGAATAACAGGGAAAGTTCAAAGAAAACAATCAGCTTTGATTAATTCAACACGCAAGAACAGAAATTAATGAAATAATCTCCTTATTCGTTGTTCTGGAGACAAGATTTGGTTGTAATATTGAAATCATGGTTTATTTAATACGGGACCTTGTTATTTCTATGTGACATTTTAATCAAACAAGCTAACGTTGGAAATAGAAAGGTTTCAAATAATTATGTTTAATTACTTAAGCATCATTTAATCAAAATAATCTTCAATGGTAATAATTATCATTGTCAGTCCTTTTCTCACACATACTTAGATATATCATGTTAATATCAACCTTGATTACTATACTTACTGAAAACTACACTCTAATTTTCTCTTTTAAATCAGCAGTATACCTCAGGTAATTTCAGAGGCATCTTTAGTCCTTTATATTTACTGGTTATAGCTTCAGCAAATGTTATAAACAACCATAAACCCTCTAGCTTTATAAATCAATCCAGTGTTTCAACCTATTGTTGATGATTTAATGACCAGTCATTGGTCAATACACTTATGTATATCCATTAATCTCTTGTACATACTGTCTTTTCAGTTAGGAGTAAAGTTTTTAAACCCAACTAAGTCAATGTGAAAGACTTCAAGGGGTTTGAGTCTCATTTTAAAAGTTGGCTTCATGATAAGCTTATAATAAGTATTACCTTTTATCTGTAATTCAGCTAATATTTAGATCCGCTGACTATTTATAATACATTAAATTTGAAGAATCGGCATTCTCAGGTTACGTCTGCATTGCAGCTGCTGAGGCAGTGCTATCTGAACAGCTTGAAATGGGTATTGGAAGCCAGCGAGATGCTGGAAGCATGGTGGTTTGTTTGGTTTAATATAATCTGTTAAGAAGCATGATAAATTAGTCCCTGTGGAGTTTCATGGTATCACAGTTTGACTGCTTCTGGAACCTGAGCTAGTGCATTTTAAGTTATCTTGGCTGGCAAGGTGCAGTGATAATGTATCTCATTAATTCCAAGTCTGGAATGATTCCTCAAGAATTAGCAGAGCTGTTTAGGTATAAAGACAAAATAAACAATGGAAGTGAGGAACGCATTCAGTTTTGCTCAGTTTCTTAGGGAAGATTGTTGAAACAACTCTCGAAAAGCACAGCTAAGCACCATCTTCAAATGTTTGCGTCATGATGCTTCCTACAACTCCTAACTTTGATCCCACTCTGAGCCCTATATCTGGAGTGTAGCACAGCTTCAAGGCTCTGAGCCCTTCAGAAAGGGTCCCTAGGTAGCACAGACACAAAACTGAACTCTGATTTTGATGATACTGATACAAATCATTATTAAGGTGGCATAGGGAAACCAGTTATTATGGTTTAAAGTTTGGCCTAATGACATACAAAACTTGATTTTATACTTTTCCAACATGGAAAGAAACTCAGTGCAAGCAGGGACTAGGCAGTATAATGGGGGGGATGTATACGGGAGTGTTAGTCACTTTTTCATCTTATTCAGCAGTGCACATACAAGATACACTGCCATTATCACATCCAAGTTTGAAGTGTAAGGCCTATATTTAAGGTCAAAAGAAAACAGCACAGCTGTGGCTTCATCCCCTCTTGGGTCAAAATGAATCCCAAAACTTTGCTAGACAAAACTGGAGTTTGGACCTGAAGCATCATTTGTTATTCAACAACATGTTCCTTATACATGGAAAATCAAAAGCCGTATTTAACCGTGTCATCTCGGGTAATGCATTTATTTGTCACTGATGCTGCATTAAACACTCAACAGATAAGATCAGCAAGGGCGATAGGACTAACAGGAAATGTAAAGTCCTGGCTACTTCTCTGCAGATAATAATGATAAAGGCTGACTCTCTCTCAGATATCACAGAGTATAAGTTTGTAAAAATTGTGGCTATTAATGGAAAATTAGACTGAAGCATCTGTATTAGTGTCAGAGTAAGTTAACTCTCACCACAACAAAATAGAACACTGACAGACTACTGATGTCAACAAAATGACCTTCTATGAAAATAGAGTGCAAACAACTTGTATTCTTATTTTTGAAAATTGTAGATGTATCTGGTGTGTCGTTTTGTGACCTGAAAGTTTCCTCACAACCTTCCAGAACTCAACCTGCTTCACTGCACTGGCTGCCTCTTATTTTCACTTGTTCTATTTCCAGTGCACACATGAAGTGGTTTCCTGATCAACAGTCAGTCTTCCACTTCATGGAAGATAATTAGTCTGAAATTTTCACATGAATCCGATTTTGTGTGAATTTTTCACAAACCTTTATTCACATATTATACAGTTCTAGATCATTTGCAAATTGTTAGAAATAGTAACCAAGTTTTCACTGAACCCTGTCCCTGGTGCCAGATGTGGTCCATTTATCATACTGATGTCCAGTAGCAATAATCAAGTGGTATTTTGAGGCATAAGGAAAACATAAGGGTAAAATTCTGAGTTTATCAAACAGAACTTAAGATACAGCATCATTTCTACCCATCTGGATCTCATGCCTGATGACTTTCAGTGTGCTGAGCATGCTGTGGCTTACTTTTGTTTATTAAAGCAGTAATAGCTCCGTGTGAGAGATTTGCCTTCTTATTTTCCTTCAGATCTAGTGTTTGGTAGAATTTCATCCTGCAGTCTCTGTAGCTGAAGACAGATTTGGCTATTTTGGACTTCTGTTGCAATTTAAATACGTCTTGACTTAATCAAGTTTGTTTATGAAGTACTTTCACCACAACTATACTTTTGTTCTACAGTGACTTCTTTACCTATGTGAAAATATTCGTTATGTTTTGTGTATCTCCTTTCTCATCCTGAATGTTATGTCATGGTGCCACAGTGGTATCTTTTCACATCTGCACATTAAGTTAGGAAGAATTGTTGTACAGCTTTTTGCTAGATACCTGTTTCCCAATAAATATTTTTTAATGAACTTTGGAAGCAGTACAAATATAGTCTGGGCTGGTAACATGTATTATGGTATAGCATTACCCAAACTATCTTAAATGTCAGAACAGACAATTTTCTGGTAATATCAGAGACCATATAAATATGCATTAATATTAATCCTCAGCACTTTATTATCAGTCTTTTCAACAAGTCAAACAGAAGACAAAAAGTCGCAAGTTATGATTTCCCAACTAAGGAGAATAATCAGTTTTGATTATACTCTTATAAAAATAGTTCGCATTCAAGTAAGTAATAAAACACTCAGTTTTTTATGAATTTTTTGTTAGCTGAAATAATGGACAAAAGCAACTACATTTCTTGAGTAGATTGCCATATAAATAGTATGTTTCCATAGAGTGACCTTCCTCACCTGTTGGAATAGAAAATGATGGCATGAGCTCATTTAAAATTATACAGTGATCCTGAAGAAAAGAAACTTTGTTAAGATGAATTAAGGTTGAGGAGATATAATACCAGCTTTTTGGAAAAACACTGCAGAAGACCATTTCAGTAAATGCATAATAATGCTACATGAACTGCCACTTAGAAGAAACATCAGTGACCTAAAAACCTAGAAGTCTAGAGTTAAAATCTTTTTTTTAAGACTCGAAAAATGAAAATTTATAGCACATTAAACTATTCAAACCTAAAATAAGATTGTAAATAACATATTGGCAGTAACATTGAACACAGTGGAGATCAGTGAAAGAAATGTCCTCCAGCCACATGGCACTGGTAAAGAGCAGTCCAGATCTTGTCAGTGGTCGCAGTTTGCTGGCTGCTTACATGGGCTGGAGGTGGCAGGCCCTGCCTTTATGTAAGAATGCTGAAGGCAGTGAGCTAGGGCACTAAGCAGGAAATGATGAAAAAAGATTTGGGGATTGATCTAGATGATCTCAAGAGGGTCCTGTCCAACCTAAATGATTCTGTGGTGAGTGAGATGGTTGAAGACTTTAGGGTCTGGGATTTGCTTAGTAAATTTGTATGTAGTGCTAAGAGCTACCACAGCGACCATGCTGGCTACACAGACCTGTCAGTGTATCTTTCTCTCTAAAACTGCTATTACCACTCCAGCAGGCTGGCAGTCCTTACTCAGAAAGGTCTCAGAGTGAAAACAGAATGGCATGAAGAGGCAGACAGGGTGACAGGAAAGCAGACACTATTGTTTGCTGAAATTGTCTGTGGTTGCATACACATGGAAACATCAAAAAGCACTTCTGAGGTTGCTAAACCTCAAATGCTTGTGACTATTCGATAGCATAGATAGATTTTAAGATGGGGAACAGCAAATTCGGGACACTACCAAGATGTTCCAGGAGTAAGAGTCACTGACTTTTAGGTAGAGAAGGAGACTGAGGGAAGCAGCTGGCATCTGCCTTGGTGCAGAACAAGCTTGTCCTCTACTGGCTGAGAAGCAGTGAGGTCAGTAACTGACCTAGAAGTTGTAGCAGATTGCCTTACATCCACTCTGTTTTTTTTGAGGAGGTGTTCAGCTCCCCACCATCTCCCCTTATCATCACTATTTCATGCTTACTCAATATTTGAACCAGCACTAAATCCCCAGAGGGGGGCACGTTAAGCCTGCGTTCCATGCTGCTTCCTAGAAGCTTTACCAGGTCGGTACTTGATTTCAGAAAGTTCTCATAAAAATATCACCATAAAAGGGTGCAGTCATTCAACAGAGAAGGAAGAATATACAGGAATTTCCTTGGAGCAGCTTTTTATGTTAGAGCTGTCAAGATTCATTGACATATATGGAATGATGGTGGTTCAGGTCTCCACTAGATGAGAATAGTAACAGCAGCAGCAAAACAAATTATGCCTCTTTTTTCCTTTGTGTGTATTTTCAAGAAAAGGGGAAAGAAAATAACACAAGCATCCTGAAATGGTCCTTACTTCTGAGGATGGCTGAGTTTAGAGTACTCAGATGCTTTTCATTTCTTCCCAGCATGTATTATGATCAACAAATCCAGAATTAATATTAGTTCAGAGAAAGCAAATACCTGATGTAATCTTCCTATCTATTCCATGACTATGTTTTCTATTTTATTCTTGTCTTCTGTGTGGTTTTTGTGCTGTTTGTATTCTAGAGACTTCCAGCATCTAGAAAGTAACATATCTTTAACATTCAGGAAAACGAAAGATTAAAAAAAATATACACCCAAGAGATTCATTCCTGTGCCAAGAGCCCTTGTTGATTCCAGTCACGTCAGGTCCCTTTTAGAGTTGCAAGGGCTGTCACTCAGTCTGTGCTGTAGGCTGGCATTTGAAAGCTTCTAGCTTGCCTCTTGACATGTCCCACTCTGTTTGACTTGTTCAGCTTTATTTTCTTCACAATAATATATGGTCCTAAGGAACTCATTCTTTTCCTGCCTATGTTCAACTTAAGCCATTTAAGCTCTGTTTTTCTGTGAAATTTGCTGCATTTTTTTCTCTGTGGTGAAGCATTATTTTCACATCTGAGGATTTTAACATTTAAATAATAATAAAAGTCTTGCAACGTGTTAGTAAACAACAGTAGGATTCTTTCCATTTTCCCTGCAATGCCATGTTAAATGAGAAGTCTTATTATACAACCTTATTTAGAATATGCTAATGAAGATGAATTCTCCAGTAAAATTTTCTAAATTATCAGGCAGAAGCATCCTGTATGAAGTAGTTTGTTTTCTTTTCCATTTTAAGTTAAAATGTAATTGGAGCTTGGTCAAAACTGCCTGAAGTTGAAGACTCACTGTACAGCAATAACTTAATTAAAAAACAAATTAAGAGTCGGGAAATATGGAATATGCAAAAATGGAAGATGTTTAGTCCTCTGTGGAAAAAAAAAAAGAGAAACAGGCAAGTACAGTAAGGAGAGGAAAAGAAAATACAGAAAATACACTTGCATAAAAAACTCTCTGGATTTCCATTGGTAGCCTCTTTTCCTTATCCTTTGGAGGGTAAATGCTTTTGGGTTACAGTTTAGACAAATGTCTACACCTCTTTGGCAAGGGCTCTTCAAAGATTGCAGCAGCTACAGTGGGCTCCAACCAAGGAGGGTAGCAGGAGGTCATATAAATGGTATGAGCTGAGCAGATCAGGACATAAAGGAAAGCAGATAGTGGATTTTTCTGGAACTTGGGCTCTTCTGTTAACTTCTTAGGGCAAAACCTAATTTGATCCCTCTCACCGCCCATAGCAGGAAAGGTTAGGACGGATAACAAGGAACTTCATGGGGCATCACGAGCAGCTAGTTTGAATATGTAATTTAGTAGCATAGTTGCCTACACTTCTTTGTTATTCAATGAATAGAGACACTTTTCCAGAGGACAATTCAAAGCAGGAACTTTATTTCTCTCTCTCTCTTTCTGTTTCATATATAAGGAATCCACAAAGACTCTCAGAGCCTGAAATTAGGTAGGATGGAGAGTTCATCTAATCTCAGCATAGCTATTGGCGCTTTGCTTTTCTGAGCCATCTCTATGAAATTTGATGCCATTATATTCTTGTGAACATACAGGTAATCATCAGATTGGTAAACACAGACTGCAGTCATCAAGTCACGTATGGTTTGTTGAGCTTACCGGGATTTAATAATAGGTCGGTTGTGGTCTACAGATGCAGAGCCTACTGTAAGCCTTATGGACTAGGCTTATATTTCAGTGTGAAGTCAAATGAAGTAATTTAAAGCTATTGGGCTCCTTATCAGATTAGCATAGATAGCTACTGTATACATTTATGCAGCCTGTTACCCCTCCCATGTGAACAAAGAGGAACTAAAGTTTCCTCCTTCGATCACATAAGGAGAGGTGGTTTCCCAGGAGGTCTCATTAGACAGGATTTCAGCATTAGTCACATATTTCTTTAGCAGGTCTTTTGCTGGTTGTAGAAATGTCAGTGACAATAGACAGAGCAAACCAGAGGAGATTTCAGCAATATTGTGCCTACTTAATTAATCTTGGTTGGTGTTCTGGAACTGCATAGCTATTAGGATAATAATAAGAATAAGTACAAAGTTTTTGTGTAGAAAATACCCTGCACAAATATCTCAGGATGTCTAATGCAATATAATTAGATTCTGAAAAGGCTATAAATAACGTGATAATTGAGCCACTATGAAAGTGAACAGGAACGAAATGAAACCATAAGATAATGATTTTGTGCCATCAACTCCAAATCTTTGACATAAAATTATACTCTTATAGAGTTATGTTAACCAAAGAGAACACCAGAGGCTGCAAAGATGTGTATGGTAGCTTAAAGTACTTCTATGGCATTAATGCCTAGAAGGCCCATCTGAGACAGATGTTGTGCTCTGCCAGGCACTGTATAAACAAAATTTAAGAAATTATCTGTTTCTTTACAAAAGAAGATGACCCCAGTTCTTTGAAGATTTCATCAAGAATTTATATCATTATATAAAGGCAATGGTCCTGTAACAGTTTAAAAGCTAATAGTTGAAAAAGGAGGATCTGAAGGCACACTTCTTTCCTACAGGCTATGGACTGCAAACCTCATTCATTCATAATGCTGTGCCTGTCTGAACAAGATTTCTGGCTTTCTGTAATTGGTGTAGTGGTTCTTTCACACACAGCTGGTAAGCTACCAAAAGCAATTTGAATCAATTAGTCTGCCTTTCTGTATGACATATTTGAATTTCATGTGCTAGTTTCTGAACCAAAGCCAATCCATGATTTATTTTAACTAAACCACTGTTCCCTCAACTTCCTTTGTAGGCCTTTGAATAGTTTCCAGAGTAGTTGCTGACTCTTAAGTAGGAATTTAGGCTATAGCAATAAGATTGTTCTTAGTTTGGAATAAACCACAAAGCTGAGGTTTGAGCTAAAATGAAGGACACTTTGATTTGTAGATTTTCCTTTACAAAATTTTCAGTTAAATTGCTATTGGTGTGCTAGTTAAAGAGGTAAAGTCTTTTTGTGTCATTTTCCAAGATGCTGTGTGTGGACATACATACAGACACTCATACACGCGTAGTGTGACTTCCTGCATTTAGTGGGTAAGATTGCTTAGCGGATCACATGTAGTGGGCCAACACAGCTACATTCACAGCAAAACTGCAGTGGGCAGAAGGGAAGGCAAAGACACCTGCCCTTCATTACTCTGGCTGAATTATGTAAATGTGGTCCCTCATCTTGAAAATGCTCTAATTTCTATGAACTGTGCAAGCTTTTGCACACCAAGTAGCTTTTCCTTTTTCTGTTTATCCACTATGAAAGTTCAAGCATGGAGTATACAGTTCAAGCAAGGTTCTGTGTCACTTGAGTGTTCACTCTACAAGGCAGAGAAAACCCAATCATCCAATTTTAGCTGTTAAGGATGCTTTGCAGAGGAGTAACAAGGGAGCATGAGTAATTTACCCTTTTTTAAAAAGGTAAGAAATTTCTGGTTGTATCATCTTTCAGTATTTTAAAGTCTAAAACGTATTCTAATTTTGCTTATTGAGTTTCTTCATTACACAGGAGGGTGATGCTCTGCTTTAATGACTGTCCTTCAGAATGGTTTTAAGACCTCCCTCATCTTGCTAAGATACATAAATATATATAGGAGCATAAAAGTAATGTACAGACAAAGCTCTTGCACTCCGAGCAAAGCAAGAAGTGAAAATAGCTCAAAATACGTTTCTGTTAAGCAAAAGGATCAATATTCTTGTGATTTATCCCCTTTCCTTTCTGGGTGTTCAGCCCCAACTGACTTTTGTTCTTGACCATTACCTTATAGAAGGAAGAGCTGAGGTGCTTTCATGCATATAGGCTATAAAGTGTACAGGTGCTGACCTGCAAGGACAAATGGTGGTTGCTTGCTTATGAGGCTCTCAAATGGTATCCCTAGACTTAAGCAGGCAGTGCTGACATACTGTTTTGAGCTGAAACTTCTTACTGTGTCCATAGAAACAATGAACAAGTAACACTTAGGGATAAAAACAGAGGCTCCTCTTGTGGGTCTGTAATAGCCCAAAAGAGATAAATGTGTTTAATTTTGTGCCTGAAGCCTATGACAATGTTACAGTCTTAAACACCATTTCTTCTTTACATCAAATTAATAAAAAGAAATCCCTTTAAAATGGGAAGAAAAGGCTATGTGGTTTAAATACCTTTTAATTTTAGTTGGGTATGTCTGTCCCAAAATAAGGGACTGCTTTTTGTTCAATAGGTGTACTAGTTGAAGATGACGCCTTACAGACTGCATCTCAATTGCTTCCATTACAGTATGCTGGCTAGCCTGATGTTTCTTGCTGATTGGTGCCATTTGAAGCTTCAATAAGAGTGATTAGGGTCCAGATTCTCAAAAGTGATCAGCATCTTACAGGCTTTTATTGTTCCTCTGAGTGCCTTTGAAAGCCTCCTCTCAGTATGTGATTCTGACAGCTTGCTTTCTGTACCTCCACTAGTGGGGCTGTGAAAGCCTAAGGAGCAAAAGTGCTATTTTTTTAAATTTTTTTTTGGTCAAGATTAGAATGAACTTTGCTGGTAGCACTAACGATGTTTTGGGGGAATCTCCCCTCTCTGCTTCTAAGATGATGCTAACGTAACATTGACTTGCTTTGAGAGAAAAGACAGACCTTCAGGTTATATTTGCACTGTAAAGCACTGAGAATATTTGTCAGAATATATTTGACAAAAGCAATCTGTGTTGCTGAGTTAAAGAAAAGAACAGTTTAGGGAATGGCAGGTAGGTAAACTGAAGACTGAGTAAGTGTTTCCAGCTGAGAGTTAATATTAGCTGAGGATCTACTGCCATGAAAGACTAGAAAAATGCAATACTCAGAGCAACAAAAGATAACACTTTAATTCACTGAGGTCTGTATTCAGCCATTATCTGATCTGGAAGCATTCTGTCACCTAAAGAATGAATGTGATGAAGCCATGGAAAAGCATGAAATGTTAATGCATATGGTTGGAAAAAAAAGCCAGTTATACTTCATCTAGCACTGAACCAGCTGCAATAATGAGAAAGGGCGAACTAACTGAAGAATCTTGCACGATACATGTATGGATTCTGTCTTCTTTTATAAATGTATATATTGTATATACATATATATAAAAGATATAATATATATCTTGTGTATATGTATATATTCTGTAACCTTTAAAGGTGACAGACGCTATACTGCAAGTATGGCCACTAAGTTTCAATACATTTCTCTTTGTAGAATAGATACTACATTTCCTAAGAACAGGAATTATGATCTAGAGCATGAATGTTCCTTTGCCTGAAGATAACAGTGTCAGTGGATTTATTAATGATAAATAAAACCATATTACCTTTTTCACTTGTGCAGAATCATAAAATATTATTTATTTTACTTTAACTACTGTAAGGAACAACTCATTGACCAAGTCATGCAACTTCAGACATAATGTATTATTATTTAATAGCACAGTCAGTTTTATTTCCTATATTCCAGAGCCTTGTATCTCAAAGTTTGTCTAAGAAAGAGTGCTATCAACCTCCACTCTGGTATTAATTTGGAGGAAAAAAACCATCTTTCAGAAATGTCATGTAGATTCTAGTAACTATGTATTGATAATGGCTAAATAAGTTTGAAAATTAACCAAGTGAACGACGTCCTTAAAGGGCTTTTCTAAGAATGGAATTATGTTCTTGTTTAAAATCGGACCTCAAATATGCATGTTTCTTTTGCAGAGAGAGGATTAAGAGGAAACTATCATGGTAGTTGTGACTAACCAGACAAAATGTTTGATTCTGTGACCAGATCTTTGCATGACCGTGATTTTAATCTGTCACTGTCAAAAGTCTAAGATATGAACAGGGTCTTCTTACAAAAGCTTTGGCTGTTGCAGTCAGAATCTGCTGTAATGAACTCCAAGAACTTTTAACACTGGTCATCCTGCCTGCCTGACAGTGACGTGTTCTAAGATTTTATTCCTATTCAGTACCATTGAAGGGGTTTTGTCTAATGTGAAAAGAAAAATGAATGCTTTTTCACCTCATGGTCTGAGGCATTTCCCATCAATAATTCCAGCTGTCATGATTTGGCTGATGCTAGGTTATCAGTTTTCTCCAGTGTATTCATCTCACTGGATTTTTGAGAAGAATAGAATACTCCTAAGGGTAAGCCAACTAGAAAATGTCACTACATTTATAGTTTAGAGAAATGTTCTCAAGACAACGGAGGAATGGCAGATTAAAAATGTAATGCATTCTTTTTAAGGTTATTATGAGAAACTTAAGGTTTTAGCAATTGAGTAGTGGACAGGAGAGTGCAGTTTTCCCTTTTTCAGGCAGGCGATTCAATTCCGCAGGGACTCACTGAGTGCCAGATGGTGCTACTGTGATTTTATAGCGTCTGAGGAACTAGTCCTGTTGGTTTACAGTCAGTCACTGTTTCAGTGGTGACTCTCAGCCTTGAAGTCATCCCTCAATTCATACGCTCATTAATTAAGAATGATTTTGAGAGTGCCTTCTTCATTGTGGCAGCTCAGCTGATCAGGGAAGCGCTCTCTCTTCAGTCACATCTCCCTTCCTCAGAAAGACAGGATGAAAAAAGTTTAGATCAGACTCGGTTTTATTTCCCTTCTCTTCCTTCAGAACCCAATGTGAAAACTAGCTTTGATTAATGGGCAAGACTGTTTACACAGAGGGCCCTGGAGCAGGTGGCTGGAAGACATGAGTTGCTAGTGCCTTTGTCAAGCTATTTAACTCCTTTAAATCTCAGCTAGTCACCCTCTAAAACAGCAGGATAGGAGTCAGGCATTTACCCTTCTTCATTAGGCGTTATCATTAAATTGCCATAAATGTTCCCAGTGGGCACAGGTTTGCCCTGAGTATTCAAGAAGGTACCTTTTTTTTGTGCCCCTCCCCTGCTCCCCCTTTTTTTTTCCGATGTGAAATTATGTATCTTTCTGTATTAGAAAACTCACATGCATATAAAATGGTTCAAAGACAGTGTGGAGTGGAGAGCCTGGGGATGGCTCTGGACGACTACTCAGCAAGTGGGAGAAGCTGCTGAACAGCAGTTCTCAGGAAACAATCAGGCTGAAAATTAAGCAGCCAAAAAGCATCTCAGCCATGGAGCCAGACAAAGAAAGGGTCAGGCCTCAAATAATATTGAAATTCAATAAGAACATAAAACATGCATCATTTTTCCTGCTCTATCTATCAAGACTTCTTTCGTACTTATTTGCATTTAATGGGTACAGCCTTAGAAATATTACAGCATAACACCCAAGACACCTTCAGTCCCATGCCAATTAAATGTTCATTAACAAATCTGTATCTTATCCTAATTCACTGTTGCCATGCATGAGCAGCAGGTGAATGTATCATCTGGCTTGTTATGATAGTGTTTAAAAGAAACGTCACATCTACTTTTTAAGTATTTTTTCTCATTAGGTTTTGAGTACAAATGAAGTATTATGCTTGGCTGCAACACTTTGGGGGAAGAAGCAGTGGAAGAAGTTAGGTGAATTTTCAAGCCAATTCAAGGTTGCTACAGGTTCTAAAACTGAACAGAAGAGGGAAATGAATAAAAATTCTCTTATTTTATCAAGTTCATCAGTCTGGCCAGTGAAGTTAGCATGTAGTGAGAGGCTGTACTGTAGATTACTTGCTATGTTATAGGAATCATGATACACAGTTGTAGGAATTCCCTGGTTCATGGAAATGCTTAGTGTGCACTTTGCATGGGATGTAATTTACTTTACTTGTAGTGCTCACTAACAATATCCAGAAAAATAATTAGTGCACAGACAGCATCACAGTATCACTCATCTCTACTCCTGAATGATACATCATTTACTCAGCAATCACTAAAGATTGTGCCTAAAGATATAGCCTACCCCACTGATATTTAAAACATGCAGGAAAGAGAATTCTCAGTAGCTGTGGGCTTGTTGATGTATTTTAGATGCATCAACTGAACAAGCACCAGCACTGAAATGTAACAAGAAAAGCAGCAGAATTTGCCATTCTTCTGAATGTAAAACCCACTCATCCCTCAGCCCTTGTAGAGATCACTAGGCCTAGTTGGTCTTCAAGCAATATCTGTACAAAATTGCACAAGATGAATATTGGAAACTGCTGTGGAAATCCCAAGCACTTCATCTGTATCTCCTTAAAGAATCATAAACCAATCCAGAAGAAGTGAATGTGAATATAAGTACATGGCTATAATTCATCTATTACATTATTGTATTACATGTCTGTAGGTGTTCTGTTGGCCTAGAAGGTAGAGCATACAATTAATGACAACTTTGGGCTGAAAGATAGAATGATATAGAAAACAAGACATCACCTAGGCAACAGAGGAAGATTGAGTGGAAGACAGGTTAAAAAAAGTTATAGGATTTAGCTATAGGTACAGTTCACTGCCAGTCTGTTGCATCAGTCAAAGCTTGCCAATTAAGTTTAAAATTAACTCTTTTAACTTAACTTAATCCATATGCTGCAGCTGCTGAGAAATTGTATGTGAGGCATAGAAATCTGCAATCCTTCTCTTTCAATTGAAAGCTGATATTTTAATGTCAGTTCTTACTATGCTCAGGTTATTGTTGTTATTGGTATGAATGAACAAATGAACAAATCCTAATTGGATAAAATCACATTAGTCTGACAACCTTGATCATTGGAGGGCTGCAACTTTATGATTTACAAGTAGTGAATTTATTCCTTTCGGGAAGATGTGAAAACAGTTATTTTCTAGGTCACAATCTATTAGATTTTGGCCAAGATTAATATAAAAAATGAATGAGTTTACTGTAGGTGATGCTGCTGATAGTAACAGAGAACTAAAGTGGTGAATTAGGATCTGGTGTGATTATGTATACACTTACCAAATCAAAGGAGAGGTGGCATTGCAAGATATTTCTACACTAATTCTTCTTCCAGAAAGGAAATTGTGTAGAGGTCTGTAACAATGACACCTTTCTCTTGCAGGGACAGAAGGCCACAATGGCAGTGGCACAGAGTACATTGCTGTAATCTAGAGAAATTGCCATTACTTCCTTCCAGTGGGTAAGGTTGAGCTGGATGAGTCTGAGTACTTGCACTTAGGGCTCTCAGACACAGAAATCTTAAAATGTGGCTGTTTGTTGTGGGACGTTGATGCTAATTTGGCTGGCAAGGGTTAGACACCAAGGCAGCAATGCCAGCATCTTGCTGCTTCAATGCCAGTGGAAGGCTACTTCTCGGACCCTATTCAAATCATGGATAGTAACTCCTCTGAGGATAGGACAGATACAAGGAAAGGCCTTGATAGGTTATTGATTTAAGTTGTGTTAGAGTGGACCAGATCAAGAAAAGTTGTTCTGGACTGAGGATAAGCATCTGCTGGTATATGCAAGAAAGTTTAAAAAATTGGTGTTCAGCAAATCATAACTGAAAGAACTGGACTGTGCAGCAGACAAGCTTGGTAACCCAAACTGTTGTCCCTTTATGTCATTCTTACCCCCTACCCAACAGTAAGTGCTTTGTTAAATCATCAAAAATCCCAGAATCCAAGAGTAAGGAAGCAAAACCTGGTAAGAGGAAATTTTTCTATGTTCTTTGTGCTAGACTTCAGCAGGCATACAAATAAAATCCCTGAGGTCCTTACAAGACATTAGGCAGACCACCCATGAGTCTCGCCCTTACACTCTTGTGCTGCTAAAATTGATGCACCCACAAAGATCAATGCTTCTTTTCTGCTTATATCCAGATTTGGGGCATAATTATATCCTCGAGTCTCTGTTTTTGCCATGGAACCATGGCAATTCCCTTTAGTTCATATTGTCTTATGACGATATATAAAAGAATTCATTGAGTATAAGGTAGCATCATAGATTCCAATATCACCAATGTATAGTAGTGGCATAAAATATGAATGGCACCAAGGTGATTTATATTCCTCAGTTTGTAAGATGCCTCAATGCTCGAAGGAAATAAATACGTTGCAGAAATACTGAAATGAATAGGAAAAAGAAAGATTTGAAAAAATGAGGCAAACATGGAATAAGAGCAGAGTATAAGATTCTTTCAAATAAATGGTAATGCATGTAAATTTGTGTGGCAAAAGACTAGATTAAAAAAAAAAACAAAACCAAAACCCATGTGTGCCTTGCTATGCACAGATTATCGGAAAATCCGAGCAGACATTGGCATATATGAAATTCACATCTGATAATATTGATGTGGCTTAATTTACTTGTGTTATATCTGTAATTGAAATGGGGAGGATGACCTTCACATGCTAATTCCCTGAAGGGCCCATAATAAATGCAATTACTCAGTTTCAAAATTATAAATTAATGTAAGTTTTTAGCAC
The DNA here is from genome assembly GCF_000737465.1 of Haliaeetus leucocephalus. Lineage (NCBI taxonomy): Eukaryota > Metazoa > Chordata > Aves > Accipitriformes > Accipitridae > Haliaeetus > Haliaeetus leucocephalus. Next base: position 14,406,485 of record NW_010973092.1, on the reverse strand, counting down.
TGTCTTCAGATGACATTGGTTGTTAATTATCTCTCTAATATAATACAGGTGTAAAGTATAACTCTACTAGAAATAATGATCAGTATTCTTCTATTCATTTTTTTCATAATTTCTCTAGATAAAATATTTTAACATAAGCATCTGAAACTTCAAAAGACAATTAAAAAATAATTTTCAAAGATCCTAGGTTTAGCTTGAAATTTTGGAAACTCGTGACAGATACTTACCATTCTGAGGCATGCAAACTGATTCAGAAATAGCACAGGTAAGTTCTTTAAACTTTAGATTTAATTATTATGTATGCAAAGAAGACATTTAACAAATTGTTTCATTTTATTTTATTTGTTCCAAGTATAAAGTTTGGACTTTTGCAGTTTTTTACAGTCTGTATTGCTTGAGTTGCAGATAGATGTTGCTGCTAAGATACAAAACAATGAGCAATCTCTGTTAATGTTCTGATAATTCTTCGGTATCTTTACGTTTTTTACTATAAGTTACCACTTAGAATAATAACTCATTCTAAAACCAAATTCTAATTAATTGTATCTTTGTGGGGATTTTATGAAAAGTATACTTAATGGAAACATCTCAGAAGAAAAAGTAGGAATGCAGAATAATCTAACTTCTCAGTTCCAGTTGGTAGGGCATGGAGGCAAGCCTTTACGTCTGAGCGCTTGCATTCAGAAACACAAGTTGAACTTTCATCTCTATGCATGTAAGAAAGATTCTGCAGCTTGCTCTCTTCTCAGTTGGGAACAGCTCCTTGTGAGCAGGTGCCCTTGTATTCCCATGTTGCAGAGCTGCCTGCTGATGCCCCAGCGCTGCTGGGAGCAGCGAGAGCCTTGGTGGTACTGAAGTCAAAGGCCGAAGCTTTACTGAGCGATATGTGGGGATGGAAGGTGCAGGGCTGCAGGCAGTGGTGCTGTGGCAGGCAGCAGGTGGCATCAACGCATGCGACCTTGCTGCTAGTCTTTTCCTAGAAGAGAAGGGGAAGAACAGGAAAACTAGAAATTCATATTTGTATGCTCCAAAGATATTTCTAAACAGACCACTCTGCATTGGTAAGATCATACACATTGTTCATGCAGCACATAAACAATCCACTTCTGTCACCTGCCATAGTACAACGTCTGGGCAATCTAGGTGCTTTGTCCAGGGACTTAGAGCTACTAAATTGAATACTGGAAGAACTGGAAGGACATACAAATCATTCTTTAAATACTCTGAAATGCTGTCATTTTGTCAACTTGTTTGTCACAAGTTCATATGCAGTCAGCACCTATGGAGAAGATGGGAATTGAACTCTGTCGCACAATTTAACACAATTTATCTGAAAGCAGTGTGACTTCCCAAAGCCCTGCAACAGGCAATATTTTCTCATCTTTTACTTTTATTGATGTCCTAGTGGTGGAGCTCATTCTTTACGAATTTTTAAACAGCGGCTTTAAGCAATTTCTAAGTAGTGATAAAGTGAAAATTTTTCAGTGAAGTCTCTTCCCCCACTGAAATGTTTTTATATGAGGGGTTTGGTTTTTTTTGCAGGTGAACTTCTGTGGAATGGTTCTGTTTCAGTGGAATGGTTCTATTTCACTGGAGAATATAATCATATTCTCATAATTCTCGTAATAATTTCATTTCATTGCTTTCTGTAAGCTTCCTGGTAGCATCCAACAAAACTTGTACTTCCAGGTCTTGTGAAGTCCAGATATTCCTTGAGGAGCCATCTATGCATCTAGACTACATATCCTGTGATGTATTTATATTCTCTTATGGCTAAATTCCTGTAGTATATCATGGGAAATGCACCATAATTAGAGTGTCCAGTCTCTAGGGTGAAAGAGGGCTAAAGATACTGAAAACACAATTCCTGCAGATTCATATCCCATAACTTCCTGATCATATTTAGAAAAACAATCAAAACTAAATGGATTTGAATGAAACTTAAAGATTTGTGTGCAGAAGAAGAAATTATATCTGCCTTTGTTGTTCCATTCCCACATGTAATGGAGAGATGCTTCAGAACATATTATGCACACAATATTTTGTGAGCTTGTCTGAATAAGTTTTTATCTGAATTTCTTACAAGTACAAAATCAAATCCCTTCTCCTGATGTTAAGAACATCATTTACTCTCATCTTCTGCTGCATATGTCTTGTTGCAGAGCTGGCAACCAGTATTGACAGAACAGATGCAGTGTGTACATATAATATCAAGAGCTGTTTCCTCACTTTGCATCAACCAAAGTACTTACACACTTGATCTAAAACATGGCAAATTATGAGGTAGTTAAGTTTCTAGTTCTGTCCAGTCTTTGCTTTCTATGCAGGCTGTCAAAATAAGTTACAATATCAGATTTCATGAAGATTTTTTGTGGTTAAATCTCCCTCTCAAAAATGTTTCCTTTCCTAAGATTATTATAAGATAGGAGCATATCAACCCATTTTTATTTGTGTGGCAAATCAAAACAAAGAAAGATAGTGAAATTTATTTGTTTTAGGTTTAAAGGGTGTTTGCTTTTTATACTAGTATGGCATTAGTTGTTATCTTTAAATACTTATCATAATCACTTCTTGCCTAATAATCCCTGATTGCACTTGACTTTTAAGTTTACCTTTCCTGATTAGAAATCCAGCTTCATCAAGTCAAAAATAGGAGCCAGGAACAAAATTATCATAAAGTTAATTTATTTAGGGGAAGGGAAAATGTGTGGGGTGGTGGTGTGTGGAAGAGAGAGGAGAACCTGAGACAGTCTTTAATGGATGCTTGCAAAAAGAGCTCTACTTTCCTGATGCCTAATATTTCTCAGGTAGAGGCAGTAGGGACCAAAATTATCTGGCTTGGACTATCTGAATTTATGTGGCTGAAAGTAAAATCTACTTTTCTAGTTGTTTATATACTAAATAACATGTTCCCAAAATATATGTATATAAATCCTTGAAAGAATTAAAATGGAGTCAATACATTATCAACAGGGCAGATATTAAGGGACAAACTGCCAGCTGTGAGGAGTCTTTAAAAAAGCATTAAACTCCTCCCACCCCATCCTGTATTTTTCCTTAGACTTTCAAAAGCTGTTTTGAACATCTTCTCGTTTAGCAGGTGTTCTGACATTCAGGTAAAGCTTCTTCATATTAGGTTGGTAGAGTTATTTAACTAAAATATATAGACTATCCATTTGCGATTCTCCAGCAATTGTCTAAAATAAATACACCTGCTTTCTGCTCTTTCCTAAACATTTTTCTTTCCAACTCATGGGGGACTTATTGAAAGGAAATAAATTAGTTCAGGGGGAACAAAAAGCACCCAGCAGCATTTATTACGGCACCTGAAAGTCAGTAGTGCATACTATTTTTCTGAAAGTTAATGAAACATATAATTAGAATTCTCCTTCTGATGTTTCGGGGGGGTTTAACTATGGAGTATATGCAGTGTGCACGCAGAACAGTTAAGCAGAACTGTATCACTACTCAGAATTGGAGCAGTTAGCATGCTCAGAAGCACACATACTTTTAGGTATTTCTGTTTCAAAGTGCTTGTATCCAAAGCTGTTGTCTTTGATGATAAACAGTGCTTTTGAGACTATTTGAACTTTGAGATGGACAGTATCGGCATTTTCATTTTCCTGTATTTCTTCCTCTCCTATTACAAGAATGAAGAAGCCAGAATATTTTATAGGCAGACTGAACATAATTTGTCCTGCTTGATATTCTTGTATTTTTATCTGTAGGTTCATATGCAGCTAAAACGTTCAATTTTTAAAACGTATTATGTAAAACCACCCTTTAATGGAATTTTTATAAGGGTATTGTTGCTAATGAACATGTTAAGGTAGTGCAGACTTTGACAGACAGAAAGAATGAATCCCACCCTACAGCATCCCCTTGAACACATGGCAGATGAATGAAACAAAACAGAGATGTCCACAGAGATCTTCACATGTGGTTGCAGTATAAGGATTCCCAAAGATAGTTCAAAACTGGCTGTATTAAAATCCAGTTCTTTTGGAAACCAGAATCACTTCACAAAAAGATGACAAGTAAAAGCACTTATCTTAAATTGCGAAAATTTGCTTTAATGGCTGTTGCTACTGATGAAAGGATCTGTATTAATAATTACGTCTGCTTTGGCAAGGCGTTCTGAGTCATATGAGCATCAGAAGATGTTTAAACACTTGTGATCAGATAGATCACAACAAGTAAAGGCTGAGAAGAGATGGTGATACCTGTTCAGGTGCTGTGAGAATGACTATACAAGAAGTCTGTCATTCAAGTAACCTACTCTGATGGGAGACTGAAAGAAATTTTTCACCTGAATCCCATCAGACTTAAACAAGAAAAGAAAGGAGCAAAGGGCTGGAGAGAGGTTTGGGTGAAAGTGAATAATTGCTTTCATGCAGATAAAAGGGGTCTGAAGTTGAGGAAGGGATATAAGCAGAGTGCTAAAGAGACTGTACTGCCTGTGGTGTAGGTGTGGGGCTTCTGGGATGTTAATTTATTTTGCCGCAAGGCTATGGAAGAGCAGTGTATGAATAAAAAGATTGTATGGCTGAAGCAGGTGAATTAATTCAGTTGTGGAGCCAAGCACAATATCCAATGGAGAGGCAGTAGAAGTGTCTTAAGGTCAAAAAGGAGCTATGGAGGAGAGGGGGAGCAAAGGTGTCTAGAAAAGGCTTGGTGAGAGCACAGGGTTTGGGTTAAGGCTGCTAACTTTTTTCCAGGGCCAAAGCTCAGAGTTCCTCACCAGACAGTGGTAGGTATTTACCCACTCTATTCAGCTGGTAGCATGTGTGTCTTTAAATGAAATGATCTCTGTATGTTACACTGTTGAATATTTGCCCAAATGGATACTGGATTGCTAGGTTCATAAGTAAAGCCTGGATCTGTACTGTTCAGCACTACTGGGATGGGTAGTTCCAATAGCAGAAAAGAAAAAGATATTCCTAAAGCTACATTCAGGTAACTTCTGCATAACAATAACAGGAATTTTGTGACAATGTGAGGTACAAAAACTTTGGGTCTGCAGCTGCAAAATCCTTGAAGCAAACAGTAAGGCTAGTTCCCATGTATCATCCAGCCAGCCATTTATGAAGACAGACATTTGTGTGGGTGTTCAGAATTAAAGTTAGGAGAAAATACATAAGAAATTCAGAGTAATTTTACCAGGTGTTACTACAGAATGTGTCACTACATGCTGATGCCAAACGTTCCCCACGCCAGTTGACATATGACTATTTTCTGGTGTGTAAATCTAGAGGAGGTGAACCTATTCCAAGCTATTAGAATATAAGTGTATATATAAAATATGGTTATATTGTATTAGCAAATCCACATGGTTAAGGAGGGTTTTCATTTTGCACCTTTAAAAAGCAGAAGAAATACTCTTTTCCCCATTTCTTAATTTCTGTAAGGTGATTATTTCAATGCTAACTCAAAGCAGTCTTTGTGGATGTCTGCTGCTGCAGCCCTGTGGTCTTTCTCCAGGAACCTGCAGTAGGTAGAAGTGGGATACTTCAGCTATATACCCAACAGTATGCCTACCAGTGTAGTCCTGTATTGTTCCACTTCTTTCAGTCTCAAAGAATTTCGATTAAACTTCCCAAGGAGTGTTACTGGGGAGGAAGGGAACACACAGTTGCTTGTAGGATTACTGTTCTAATGTCTCTGTATTCAGAGGAATGTTTCATTCAAAGCACACTGCAGATACATTAAAAAAAGGAATAAGTTGAACTTGTAGAGCTTATATAGGTTTCTATGGCAATGCTTTTAATTTTTATCTTCCGATCAGCATGTGTACCTCTGAGAAAATAATTAGAAATGGAAATGCAGCTTCTGTGTAATGCTAATGTTCACTTGCAGTCTCTCTACCAGAAAAATGGAGATACAGAACATACATTAATCAGCAAACTTGGGACCAAGAAAATTCCTAAAACTTTCTAGGTAGTTGAGAAGTTGCTTTTTAGCTGTCTTTCTAGGTGAAGGTTCCTAACTGTTTTTCAAAACTGGTATTGTGATAGGCAGGTCTATTAGAAAAAAAGCAAGAAGCAAAAAGGAACAAATGGAAAAATTAAGAAGAATCACATTAGTAAGAAAATACCAGTAAAAGCCTAGAGTTTGGATCCCCCTAGCCTCACTTGGTCAGCATAGTTTAGGGATCAGACAGAGGCTGAAGAGATATTGAAGGCAGCAATCTATCACCCATTGTTCCTTTTTGGCTGTCCATCCTGTTATGCCTCTTAATTTATCAATAAGGAGGGCCAGATGGCAATCTCATATTGTTATTGCTCTTTTGTTGTCTACTTAGAGTTTTAGCTTCTTATACAAATTGAAAACTTGCCTATAATTTTGTTCTTGTCCTCAGGAACTGTTCTTTTTAATTTTAAAATGCAATTTGTACCAGTCTATTTGATTCTAATTTTTGATGACTTCTGGCTGTAATACCATGTTTCAGGTCGCATTAAACTTGCTAGCATTGACACATCTAACCTAGCAGATGTTTTCTGAGATTATGCCCCTCTCAGTGTTTATATCAACAGAACTTAAGCCAAATTATAAAGGACAGGATTTGGAAAGGGCTTCCTTCACTGTCTTCCCCTCTGCCCCATCTCTCTTTCAGAGATGCTTGCCAGGCTGGACTTGAATAACCTTAAGGAAATATGAGTTTGTTTAAATTTCAAATAAATATATGTGTTCACAAACTGATATTATTACCCAAGTGAGCCACAAGACATTATGTTGTGTCATGAAAAGAACCATAAGTGAATGAAGTGCTCCTTACCGTGTAACATGTTGGGCCATTAAAAGCACTGAATTTTCCATATGCACTCGCTGCTCGCAGATAACTTGATGGCATTTTATGTAACTGTTGAAGAAAATCCTGTATCAGCCACATAGAAGGAGCAGGCTTAACCCCTTGGCAGGAATAGAAAAGAGGACACTGCGAAGTGCTCAACAGCACCTTTGTGGGCTCCCCTCAGAAAGGACGGGTTGTGTGAGGATAGGTGATGGGCTACTCAGTGTGCTTTTACTAGCAAATTCAAGCTCCAGGGTTATGAGCAAGTTAAGAATGTGTTTAGACTTGTCAAGATGAGTCCCTGAATTATAAACAGTCACTTGGACATCTGATGGATGCCCACATTCATCAACCCTCAAAATATTCTTGGCTCTAATGTTAATTTTAGCTTCATCGTAGCTATTCTATGAGACAGAGAATTTCATGAGAATTTTGGTGTTTGACTCCCTAGAGCATATACTCCTCAGAAACCATCCAGCTAAAAATGACACGTACTCATAATCCATTTTAGCAATTTCTTTGAAGAAATAATCCAAATTCATAATGTAACTTACTAGCATCTCAAATGGTAGTACTTTTTTCTTTTCTTGGTGCAGAAAAGGTGGCAGCTCCCCAAATTATTTTTTAATTGCTATTTATTACAGGTCACCATATAGATGTTGAAAGTAATAGCGTGCATTTGACTGAAAGTTCAGGATTTAGGAAATTCTTGAGGAATAGCTATACTGGTGATTTATGTTCCAGAGACTAACAGTGTTTGGATACATTCGTTAGTGATTACTTGCCAGCTGGGACAAGAAGCCTTTCCAGAATGGTGACCAAGTCAGTCTATATATAAATGGAAAAGCTTCATTTCCCAGGAAAGCAAATACTTAGGCAGAAATCCTCAGGGCTGCTTTTGGGTTCTATTGCTAAAATTTTGCTTTTTTTCTATGATATTCATACAATGCGAATCAGCTCATTAAGTCTTACTTTCTAGGAAGTAAATTCTATTTCTAATTAACAACTCAAAACTGTATCAAGAATTTTATTTTATTGTCTCATTATCTCAGTTCTAATCTAGACACCAGTGAGTAAACAGAGGCAAAGATCAGTCCTGTGGTAATCATTACCCTTTGTCTATATAAGAGATTCTAATTTCTACAGTTAATGTTTTCTAAAATGATCACAGCACTAGAAAAACATTTTACTGGGCTTGCAGTGAGGCTGTGCTCCTTGAAATGTTGCTATGCATTCGGTTTAGCATTTCTCAAGGCTCTAATTAAAAAAAACAACACTAAACCCTCAAATCATTAATATAATTCCAATCATTGATTTGTTTCTTTTACTTTTTCCCAGTTAAAGTATTTTATCATCCTTAATATTTTATCCATGCCTTTGAATAAAGTCATAAACCATCTAAAAATCACATACCTCATTCAATTTTTTTTTTTTCACACTGAAAAAGAGTACTAGCTTACATGGCTCCTCAGTAACAGTCAATTATTGTTAAAAGTTAGCTTTCTTTTTAACTGGACATTGTTCAAAATCTCTGTGTCCTTCAACTGCTATTTCAAATGCCTCAGCTAATTTTGTGGCCATCTACACTGAATGCCAGCAAACACTTGTTAATTTTCAATGGCTAAGTCCCTTATAATCCTTCCTGTGTCATCTTAAATTATTTGAACTGCTGCTTAGCATTGTGTCATCAGCAATTTTGTACCTCTTTTCATTGATTCTATCAGCTAAATTGTTTCTATAGAGAGCATCAGGACATAAAATAGACTAGAAATACAAACCAGCTTAAGAGTGTTATCTAAACACTCATCCCTAACGAGTTACATCCAGGTTTCATAATGCCTTTAGCATAGATGAACTGCAGATCTTTATAGTGTTTCCCAGGAAATGTTTTGAAGGACAGAAGCAACTCAAGCGCCCTTCAGAAATTTATGTCTATGATATACCAGTGATTAGACAATAGAGTCACTGTTGCAACATGCCTGCAATATGCAGCAAGGTGACTCCTGTCACCTCTGGGTTAATATATCTGAGCAACTTATCTAATGTGAACAATAGTCAGTGTTATGTGTTATCGTTTTTCTGTTCAAAATTTCCTTAGGATTTGATCCTGATTTTTCACAAGTATAGAGAGTATTTTAAGTAGTCACAAAAATATATCTGCCGTATTGTCCAACATTGTAAATTCTAAATAGCTGTGGTATTTTGCTACAGTAAATTGTACCAGAGAGTTCTCTCTTTCTTCTGTGGCTTCATAATTTTTTGAGAAGAATAGCTAATAGAGTATGGAGAACAAACAGTTAAATATAAGTGTACATTTTACATGAGAGAAGACTGATAGCAATACTTAAAAAAAGCCGAAGCCCCTTCTCTTCCAAAATGAAAATAAAGAGTCATGAATGAGAAGTTATTCAGAGAATGGACATTTGCAGAATACTCCTTTTTGAAGCAGCCCAAGAAAACTTCCATTGCAAGCTCTTGGGCTGCTGGGGGTTGCAGCGACAAGCCTGGTGGACTGCCACAGAGTTGGGACCCCATCTCACAAACTCCTTGTTAGGCAAGCTGCCACAGAGCAAAACTTACAGATGTTATGTTATTGTTTCTAAACACTGTTACACAATATGCAACCATCTCAAAGAGAAGACGTGATGTGGTATTCTGAAACATGAGCTACTTTATCTCTTTCTTTAAAGACTAGGGATATTGCAGATGAATTTGAGGTATAAAAATGGTCCAAGGGCATCCCCTTACCATAAGATAATCTATAATAGGCTCTAGCTATTCATATTTTGGCTACTTTTTTTTTTTTTTCTCAGAGATGTGCAGTGTACTAGGCATTTGCCCTATTTGGACACCCTTTGCATCAGATGCCCTTTGAAATGCCTGTGGTTAGCTGCAAGCTATTCATCTAGAAATAATTTACACCACCTCCTCCACCTCTTCTAATTTTATTTGAAAGCCTGTTGCTCCAATTCCTAGTCAGGGCAAGCAGAATTTACAAAATGCAGCAAGAGATCTGAACAAGAATAAACTTTATTTCCAAGGATCAGAACTACTGAGACTACAATACATAAAATATACAACCTTATTAAGGAATGAATTGAAGTAATATGACATTTCTGAGAGTTTCATCTAAGTTGTAGTTTTCTAATATGGTATAAAAGGTGTCTGCAGTCTCTAAACTTACTGAGCGTGTCTAACAGCACAATGAAATGGAAAAATAAGTCAGTCTTTCTGGAAGAAAATTTATTGGAACTCAATGAGGTTTTTTTCTATGATGTTCTCTATTTACCTGTTAATTTCTAGTTTATAGGCAAGTACGACTTAAAAGAGTGTTAACTTGTATGCTTCTATTTACTGAAGGAATTAAGTACCAAACAAAAGGCAAAACTGAAATCTTTTCCCTTGCCTTCTTAGAGCAACTAAGCCATTTTCTCTTTCACATCCTGTTGAACTGTTGACTCCAACAGACTAATACAGGACTAAATCTGGGAAGTATCTGAGTTTCAAAGAAACACCATAGTTAAGTGTTTCATGGTTCATTCATCCCTTGACCTTTGGGTCAAAACAGTCAATAAGAAAGCAAATTACTGCCAATGATATCTGGTTGTTTTCCACTCTAAGAAATCTCTTTCATACTTCAGTTTTCCCTGGGTATACTTTATTGACTTTCTGAAGTAAACACCATTTAATATAGGCCAAGGGAAATAGCTTTTAGCGATAAACCAGCCATAGTAGCGTTAAGAATTAACTGCCTGGTTCCTAAATGGAGAAACAGAATGGAAGAAAAGACTAGCTTGGATACATGTGTTTAATCTTTTCAGATATTACATGCAGTTCAAATCTTTTGATTGTTTCAGATTAAGAGTTTATTTATTAATATTACAGTTCATGTTAGGCTTAGCTTTAGGGTGTGTTTCTGTTTTCTTTTATTTAGTTTTAAATCTCATATGAAAGCCTAAAGAGTTCTAAAATGGTTCTAGTCCCTCCTGTGGGATAAGGGCTTGAATTTTTTTGAATCAGTAACCAATGGGAAGCAAATTTCTTCAAATAATGTCTGTTCCAGCTTTCAGGCAAAAGTGAAGCCTGGGTATTGTAAGTTAATGTTACTACTCCAAATCCCTGTGTTACTAATTAGTGTTACTAATCCAAATCTAAACATCTCTCAGCTGCTGCAGTATAGGTGTCTTCCATGTCTGAACTCCATCAAAGGAAGAAAGGCAAGGGACAGCTGTGCACTTTTCAGACTTCCTTTGAAGCTCTTTCCAGATTTTTTTGTTGCATTTCTACTTGTATTCTTTCTACTAAGCTCAAACTAGACTCAGGTTGAAGGGTTGGGTTCTTTTACTACTGGTTCAACAGATACCTCACTTCTTCATCCTGCTATGATGAAGATTTGGATGCCCTTTAAGACATGCTGGGAAGATTCTCCAGACACAATTTGTATGCATACTGATGATATATGTAGGCTATGGTTAACATAACAGGTAGCATGGTTTGATAGCACTGGATCTAGACAGCAAAACAGTTGGTGTTGAGGACCCATGTAACATTATACATGTCTGGGGATCTTACCTTGTCCTAGCTCTCGTCTGCGCCTTGAACTGGATGGGTGTTAGCTGGAGCATGTGTTTCTCGAGGCTTGTCTTCCAATTCAGTTTTCTGCAAAAGAAACACAGTTTCTTTTGCACGCTCTGAGAGCACACTGCAATGCACACCAAAGCATGCTAGGTTGCAATAACCAGGAGTTTTTGCTTTAGAAGTACATTCCTGAGCCAAACTAAAATAGTAGTGTGGATGCAGCAATGGATTTGATGTATATATGGTGTTGTTTGTGCTCTGAGGTTGTTACTCATTTTGCTCCAGTAAGATTAACCTTTCTGCTAACATTTCTGCTATCTTTATGTTGCTTACATAACAATATAGCTTTATCTGAGAAGATAATACTTCATGCTCTTGGTTCTAAAGGTCTTTGCTCAAATTCTCCTGTTGGCTCATTTTGTTTGACAAAATTCAGTTCATTGCCTACAGTCCAATGTGTATTATCAGTCATGGGATGGTAACCCAACCAGATGTGAGACACTACATGCTTTAGGCAGTCTTCTTTATTTTCTGTTGTTCTCTTTGAATTTTATTCTCCTGTGCCAGCTTAACTCTGAAGTATGTACTTAAAAAGATGCTCCTTTAATTAGATCAGAGTTAGTTTTGACAAAGTTCATTAAAGTCAGTGTGAGGCTTTTAACAAATTTGGGTGGGATTTGGTCAGAATCTCAGACTCTTAACTTCTGCGTCTCACCCATAGTTTCTCTGTTTCCGAGAAAAGTTATGTGTTCAGTGTCTGAAACCTTATCTGTGTTCTGATAACCTCGGTATCTATGTTCTCTTACCCATTAATACTATCTCATTGAGTCTAGTTAAAGTAAAATATCAGTTAACATGACTAGAGATAGCAAAATGACCTGATGATTGGTTGCTTTTCTTGTATAGCACCTTTTTTTTGTTTCTTACCTCTTTTTGTAGTATTTTGTACTTCCATCTCTAGACAGCTCTCTGAAAAGTAACTATTCTGAATTTCTTTTAATTTCAAAAACCACAGGAACAAAGTGTCTTGCAGTTCACAAGATATATTTCCAGTCTGTAAATGCTTTGATATGGAATCAGACAGTTTTTATTCTTAGATTAATGATCCCTCACATAGAATCCCAGCACAAATATTGTTGCTTGCTGCTGTCCAATTCACCTTTTATCAGCTGAGCGTTGCTGTTGAGTAGCTGTCAGTTTCTAGTTGTCTTGTCTCTGTTTCTTATTCATGAAATCATTTGGCAGACTACTAGTTCACTTCCATTGTTTTACTTGCTATTTTATCATCTTTAGAGAAGCAGTTAATAAAAAACATTATTTCTCTTCCTTGCTGCAGTATAGCTTGTTTTAGAATACCAAAAGCATACAAAAGAAATGGTGACATTCAGCAATTAATTTATTTTATAAAAAAAAAAGAGTCCTATAGAAGTAATATTGGCTAGAGTAAACATAATTCTTTCTACCTTAATGCATGTTAAAAATTACCTGGGTGCTCAAACCCCACATTTGGCTACAGCCCTAGAAGCCTAAAGTGCTGTGTCAACAAACTGGAGCAATAAAGAAACTGGAGTAATGAAGAATTTGGATTTAGCTCTGTCTGTCATGTAATTTTTTTTTTTTTTTTTTACACTAGGTGAGTCAGTAAGTTACTAACATGTGAGTGTGTACCATTGCTTAATTGAAGTACTTACCTCACAAGTGCTTATTATTCAAGCTGCATGTGTTATCCTTATTAATTACATTAATTAACTTTCTAAGCACTCTGTAAGCTTACTTTTCTCAAAATATGTTTAGACAGAAAGCTAGGAGTTCTTGATTCACTGGTTTTATTTTAGGAGGGAACTTTACAAAGCAAGTGGGATTCGAGATCATTATTGTTCTCATTTGGGGGGCTATTTTTTAGTTTAAACATAAACTCTGGGTGAAGAGGCATCTACACCTACTCTGGCTGATTACTTGTACCCTCAGCCCGTGCTGCTACTGGGATTTTGGAGGAGTGGTGGCTTCTCTCAATAGCATCTGCTGCATAGGTGTGCAGTTGTGTTACGGGGTAGCAGGCTTTCTAGAGAGACACAAAAAATGTAATTTTCAGGCTGGTGCAAAAGCTAGATGAGGGAAGAGACCTTTAGCTATTGTTGCAACTGAGTGGCTCAGCCAGTCCATGCCTGTTTCCCCTCTGAGGACATTAGCAGATGAGCGTGGGGAGCAGTAACAGCTCAGGAGCTTGGTGCCGCCAACTCCATCTATGGGAGTCCAACAGTCTAATAATTGCCAGTAGAAACAGAGATACTTTAACGTCTTTTTCCAAGAAATGTCATGTCATCCTATATTTGTCCTGTAAGCTGGCAATTCTATATAACTTCAGGAAACAAAGTGTCTTCGGGTTCTGCTTTTTCTACAGTTCCTAATACAGCAGGATGCTACCCCATTTCTGGGACCCTAAGAATCATTTTAGTCCAAGTAAGAATACAATAATCTGTTTTCCAGGCTTGCTGAGATGGTTTAATCACCAAACTCATCTGGGCTGCATGAGAAGAAAGTGGTTGGTAGCTTCTTTGGACACTGAGGAATAATTACTTTATGTTGTTGTGGGAAGTAACTTCTCTCTACATTTACATAAAAAAGATAACTCTGATGGAAAGGCTTATTAGAAGTTCTTCTGCCTTGTTAGGACTGATGATATACTTCATAATACAAACTGAATTCAAGAATAATATCCCTATAGTATTAAATCAGTAGAGAACAATTAATTTCTTAGTGGGTTTTTTTCCTATCTGCAGCTACTGTCTCTGTATAGGGTACTCTGTCTCTATCTGTCAGCCTAGCAAATATGGTATTAAATACATGTCCGGTAGACAGGAACATTTGCCAGTGCCATGCTGTTTTTATCTGTCAACTTCCTAGCTCATGTTTACTGCTTTTGACCATAAATTGGTGTGCTTTGTTCTCCTCTCACACAGAAAACTTCCTTACTCTAGTATATTGTCCCTGTATCACAACACAGTACATTCTGATCCTTGGCAGTGGTTAGGAGGCAGACTGAGTACTTTTGAATGTGTGGAACTGATTTAAAGAACATTATCTTTTTAGGTACCATGGCAGTAATTTATACTATTAATAATTCAATACAGGGAAATAAGTTTCCCAAATTGTAGTTGGAAAGCAAGAGGAAATTGTCTCCTCAAGGTCTTTTAATAGACCAGTTAACAGATTAGCAATCTGTTAGCAGCCTGGACTGTCATGAGCAGGAACCTACGCACAATATGAGCTGTCATTTATTTTTAGAAACAGAAAGAAAATGAAGAAAAAAATTGAATAATTTTCATGTCTCAAATAGTATTGAAGTTACTTTATAATACTGGAACTGCGGTCCATCAACATCAGTATCCAGCCTTCAGCAAAGACCATAGGTAAATGCACTGTAAGAAGAGGAAAAATTAAAACAAAAGGTAGCCAAAAGGCAATCCAAACCAAAGATCCTAACAAAAGAAAAGAATCCTTTCCTAAGGCATGTCCTTTAGCTCCTGTAGAGAAAACAAACAACATATAATAGATGTTAGTCACTTAACGTGTTGGGCTTTCTGAGACATAAGATTCTGAATAGTATCAGACAGAACAGAGTAGTGAAGTAGCAAGGAATTTTATTTTTTTTTAAACTTCTATTTAGTTGAGAGCATTTGAAATGCAGGCACCTTGCTATTAGTACAATCCTGTCTTTTAAGGTAGTATCTTATTTTCTAGGGTGTTTTATTGGTTTTGGTTGGTTGGTTGGTTGGTTTTTAATGGCACTTCTGAATCCCTGACATGTTGATTTTACATCACATTGTGGTGTCACTTGGGTAGAACATGGGGTTATACTGATTAATTTTGGGGAAATCATTCAAACAGTGTCTTCAGCAGGCGAGCCCCGCTAGTGTATTGCCAAATATTTGAAGTACTTGATAGAGCTGCTGAACAGGAGTTGGAAGTTGGAGACTCCCAACAGACTCCCCTGTATTGTTTATTTCTGACTTGAAGTTATCTCTATAAAATGAGCAGAAGTTCAGTAATAAATTTTGGCTATCTCAAAAGTTGGCTTTGATTCCTATTTCTAGAAATAGGGTTTACAGGCTTTTACAGAGTCCACAGTTTGAAATAGTTAACTTTGACAGTGATTTTTGATCTGCTGGAAAAACTGTATTAGGTCTACATTTTTGATAGCTACAAGAACTATGCCATAGACTGTGTGATTGATTATTCTTTCCTTCTATTTCCTTACCGGATAGCTAAGATTGTTTTATTTCAGAATTGCTTTGTGGTAAAATAAACTCAGTGAGAACTGTAAAAGCTGTAAAGATTGTAAGAACTTTTAAAGAACCTCTACAAAAAGTTTTCTTTTCTAAATGTTTATTGCCTATATGCTATCATTCATGCTGCCCCAGCACGTGGCAGAAGAACATTTCCTACAACAGTATGTTAGTGCTGGTTGTTTGCTTTTGACCAATGGTCAGATTTGGTGTGCAGCGACATAGGTGATCATACGCAGCTATGTGTGCGGTTGAGCAATGCCAGTTTACGGCTGGATGATTTTCCTATATGTATGGAAACAACTGATACGACAGAATGGGACTGAAATGAAATGAAGTGGGGTATATTAATACTTAAGTCTTCTTTGTTTCTTCAGCCTCCCATGGGGGTTTTCATGTTAGGTTTGTGGTTTTCTAAGCTGTACTTTCACAACTCTCCAAACTGCAAACAACTATTTGAGGTGGATTGCTATGGACTGAGAATGAATTAGACACCTGACTATCCTTTTAAAGACAAACATGAGTAAGATATGTGTTTGAAAATCAAGGCAGATGAAAAGTTTGTGGACTGTTTGATTTCATGAGGAACAGAGCTTGGAGGATAAAATTTCTTTTAAAAGTATTCACTTGCATTTAAAATTAATATTGTAAGACAAAGTTTTGTTCCTTTTTGTTGTTGTTCTGCAAAGCTGTTTTTCTCCAATGAGAACTTCAGGAAAATAGAATAGTTTATACTTTTTGATATTTCTATGGAAAATAGTGCGTAATACGAAATATGACTTGGTGTGGCATAGAGCCACTAGGCAAGAGATATGCAAATGAACAGACAAGGCTACAGTACTTGGTAATAACTTGGATGACTTGCAAACAAGCAGTTCTTGTGAGAGTTTTGGCACTTACTTAAAGGGGCAGGATTTCCTTCTTGCTTGTAACTCAACAGCTGCACTTGAGCTTTGCAAGGACAGTAGAATAAACCCTGCCGTTCTTATGCTGGCTTTTTACTCAGGCCCCTAAATACAAGGGATTTCAGACACGAAGTATTTCTAAGTGATAAATAAACTACTGCAAAGAACGTATCTGCTCTTTGTTCCTTAAACTCCTATAGGTTATGAAAACGTATAAAACATTTTCCTGCAGAGATCTGTATGTCAAGTTCAGCCTACCATGAATATTACAGTTGAATTATAAACCCCTGAAAAATGGAGTGTATCTTGTGGCAAGATAACATTTACTCCAGGAATGCAAATGGTTATCAGGGTAATATTTCATGCTTATGATCATATTCATTTTGTTAACGTACCCAAGTGTCCATTCTAAAATTATGGGGAAAATCAATCTCAATGTGCACAAACAGATTGATGCCAATGGCTGAGGGACAGAGACAGTAATTTTAATTCCTGCCTATCTTTTTAATGTAAGGCAATGGTAGAAGGAAGCTGCTTCCCTGTACTTTTAGCTGTCAAGTAGCAAAGAGAATGTCGCAGCATATGATTAAAGGAGGGGGAAGTTATAGTTCAGGTCTATTTCTGTGTAAAAAAGCTTTCAGTTGTGTTGCATTACTGTGAATCAGTTCATTTTTTGTTCCATCACTTTGTCTGCCCGAAGTCCCCAGATGATTATGAAGTCCAAAGAGGATCAAGAAATTGGTGTTCTTTTGCTGGGTTGGAGACTGAAAATTCAGTGCATTCTCTTTCCAAAGCAATGTTCATCTGGTGTCATATCAAAAGGTCTGAAGGGATTGACATGTTTTATGTGGTGGTTTAATGACTGCTAAATCCTTCACTGAAGGTCAATATGGAAAATCCTGATTGGGACAGGGGAACTGATTAAGCACCAGTACAGTTTTTCTATGTTGCCTCTAGCGACAGTATTAGCCACTTTTTTGACTGACAATTTAATTATAGTACTAATGACTTCTTTTTCCAGAATTAGGATATAATTTTGATCATGAATGGCTATATATACTTTAAAATATCACATATTGTAAGCCTTTGCACTGAGAATTTGGTTGCTGTAAGTTACTGTAATTTTATGAAATAAGATATGGCAGAGAAACAGTTGAATAATTTTCTGTGTGCATATGTGTATTTTTATACAAATCAGCTACTGTTTTTGCAGATGAGTATATTATTCTTGAACTATATTTTCCCTAACTTGTTAAGAAATACATTTAGAGGTATCTTAAGAAAACATACATATGATTTACTGATGGCAGTATATCTTCATGATATATAAAATATTTGTTAACACAGAATTTTTCAAAACCACTTATTCTTTCATTTTTTGCTATATGTGATATTAGTACTCACTAACAGTAGCTTTTCTGCATATTAGTGTTATTTGTTAATTGGAACAATTTAACAAAAATTTTTTAAAAAGCTTTAAAATAAACACCCAAGTGTTAGGTATATACGTTAGACAAAATGCGTCTTTTTAGAGAAAACATTTCCTCTGAAACTGGTGAGGGGCTGGGCAGAGGTTTGGACCCAAAGAGATCAAGTGACTTAACTAAAATAAGAAGCTATAGCTTCTCAATACATGTCTGTATATCTTACGGTTTTGTACAAGTTTATTTGAATACATTACTTAAGAATTTCACCAGTTAGTATATCACCTTAAATTTCTGACTGAACTGCTTCTATACTGCCTAATAACATATAAACTGACTGTAATTGAACTAAATTATGTACAAATAGGGAATGAACAGATTGTCTGTGTGTAAAAGCTTACTTAGACTCTGTACATTTTACTCTCTCTTTTCACTTGATGGATGACAGAGAGCAAAAATATCACATTAAATGAGAATGAAAACAAACCCCTTCAGAAATATGAATATAGCCATTAGAGGAATTCTTACTGTGTGGTTGTCTTGAATTTTATTGTTACAGCTCTTGGAATATAATTGCTCTTGCAATTTATAATCAAAATGGTAAAGCTGAAACAAAACATTTCAACCATAACAGAATTATTTTTGTGGGTTTTTTTTAACTGTAAAAATCTCAACAGATTTAATACATTCCTGTGAAACATTCATTTTCAAAAAGTCAGCATTTCTTCAGTAAAAGTTATTTTATAATGTGCCAACCATTATGCTTTTCTACACATAACACAGAAGATACTCAGATCGGACAGACATGCGGCAATAGGACTGTCACATTGCTGCATGCTCAGTCTTTGGCCTCTTAACCTCAAAACATGTAATCATTGTAGACAGGTAGGTAAATTACCCTGTAAGGGGTCTACAATGTGATAATATTTTTAAATTCATGTCAAACTAGTTAACTCAATATTGGCTGAAGTGTAGCCACAGTGGTATGTTGCTCAGGTATTTAATATGTCACTGCAGGGCAGACATGACTGAGGTGGATTAAATCTGTTCAGGTCAGACTGTTAAATTGTGTCCCTAATCGTAGTTTCTTGATGCTTGTGTTTTGATGAGAACCTTAGTGTATCTTGAACATATGCTTAGGAAAGCCTCAATAGTGAGATTTTTTAATATGATTATTTTTTATATTTTTGACTGGTGTTCACTGAACAACAAAAACATTTAGAAGTAACATGGCTGGAAGAGGAATATAACATTGCGTTTTGTACTAAGTATTTCTTTGGAGTCATCTTGTGGGTTGAAAATTACACGATTCTTCTTTAACTTGTGTCTATGCATTGAGCAAATTAAAAATTTCAATATAAAATTGCATCAGTAAATATTTCAAAATGGATGGAGTACTTCAGATTGTAGAAAACGATTGAAATGGACTCCTCTAAGTTGACATGCCTGTAATGCCTCTAGCAGGGAAACTACAGCCAACAGCTGACATCCTGGGATGTGGTGATACGAAATGGTTGGAGTTGGTGCCCAGAGTATTCAACCCTCTCTCTAGTGCTCAGTAACATTTTATTTTCCGGTGCTAAAAGAAAAAATAATCTCCCTTGGATTGCTTCTTACAGGAATCCATTTGATTAGTTTGTTCATTTCCTGTTAGCTGTTAGATAACTGAGTAAAGTCTCTTGGTAGATATTTTCCAAACTTTTATGGTATTACAATTCAGTCACTCAGTGACTGAAAAATTCTGGCAGTAGACTCATTTCATTACTGTAGGCTTAGAAGAAATTAAATGAGAGATGTCAGGCTTTCATTGAAACGTGTAAAATATGCATGTGCCTACTGAATTTATAAGTATGAAATTTAACCAAGTCAAACTGAAATACCATGTTTTGGTGTTTGTTTCAATGGTCCTTAAATACATTCATGTATGGGATTGAATTTATGATAGTCAGACTGTCATACACACTGTTAAACATAGAGTTCAGGATTATATGCTTGTAAAATGTGACTCATTCTGTTAAATTTCTTCACTTTTAACATTTTTTTGTTTTGGACACCACAAGTATTCAGGTTCTGTTTAATATCAGTAAACGCACTTTGTTCTCCTCCTGTTTGATACTATCACAATGGCTAATTTTACTTCATTATCTGTAAACATTTCTAATACTTCTGGGACATATTTGCCAAACATTTATCTCTTGTTATATAGCATTTAAATGTCAATGAGGCAGGTCAGTAAGAGGCTCCTGCTGAGGATGACAGTGTGACTAAGTTGCCAGTGTCAGGATCTGTCTCCACTAAGGCTGCAAACTGCTATCTATACTCAGTAACTATGCAAAAAGGGTGCAGTAACTGCACTCAAATGGGAAAATAGGAAAAAAAAAACCACCCACAAAAAAACAAACCCAAAAGCCGCTATGTGCATTATAGTTAAAACATATCTCTCTCTTAAAGAGTATGTGGTCTAGAATGCTAGAGAAGAAAGAGTGGCAGGAAGAGCCTGCTGATATGTCCTATTTAATAGCAATGAAGGCAATGAATGATAAGTTGTTTCCCCCAATGTATAGCTTGCAGTAGCCAGCTATGACCAGTATGTAGTTTATCAGTTTATTCAGAGCATCTCCTAGTGTAGCATTTGAACAAAGTTAATGGTGTTCCACTCTGAGGCAGTTGAATTGAATTTTACATACCTTAGAATGTACAACACATTGTATTTATGAGTTGATGGTGTAGAAGACAGAAAGTAGGTGTTGTCAGAAGGTCATTCAGCTGCAAACCATACATATAGTAAGTGATCCTTTACCAGACAACTGCTATTTTATCTACTGACTGGATATTCATTTAAATGTTTGAGTGTTTTTTCTCCAAGTGGATGAACAAGAAAATAAATGAAGAGTGAAATACAGATGTTCAAATATATATGGCTCATTAATTAGGTGTATAGCAACAGCTTTCAGTGGGTCTCAGCTGTGCAAATAACAATTTAAAATGAGGATTGTATTATAAAACAAAGTTTCCTGTTCTTTAAACATGACAGTTTTCTGTTCTAGATCATTTAATTCAGTAATCAAAAATCTACATTTTAAAAATCGTTGCTCTTCTCACTTCCCATGAGCAGAATGCATGATTTTTTTTTTCATTTAAATTATTTAAAAAGCTCTACTGCAAATGTAATGTTGCTCTTTGATTCCAAATTAATTGATCTCTATATTATCCCAACTTTTAATTAGAAGGTACTCTGCAATTTTGACGAGAAAATTTGAGTATGCATGTGAGCTTAAAGAAGAAGAAAAAAAGATTAAATGGAAAGGTCAGAGTTCTCTCATTAAGTTTCTCATTAAGTCTTGAAGGCTGAAGCACTGACTAGGTTTCAGCTCCCTGAGTTTGGCCATAAAATACCCATTCATGCTAAGCGGGTCCAAATGTACTTTCAAGATTAGAGGAGACTGCACATTTCTGAGGATTAGTAGTGGGTTAGTTATGTCCCAGGTACCCTTCAGTCCCTTTCCAAAGGCAGAAAGAAGGAAAGCAGGAGCCTACTGTACTAGAAGTGCACAGGGCTGGTCTCTCACCATAGCACTGACATTGAAAGAGTTTAATAATGTCACTATCAATAGTATTGATATTTTTCCAGTCGCCGTATTCTCAATAATAGCACTGTCTTCTGTAATACATCTGTTACTTTGGATGTATCTCTCTGTATGTGGGTATACATTTGTTTAATATATGAAATGCCTGCGTTATGGAAATTGCTTTATTCCAGCAGATAATCATAGCTGTTATGTTACTTAATTAGTTCATTTTTATCTTTCTAAATAATGAGGGGAAAAGTTTTTAGAGGATCTTATGCTGTTTGCTATCAAAATGCACACTGTATAGAAATGAACTCTCAGCTGTTGTTGCTGTAATTGAAGCTTCAAACATATTTTAAAAAAAGTTATGATAAAACAACCATATTAAGACCAAAATGATAAAACTCCACTTGTATTAAAAAAGAGTAGGAAAAAAACCAGCTGCAAATATAAAAAAAAAAAATTAAAAAGCAGTATCAAAATTACAAACTGTCTAAAAAATCAACCATCTAATACCAAAACCTTGTTAAAAACCCAGATGTTTAAAAAGTAACCGTATTAAAAAGCACAGCACAAAGCCTCAATGGTCTAAAAAACCCAGCCTTCTAAAAAAAAACAAAAAAAAAGAATTTTAACCATATTAAACCCAACCACCTAAAACCACAATCGCATTAGAAATGATCTGTGTAAAGATCAACTTTATTTAAAAAAAAAGTATAATAACCGACAGTATAAATACCAACCATATTAAACATCCAAAGTATACATATATATAAAAATATATAAAAAACCAAACCATATTAAAAACCAATTGTAGAAAAAAGCAAAAATATAAACAACCATGTTAAAAACTCACAGCACTGAAAATCAACAATATAAAAACAAACCATAAAAATAGCCAACTGTATTGTAAACCAGAGTTTAAAAAAGAAGTTATATATAACCCAACCAGGTAAAAACCCCATTGTAAAAAGGCCAATCATATAAAAACCCAACCCTATAAAAACAAACGGTATGAAAATCCAGCAGTATAAAAACTAACCATATTACAAAACCAAGGCATAAAACCCCAACCATATTAAAAAACCAAAGTATGACAAGCCAACCATATAAAAAACTAACCATACCAAATATCAAATGTATTAAAACCATATAAAACCCAACCACGTAAAAAACAACTGTGTAAAATGTGGGGGAAAAAAGCGTAACAGAACAACTGTAATTAAAACCCATATTAAAACAAACCATGTTAAAACCAACCATACCAAAACCCAACCCTGTAAAAACCAACCTTGTAAAAATGATATAAAAGCCAACCATGTGAAAAGCAGCTGTATAAAAACTCAACCATATAAAAAACCAACCATATTAAAAACACCCTCATAAAAACCAACTGATTTAGAACCAGCCATGTAAAAACCAATCATATTTTAGCCAACCATGCAAAAACCAACCGTGCGAAAGCTAAATGTAAAAAACCAAACGTGCAAAGAACAACTGTGGAAAAAACCAATCGTCTAAAACCCAACTGTGTAAAAAACAATTCTATAAAACCCAAATGTACAAAAACCTAGCTGTATGAAAAAGCAACTGTATAAAAAACTAACAGTATAAAAACTATTACAAAATGAAGGCATAAATAACAAACCAAAGTATAATAAAACAACTGTACAAAAAAAGCCCAACTGTATTAAAAAACAATCATATAAACCTGAAATTATAGAACACCAACCACAGAAACACCAACTGGATGCCAAAAGAAATCTTATAAAAAATCCAACTATATTAAAAACTGACCACCACATCAAAACCCAATCAAATAAACAGCCAACTGTATAAAAACAACCAACTGCATTAAAAACCAATCATATTTTTTAAAAAACTTTAAAAAAACAATATGAATACTAACCATATTAAACAACCAAAGTGTAAAAAACCAACCAGATAAAACCCCAAACATATTAAAAAGAATAGTAGAAAAAACCCACAGGTGAAAAAAAAAAAAAATTAAAACCCCCAACAATATAAGCAACCAGCTGTATCAGAACAAACTGCATCACAACCAGCCACTTCAAAAACAGCAGCACTAAAGACAAACATTAAAAACCAACTGCAGTGAAAACCAACCATATAAAATACTGTAACAAAAAAGCCAATTGTATGAGAACCAAATGTATAAAACCCAATCATGTTAAAAAACAACTGTATTAAAACCAAAAGTATAAAAAACCCCAAGCCTCAAACACCATCTAAAAAACCCCATGCATCTAAGATAACCGTCTAAAAAACAACCACATACAAACCAACCATATAAGAACACAACATATAAAAAAAGTAGAAAAGAGTAGGAAAAAAAAGAACCATATAAAAAAATTATGAAAAACTGTCCCCAAAGCCTACTGTATTAAAAAGCAGCTGTATAAAACCAAACAGTATAAAAACTAACTGTATTAAACAACCAAGTTATAAAAGCCCAACCGCATTTAAGAGCCAAAGTATGATATACAAAATGTTTAAAAAACCTACTGTATTAAAACCAACCATACCAAAAGACCAACTGTAATAAAAACCGGTGTAAAAAAAGAACTTTCAGAAAAATCAACCATGTAAAAAACCCCACCAAATTAAAACCAACTGTATAAGAAGTGTAGAAAAAAGAATTGTATAATAAACAAAAGTTTAAAAATAAACCACACAAAAAACTATAAAAGCCTAACAATATTCAACCCCACCATATAAAGAACCAACCATATAAAAATCAACTGTATAAAAAGTATAAAAGACCATATACAAAACCAGAGTATAAAATACCAACTATAGAAAAAAATCCAAACTATAAAAAACAAGCCATATAAAAATCCCAATGTATAAAAAACCAATTGTGTAAAACAATATTTAAAAAAAATATGTAAATCACAACTGTACCTAAATTGAGCCATTAAAAAACCAACCATATAAACCCCCAACTGTATAAAACCCAAAAGTATTAAATTAACAACCTTATTAAAAACCCCAAAAGTACAAAACCACCACAACAAAAAGAATACTCATTTACTGTTGCTCTCCTTTCTGTGATTTTTCCAGGTCAGAAATTAAATTACAGGTGTGTTAATTTGACATTCAGCTCATGGTTTTCAGCAGGCTTTTAAAAATCTATCCACAGCCCATTGGATTCTCTGAATTCAATCAGTCTTGTCAAGCCTTGTTCTGTTGTTAGATTATTGTCCAATCAATGACTCCAATCTTGCCTCCTCTGTGCAAAAGAAATGCAAACGCTTGTGTAGAAAATCCACTGTATACATCAATTAATGTATAGATTTCATTTAGTTATGGGACTGGACAAGGTCAAATATTTATTTACAGTATTAATATGTGAACATATTTATGGTAGACTGGCAAAACAAGTGGAGCTGTGGTGGTTGCAAGGGCTTTTTGGCTCACTGCTATATTGGTTTGACACTGATTTAACACTTTGAATTCAGCTGACTTGCATTGATTTACAAAGACAGTACTGAGATCTGAGGAAGACATCATTAATAAAGGAGATTTCCAACAATTTTAAAACGGCATGCAAATGCTAAACTGTATCTTTTTAGACCATTGCATTGTCAGGCTGTGATCCATTTTTGAGTCATGGCAGAGAGGAAACTGTGGCAGAACTATCATTGTACTGCCAAAAATATGGATCCAATTTATCTGTGCAATCAGAACAGAATCTGAACGTAATCCTGCTATTGATATGCTGCTACACTCACTAGCTGAACTAGTGTATGACATTAATCTGTAGAAATATTCTAATTAACAACATTTCATAAAAGATTTTCATGTGCATATTCAAAAGCTCTGAATGTGTGCAAGTTTCAGATGGATGCTATTTTCTGACTTGGGCATTACAAACAGAAGTGGTCACGAGGTAGCAGTTACGAAAGCAGCTTTGTCAAATTACCTCCAGCTTCCTCACTGACTGCAGAGAAGGAATAATCTTCTGTGGAGTTGTGAGTCCGAGCAGAAGCCTTTACTGAATCATGTGGTGAGGGTTATTAGGGCGCTTGGTTGATTACAAAGCAAGACTAGAGATACAGCCTTACTAGGCTATAGTTAATGTTTACAAGTATGTTTCTAAATTCCTGTTACGTTGCTCTCGTCCAGCCCCATGTTATTCCCAGCTGCAGCTGTGGAAGAGCAGCAAGGGCTTGCCCAGGGGCAGCTGAGCTGGGGGGGTGGTGGTGTGAGGGCTGGGTGGATCTCTGCCTGAGTCTCAGCTTTCAAGAAAAATTTTCTTGACTGTCAGTTGAAATGAAGGTAGAAGTTGAGGGAAATTAACTGTAACTTCAGCAAATATGATGCAAGTCAGTCATCACAATGTCATGTAGAAACCTGATACCAGTTTTATAAAGTAACTTCTCAGCAGAGCCATACTTTACAAAATAAGTCACTTTTTAAGACATAAGCAGGACATGTCATTTCAGCTGATGTAATGTACTGTAACATTTAATTTAACTTTTAAAACTCATGTAGTATCATTGCAATGTATCAGGACACTAACCCTTCACATTAATGGACTTGGCAAAGAGAAGTAAAGGTGTCTTCAGTGGCAAATACTGAATGTGTGGGGAATAAATTCTGCAGTGACCTGTCATGCAACTCAGTAATGTCAAATATATAATTTTCCTGAGCACACTGTGACAGTAATTTAGAAGGTAGTAGAGAGTATCGGAAATAAAGTACAGTCACCTGTCCATATCTTAGCAGCCCTGCTTCCAGAGTGCTGACATAGCGGGAATAATCTGACTTGTGCGAGGATTGTGTGTTGGGGAATAGGCAAAGGTACAGACTACACATTTTATGTCATGTCACTTTCTTTAAAAATAGTCATGTTTATTTCCTTGCTGCATAATTGCATTCAGTGAGAGAAAAGTCCCATTTCCTTCCCAGTGTGCAAAAGCCTCTGTTTTCTACAAGTCCCAGGCAGACTGTTCTCTGGTTACATAAATACATAAAATGTCCCTGTGGAGAGAAAAGTCACTTTGTCAAAACAATAACTTGATGATGTGTATGTACTCTCCCTCTATCATTTCCATACTAAGTTTTCTCAGTTTGCTAATCACAATAAGTTCAATTAGTCTTCTTCATGCTATAGATGCCCTCTTTGTTTCTATAGTTCTCTGTTTTCTAATGCATCATGTAACTGAGGACAGTGGGAGCTCTGAGAAGTTTTGGAATGGGTTGGCCTGGAGAGGATGCAGTGGCTCGATCAACGGCAAGACTCAGGACCCGGCTGGCTACCACCCTGGTGTGCTGCTGCTCCTGCTTGAGCAGGTGGTGTAAGGGATCTCCAGAGGTCACCGCTAACCTCAGCCATTTTGTGATTCTGGTTTTAAATCATGTTTTTGTCAGCTTGGGTTCCTCTCAAAGCCTCATGACCTTAACTTTAGATCAAATGTAATATCCAGCTGTAGTTGTGAGACGTTGCTGAATTTTTTTTGCATGTTTTTTTCAATGGAAGTTGTCTTTTCCTCAGAAGTGAAATTTTAGTTCTAAGAAAAAGCTTCTGTGATCATTGTCTGTATGGAAAAAGATATCTACAAAAAATTGTTCATAAGCAGATTTAGTTACTTAGAATATTTTGTGTTGGGGGTTTGAACACTGGTAATCCAAGCTCAGGAAGGCTGCTAACTGTGTGTTATCAGTCTCCTTTTTTCACATACACGGTTCTCACCACCCTCCTCCAGTGTTAGAAGTTTGTTTGGATGTCCTGGTTTCAGCTGGGATAGAGTTAACTGTCTTCCTAGTTGGAAGTAATTGGAGTAATCCCAAATTTTGCAAACCAGGATTCTAGTTTCCAGGACAAACCCTCAACCATTTTCTAAGCCATGATGCCTCACCGAAGGCATAAGCCGGTGCTCTTTCACCTTGCCATCCAAACAGATGAATGCTTTGCACGTGTATACCCATCTTCCTGCATTTTTATTTGACTCAAGATGATCACTGTCATTTTTTCCATGCTAAAAGCCACTCAGCTGTAGCTGTTTTCCAAATAAAGTCTTCCTTCTAAAACCAATTTCATGCACTGAAAAGGAGTAGGAGTCTGCTTAAGGGTTAAGACTTTGTAATTACCATAAGAAAACAAAGGTATTGAGCAGTTTTATCACTTTTTGCTGAAGAATAGGTTTCTGTTCAGAACAATGGATATTTCTTGCTATTTTGCACCTGACTAAAGTGTGTATGTATTCCTGATGTACCATAATGAGAAAGAATTTATTTTCTTTTTTTCTCATCTACTTGTAGTAATGTCATGGGCCTAATAAATCTTATCTGCTACCCTCAAAAAGGCAGTAATTGAGACAGATAGAGCTGACACATTTGTTCTTCACCTGGAGATAGTAGTAGAGCAAATCAGAAGGAAAGCTGTGCAGCATATACAAGACCATAGTAATAGTCCAGTTTAGAAAAAATACTATCACCACCTGTACCCCAAAATAAATCTTTTTCCTGTGGAAGGCTTAAGATGACTTTAATCTGTCTGTGGCTAACGGTTTACTTTGTATAAAAATGGCAATTATTATAATGCATAGTATGAAATTTTGCTAGGGTAAAAGTAACATTATGCTATGTGCTTTAAATGTGGTATTCTGAACAAGTCCAGTGCTCTCTGATACATTCAATTTGTGCTTCATTGTAGGAATTTTGCTCTGCAGAAGGTCTGCTTTATCAAGATGTGAGACACGTTTGCTTCAAAAGAAATTACTCCAGAATTAAATGAAATATGATAAAAACTCAATATACCGTGATACAATTTGTCCGTGACTCTATGATAAGGGCAGCAGGTGAAGAAGGTAGGAGATGAACTTTCAGGGAGTATTATGTGGGTGTATAGGACGGTGTTAGGGGAATGGCTTTATTCACTGAAGCTGCAAGATGAAACAGAAGTGGTAGTTCTTTACCTAGATAATGCTGATAAGGAAGTGCTGTAGAAAGTATTAGAAGGTTTATTCAATACAGACTTGCCAAATTCATCTAGAGCATAGTTCCTGTCTGGATTATAAGAAAATCAACACTGTATTGTTGGGGAAATGAAGAAAACCACTGCTGGAAAATTCATTGAGAATTTGGGGATTTTGTTTTAAATTTGATTTATGTGAAAGCCTACGTGGTGGTTGCTTCTTACCTTTATCTAAAGTTGAGGAGGGTCCCTAGTACTTCCAGTATAACACCATGGCAATATTTGATTCATTTAATAATGAAGTGGTAGTAAAAAGTAAGATTTCAACATAATCTAGAAGAACAATAAGTACGCTCTGGATTTTTAAATATTTCTTCAAAGAAGATCAAGAAAACACGTCAGCAAGAGCTAACTTGAGTCATATGCGTAAACCTGACTGAATTAAGGAGAGAGGAGAACAGCTTTCAAATTAGACATATGCTGAAGTACTACTCTGATTCCTATCAAAAAGGAAGATTCTTTTCAAAATCAGGCCTATAACTGCCCATACAAGAGCAGTCTTTATAAAATCGTACTCACAAATAATTCAAATTGTAAGTACAATCTGTCATCTCCTGAGTGGCATTTAGAGGAAAAGGCAAAAGCATTTATTTCAGCTCTCACTTGGGTAAATTTGATAACTGAATCAGGGAATCAGAAGAAATGTGTATCTCCAGTGACGTGTTCACAAAGTCTGTTTTGGAGTAAAATAAGCTTTTTTGAAAGCTTGAATGTCATTTTCCTGGATATAAGTATTCACTGAGATACGTAAAGACACTCAAAAAGAGGGATATAATAATACTCAAAAATAAGTTCATTGCATTGAATATGGAGCTGTCATGTCTGGCCACTGATTCAGTGCCAGCTTGAGTCAGTGTTGAGTAGGATTTTTCAGAATACTGATGCCTCTGATACACTTTGTAAATAAGTGGATTAATCTAGTTTCAGTGGGCAACTAGCCATCACAGAAATTCTCGGCTATGAAGAGTAATTGTAAGTCATATGGCAATTTCATTGCACAGGGCAAAAAAATGAATAGAAAGAGATTGAAATGTTCTTTCAGCTGAAAACAAGTTAGTTACAGGTTATATTTCAGGTACGCTGAAACCAGTCTCAGGATAAATAGTTTGCAGAGTTGTTCCCACGGGCCGTAAATTCTCTCTGAAAAACAGATCGAATGAGTTACATGAGAGGAAGGGGGACAGTACACAGCAAACAGCACCACATGTTCTAAGCTGAAGGAGGCTGAGGTTGATACTTTTCCTTGAGGTGCCATCCATGGGAGGAGGCAGAGATATCACGTAAAATAGTGAAACTCAGCTCTGGACTGAATCTAGATCTTTTTCTCTCCCTTTGGGAATAAGATGAAAAAAAGTTAGTCAAAGGTGGGTAAGCACTCTTGGGAGGTATTTGAATCTTACAGCAAAGAAGATCCTATGCTGAATAGAAATGTAGTTACAATATTTGGACTATTTTCTGACTTGTAAGTCAATTAATAACATCAGTTTTACATTGGATTATAATAAGTTATAAAATGTTTTATTGTTCTTTAGATAGTATCATTGCATTTCTATTGAGAATGACTGTAAATGTTCTTTCTCTTCCCCTCTTTTTAATTGTCCAGTTGTCCAAGTAATGATATCAGGGGAGGTCCCAGAGGACTGGAGGCTTGCCAATGTGACGCCCATTTACAAGAAGGGTCAGAGGGAGGATCCGGGGAACTACAGGCCTGTCAGCCTGACCTCGGTACCAGGGAAGATTATGGAACGGTTCATCTTGAGAGCGCTCACGTGGCATGTCCGGCACAACCAGGGGATCAGGCCCAGTCAGCATGGGTTTACGAAAGGCAGGTCCTGCTTGACCAACCTGATCTCCTTCTATGACCAGGTGACCCGCCTAGTGGATGAGGGAAAGGCTGTGGATGTTATCTACCTGGACTTCAGCAAGGCCTTTGACACTGTCTCCCATGGCATACTCCTTGAGAAGCTGGCGGCTCATGGCTTAGACAAGTGTACTCTTCGCTGGGTGAAAAACTGGCTGGATGGACGAGCCCAGAGGGTTGTGGTGAATGGGGTGAAATCCAGTTGGCAGCAGGTCACAAGTGGTGTTCCTCAGGGCTCGGTGTTGGGCCCTGTTCTGTTTAATATCTTTATCAATGATTTGGATGAGGGGATCGAGCGCACCCTCAGCAAGTTTGCAGACAACACCAAGTTGGGAGGCAGGGTCGATCTGCTCAAGGGTAGGGAGGCTCTACAGAGGGATCTGGACAGGCTGGATCCATGGGCTGAGGCCAATTGTATGAGGTTTAACAAGGCCAAGTGCCGGGTCCTGCACTTGGGTCACAGCAACCCCATGCAGCGCTACAGGCTTGGGGAAGAGTGGCTGGAAAGCTGCCCGGCAGAGAAAGACCTGGGGGTGCTGGTTGACAGCCAGCTGAATATGAGCCAGCAGTGTGCCCAGGTGGCCAAGAAGGCCAACGGCATCCTGGCCTGTATCAGAAATAGTGTGGCCAGCAGGACCAGGGAGGTGGTTGTCCCCCTGTACTCGGCACTGGTGAGGCTGCACCTTGAGTCCTGTGTTCAGTTTTGGGCCCCTCACTACAGGAAAGACATGGGGGTGCTGGAGCGTGTCCAGAGAAGGGCAACCAAGCTGGGGAGGGGCCTGGAGCACAAGTCTTATGAGGAGCGGCTGAGGGAGCTGGGGCTGTTTAGCCTGGAGAAGAGGAGGCTGAGGGGAGACCTTATTGCTCTCTACAACTACCTGAATGGGGGTTGTAGTGAGGTGGGTGCTGGTCTCTTCTGTCAGGTGGCTGGAGATAGGATGAGAGGAAATGGCCTCAAGTTGAGGCAAGGGAGATTTAGATTAGATATTAGGAAAAAATTTTTTACTGAGAGGGTTGTCAGGCATTGGAACGGGCTGCCCAGGGAAGTGGTTGAGTCACCATCCCTGGAGGTATTCACAAAGCGAGTAGATGGGGTACTTCGGAACATGGTTTAGTGGACATGGTTGATGGTTGGACTCAATGATCTTAAGGGTCTTTTCCAACCTAAATGATTCTACGATTCTATGATTCTATATTGTGCTTTGGAGGTGGGAATGATGGGGGGTGCTGCATAGATACCAGAATTTTCCTAAATTCCAGTAGTCGTTACAGAGTCTTTTATAGACCATGCAGTCCCCAGCCTATTCTGCCAGTAGCACTAGGAGCCTTACTGAGGGCAGCAAGAACTAAAGTCTTTATACATAATCCCAAAAGAGTGTTTTAGAGAGAAATACTCCTCACACATAAAAAACAAGTGTAGCTTACTCTTCTGTTGGGCTTTGGCCAGTAGGCCTTGCAGCAGTGCTGCTGTGCACCACCAGCGCTTTCTCTCTATCTCTACCTCTGAGAAACTGTTAATCAAGATTATCTTTTTCTGGTTCAATCCGTGCCAAGGTTTCTAGCCCAAAGGCACTGGAGTAGCTTTTAAACCCCACATGGTTGTCCTTAAAAATGACATTTATTTACAGGTCATACTGTTTTCTTCTGAATGCTCACAAAACATACGTTGCAAAACAAATATTACAAAATGTTTTAGAAGGCCATGACTTCCCATGGGAATGTGCCTGAAACTAGACCATGCAAAAGTGCCTTTCTCCACTTGCCCTTAGCTGCTCTAGGCCACCTCGATTTGCAAATGTACCTGGTAGATAATTGCCTACTAACAGTTAGGACCTAGTCTTTTTCTTTACTGGAATTTTACACTGTGAATTTATCTTTTTATTTGGTGTGTAACTCCTCGTGGTTTCTTGCAAGAGTGGCAACGTTTGAGAAAAGGGGGAAAAAGAAACTTAGTTTAAGCACGGTTCTCATTATTACAATATTGTTCTCAATAATACTGTCTGTGCAGTTTTGTGCCCATTTGTTTTGATGTTTCTAAAATCTTCTTGACCTGAGCACAGATATAGAATATAAGAAAGATTTTCTGAAGCACAGAGGAGATTTTTGTCCAGTGCTACAGCTACTGTCTTAATAAATAATACTAATAATTGCTCTATTAGAATTCCCTGTAAAATTCTAACTTAATTTTGCTTCTGAATTACAAAGGGTGGTCCTGGAAAAAGACTATCATTTTTATCGAAAGAGTATCATTTTCATTTTCAACTATAATATAAAGTTAATTTAATTCCATTTCATTTCTTCATATAATTTTCTTTGACATATAAACTCATTTTTAATTACAAAGGAAAAATATCTAGTAAAAACACACATGGCAGTTAATCTCATGCCATCATATGGCTGTTTGTCAAAATTTTCATTAACTTAATATTTGATGATGCGAAATTATGTTTCTCTGGTTGGTTGGTTTTGCAGCCTTGTGATTGTACAGAAATGTCTATAGTATGTTTGCAAGACTAATTTCTTGGCACAGAAAATTCACTTATTTATCAAATTAATGAGTAAGTGGAGCCTTTTCCTTGAGGAAAAGAGGCAAGGGGAAAATTAGTATGTTTCCCTCATGAAAAATAAGGAAAAATGTAATAAATCAGTTAGAGAGATGCTACAAAAAGGTGAAATAGGTTTAAAAACATGCAGCTTAGATTTGCTTTCAATAACTTGGAAACTGATCCCTCCTCAAACTCAATATTTAGAATGGCTTAAGAAGGGTAAAACCATGTTGCTTTTCAGGGGACCTGGCACTGAACGTGTCATTGTAATAAGGCTCCTTGTGGCCTTTCCTGGACAAGCCTCCACCACCCATATTTGAAGACAGGGCTGTTACTACCTGCCAGGGATAGCTGTCATCTTTAGGCTGAAAATTTTTCTGGTGATAGTGAATGAAATCTGAGTCAGATTTTGCTGAACTATGAACTGGTAGCCCCTGGTTTCCTTCTCTTATTTCTATGTTGTAGTCTGCTGAAATAACAACTGAATGCATGAAGCTCCTGCAGCATCAAGCTTCATCTCACGTGAAGGCAAAGGATACTTTGGTGCAAATACTGGGGTGCTGCAGAATGTGTAGATGGAAGTTTTTCCCACTGAAAATTAGTCAGGCATTAAAAAATGGCCCCATAATGTCCTTCAGTCTGGTTTGCAACACATTCACTGGTTTCTGGAGCTAATGCTGTAGATTCCATGAAAAGCAAGTGCAGCTCTAAGTTAATTGCCAATGAGTCTGTTCAAGCACCATCATGTGGATTTCATAATGTTCTTCTATATATTTAACTTGGTATATGCCTTGGGAATGCTGCTAAGCACATCCAAATGGTTTAGAGAAGACATGACAACTGTAATCAATACTTTTTCCTAATTTTCTCACCTGTGGTTCCATAATAATACTTTCCAAGCAGAGAAATAGGAGAATTCTAAGTTTTGCTACTATTACTTACATTACAGCCCAGAGGGTTTGCCTGAGTCAGGGCAGGCTTTACATTTAACAACATACAAACACGGACTTGCAAGAAGACCCTGCTGTGAAGATGTTCCAATCTCTATCTGTAAAAAAGGACATAATATTATCTGCTTTTTGGCATTTGCAATTGAGTGGTTCCATTATTTTTCTCACAGTATTTAGGAAATCTCTCTAAGACGCAGGATTTGAGTTCAGTTCTGCTTTAGTGTCATGATCTAAAGCCTCAATGCTGGTGTATGTTTGCACATACTGAGTATGGCCAGCAAGTGGATCCATTGAACAAAGTGAAATTCAGTGTAAATTAGAAGCCTACACTAGATTCAATATTGCAGCTGATTACAGCCCTATGTTGTGTCTGTGCTTTCTGGACTCTCAGTCTTTAAAAAAAAAAAAAAATTCCACCAATAATGTTCACTTTCAGAAAAAGCCATTCCTTCCATTTTAAACCTTATACCCTATGCCAGAAAACACAGTGAACTCTTATAGAAGTGTATATCCTTGTACTTCTCATGCCAACAATGATTTATTTTCTTGGTTTCATTAATCCTTTTGCTAATTTTTTTCCTTTATTTAGCAAGGTACCAAGATTTTTTTTCTCAATGAGCCAGAAATAGAGCGAGACAGATGCACTGACCATGTAAATGCAAAGGGGATGATTTCTCTAATGAAAGATAATGTACTTGGGAGGAAGAGTATTTGAATAATGTGAATAGCAAATGTTTTGGCAGTGTTCCCTTTTAAGCATACCTGTGGTTGTTCAGAGATTACTTCCCAAGAAGCAATATTACCAGCTGGCTAAGACAGTTAAAAAATGACATTTTAGATAATGGACAACTGGCATATTGAGCCACAGAGCATGTGGTTTTATGCATCAACTATCTCCAACATTTCCAAGTAAGAACAGCTCATAAGTTCATGGTTTCTCCAAATCTTGATGGGGCCCCCTTGGAGCTCAGCTGCAGTTGAACCTTAAGTCTTCATATTCAGCGCCACCCAACCATAGAAATCATGCATGGTTTAGAACAGTTTTGTGAGAGAAAATATTAAACTAAGTGATCCAATGATTTTCAGACTGTAGGCTGTGAACCTCTGATGGTCCAAAGTTTAAATGTGAATCTTAGAAGTTTATTACCACTTAACAAATCCAGTGCGCTTTGCTATCAGTTAACAGTTAGCAAAGTCCATATTTGCTTTGAAGAAGCAGCATATTAGTATTAAGATAAGCAAGAATGATAGCATCCTTTAGTATAGCTAGTAAATTGTTCAGGATATATTAGTATTAGTACTAATAGAAGCATTGTTATATCTTGGTGTGTAAGAAAGGTGTTTTATTTCCTAGAAAATCTCTGACAGCTGAGAACTTGCCATTCACTTGAAGGTCATATCACTCATTTATTTGCTTATTTGTGGTAATTGTTGTTGTACAAAGGAATGAGAGGTGAATAATTATTATTGAGAAAGGCTAAGGTTTTTCAGATATTATGAATCTGCTAAATACATTTTTATGGAATAAGAATTTACACTACTTTTTAGAAAAAGTCAGAAAGCACACTTCTATCTTATATATATTTAAAGGGTTCTGAACAGAATATGTAAATGTGTTTCTTTTCTAGGTTGCCATATTTTAATAAACAGAGAAATTCCATACTTCTTGTGACCTAGGCAAATGAGTGATTTTTTAAGTGCAGGACATACTGCTGATTAACTAATGAAAGGACATTAACACTACACCTGTAGACTCAGTTAGACATGGGGGGTGGGGTGGGTGGAATCCAAGAAAACATTTCTGACTGTTTTCATCTTCTAGTTTAGTGACTGTATTGCTTAGTCTTTTTTGGGGGGTTGTTTTTTTTTTTTTTTTGAAGCTGCAGATTGTTAGCATACCCAGAAAATAATTTCTGTTCAGATGCTCCCACATTTGCACCAAGTGCCTTCTCAGTTGTAACTCTGCAGTGGTAACTGTGTGTTTGTACATAGGGCATGTGCTGTGCAGACAGTTTGCACAACCATAGGCTTCCAGCAGAGCAGAGCTGTAGGGGAGGAGAGAACCTCTGGGGCTGCATTGCTCCCTACCCCAGTAGCATCCCCAGAGCAGCTCAGCAAGCACAGGGAGGTAGAAGGGGAACCTCAGCTCAGCCCTTCTTTCCCCTCCTAGCAGCAGAGAAGCCTTTGTAGCTGTTTTTTTAGAAAAAGATAACGTTTAATTTCTTGATTTTGTCTCTGTTATGGGTATATATGGCTCTTTGCTTGCCTGCATTCCCACTGAAATATATACCTCTGTGTATGCTATTATCATTGTGAACTGCTTTCAATGTTGTATATATGAGCAACATCCCAGAATGCCTTCAGGCATAAGCACATAAACCATTTACAAGTTTAACCGATGCACACACATATTCTAATATAATGGGACTGGGAAGATAGATGAATATGGATATGGAAAAGGGACATAAGATGTTTTCAATAAAAGGTAGCAGGACAGAATAGTGAGCATAAAACTGAAGCAAGAATCAATAAATACCTGGCAAGATCCTTCTTAGGTAAGTGATGGAACATACTATGAAAATATTTTCTTGCTGCATCTTCTAAAGCATACTATAATCTTACAATGTTAGAGCAAAGATAATGAGTTTATTTATATAGGGGGCAGTGGAGTCTACATAAAAAAAGGATGGTGAATGAGAATCATTTAACAAAGACAAAAACCATGCAAACTCAAGGAATCTCTCCCACACAGGTTTTTTTCCTTTTCAGTTGAAAAAACAATGTGCAGCAATTCCAAATTTTACATTCTTACTCTCTCCCTGCTTACATGTTGTACCCACTTTTTCAATGCATGCAGTTCTCTCTGGAGAATATGATCCTCACAGAGTCATAGAGCAAGGCAACTTCTTTAGTCATTAAAAGCCTATTAAACCTAGGAGTCCTCCTGTTGCAAGAAGAATTTGAAGAAATTTGGCCAGAGCAGCCAAAAAGTGGTGGGTTTGGGGGAGGGGGGCTGAATTGGGAGCAGTGTGAAGGGTTGTAAATATCAGCTAAGACATGCAGAAAAGACTGTACAAGTGACAGAAGTAAAACAGATGACAAAAATCCAGACTTGTTCACAAGTATGTAGGGTTCGGCGTTCGGAAGATCTCACGATGTCACGGAAAGTTAGAGGGTTAGTCGCAGCCTTGTGATGTGTCTGTAATCCCGCCTACCCTTGTTAGTATAAAAGGAATTGACTGCGCAATAAAAGGTGGAAGTTGGCGCTCACACTGTGTGTGTTATCTGTCTCTTTCCCTGGTCTGGGGGGTGATCAGTGATCTAATCGTGGCACCTTGATATGCGGCGAGCGCTACAAGTATTGAAGTTATTGCTTGTTCAGGTTTGGCAGTAAAATATTGCACCGTCATCTGTCCTACTGAATGGCTTCAGTGAAGACTTAACTATCTAGATAAATGGGTCACTACCAGATTTCACTGCTCATCAAGCATATTTCCAGTCATGTTTTAGAGACTTGGATTCAGC
This sequence comes from Haliaeetus leucocephalus, assembly GCF_000737465.1. Lineage (NCBI taxonomy): Eukaryota > Metazoa > Chordata > Aves > Accipitriformes > Accipitridae > Haliaeetus > Haliaeetus leucocephalus. The sequence continues at coordinate 14,369,048 of NW_010973092.1, read as the reverse complement.
TGCTACCTACATGCAATTAAAAGCTCCTTCTTTTATAGGTGCTACAAGTGTACTCTCTTTGTAGTCATCACAATATTTCCCTTTCCCATATTCTATGCCACTAACAGAAGTCAGTCTATGTATTTAATTTTTATACATTGCCCAAAGAAACCTAATAATTTAGTACAATTGTTTCACTGGCTGTTTTGTTGTTTGTGCTGTTCTAATAACAGATTTATTGCCTATGTCAGTCTTGTAAGGTTTTCATTAGATCAGCTCAAGCTTCTTAGCCCACAAACCTTTCCTCATATTTCTGTCATTCTCATTTTTATTATCATCTGTGGAGAGGAAGAGAAAATGGGGTCACATTGCAGAATGTCATTTGTGTAAAAACACAGGTTTTTTATATGCAGAGGTTTCTGCATATAAACAGGATCCAGCTTCCCTACAGGCAAGCCTGGGGTCTAGATAAATAACACCCTTCTTGAAGCGTGATGTATAAATCTGTCTTTTCTGTCCTTTTGCTGCAATACTTCCGGATAGTGAAACACCTTTTTTCTTTCTAAAGTAGGTCCTCTCTCTATATTTCTTCTACCCTGTAGAGTTATTTTCCTGTCATTATACCTGACAAGCTATTTCCAGCTCCCTTCATTCAAGGCTCATCTCATCCAGACGTGTCATCATCAACAGCAGAGTATCTGTGTTTCAACCTCTGGCTTGTGTTCAGCTATTTCCTTCATCCCATGTCCCAACAAGTGTGTTCACTCCCCATGTAGTGCAAGGGCAGGATGCTCCTCATTGCACAACAAAGGTAATCACCGCAGAACTTGGATTTTGTTGTCAGCCCAATCTTGACAATAGCAGCATTCAACCAAGTAAAACATGGTGCATCTCCCAGACATGCATAGTCGTTTTGATGGATAGTACACTCACACCTTATAAAATACTGTTGGAACTTAAGTGATGATTTGACTTGGAGAATTCTAGTAAAATCTTAGATTTACTGAAAGTTGTTGTGTTACCTTAATCCATCTGAAAAACCAACATTCTTATAAGAGGTAATTTTCCTGTGTCACAAATCTCCTGGAAAATGATTCAAGCTTTGCTCTTAAAAAAGGTTATAGAGAAGAAAATGTTATGATTTTATTTATAATGTGTATTTAGATTTTTTTAATAACATTATTGCTTATATATCACTTTAAAGCATAAATAGAAAAATAAAACCTGTTGATTTAAAAGTATAATGTTAACACTAGTAAAATCTGTCCCATACTTCTAACTTCTTACTCAAGTAACCTTTTTGAAGTCAAGGAAATTATTCACCTGATAGAAACTAGGAATAATAGTCAGTTGTAAGTATGTTTGAAATTTCAGGATAAAATATATTGGAATATACTGTGGGCTTCAGTACTATAAAAAAGCAACTTCTACCTCAATCTAGATATTTAATTTTTTTCTGCCTATTTCTAAATAACATATTTTGTAAACATGAACCTTAGCCAGGTGCTCCGATGACTGTAGAAACTGTCCTCAATCGTAAACAGGTATCACAGTGCTTATTTGTAGAAAATGCTTCTTTACAGTGTTTTTCCTATACTTTTCACTCAGGTGGCATCCGAGTGTGTTAGGTCAGACATAACAAGAGGATGGAGCTTTTAATTTCCTCTCTCCTTTCTTTCTTCCCATGCACCAGCTTCCTATAGCTCATCTTAAGAGCTTCCTGTTCACAAACTTCCTATAGAAAATGAGATATTAAAGTAAGTGAAAAATTATCAATCTCTTCCTCTCAATTTCATGCCTCTTCTAACTTGCATAATGCAAGAAATCATGCTAATGAGAGAATATGCATAGGTAACTTCTTGCTGCAATAACCCAACACTTAGCACATGTTCTGAAGCAAAAGTTGTGGTCAGTAGGAAACTATGCGAATTCTGTTGTCTTCTAATTAACCGGACTTGTATGAATTTTCAGATAGATGACAAAAGCCACAAAGCTAAAAAATGCACAATGAAACGGTGCTCTTTGACATAGGAAGGCCAGTGGCATACTGTAGTCCTTGTCACTATCAATATGAGAATGCATCAATAAGAAAATTATAGGGATGATTTTATTTTGAAAAGTGGATTTCCAAAAGATTGCTACTGTACCTCTCATTACAGAATACTGCAAAGTCAGGTGTTTCAGTTATTCCAGTAATATTCTGTTTTACTCATTCTTGCACAATAAGCAATTAGAAGCATTGCTGTATCTAATCCTTTAAACATGTTTCGTTTCTAACACAAATAAGCAAAGATGCTTCATGTGCTCCTCTCTGGCCTCTCAGGTTTTGGTATTCTTTTCTAAACCCTTTCTTTCTCAGTAAGAGTTACATTTCAGAAGGCAGTTAACCAAAATGCAGCCTGAGATGCTAAAAGTGACATGTTGCTGCAGCGCTGATGTTTTTGGAAAGGAGAGAGCAGGGCTGAGGCTGCTCTCTTTCGTAGGATTGTCATTTTCAGTCTGTCCACTTGCCCTAAAATGACACATTTAAAACTGCAGAATTTATCAAAACTTTGCTGAGATTTTTGATACATTGCTTAAGAATTGAATCTGTCTCAGCAGAAAACTTGCAGTCTATCCCTTTCACCGAAGGATGTGAAAATGTTTAGCAATTATTCACTGAAAACATAGGATGGAAATGTTGCAAATACAAAGGCATCTCCAGGAGGTCCTGAAGGTATTTGGTATTCCTCTATTTCTTTTTAATTTCAGGGACAGCTCACCTACCACTGTTTTTAATGTCTGTAAAGTGTCAGAACGTTATTGGTATCAGTTCCTGGTGGCTTTTTCATTTTCACTTTTCTGTGTGGCTGTGTTGCTTCGTTTCTGCCTTGTTTCCATGCTAAACTGAGTTTTCGCTGAAGCTTGACTTACTAGAATGATGCAAGCTCTGTTTCCCTTCAGTGTATTGTACAACACAGGTTGACTGAATGACACAGTTCCTTGAGGAAGCACAAACACTGTGTTTCAGCCTCATTTAAGGAAAATCTTTTATTTTTCACAGTCTTTTTCAAAAAACATTTTTTTCTGTGAAATGAAACCTGTTTTTCAATGCCTTTGTGACCCAGCCTTTGTATCTTACTGTCACATTCTCTGATGTCTAATAAAATTAAAGCTTCTATTTAAACTTTTCACTGTATCAGGCACTTCTAATATCTATTTTCAGTGCTGATCCTTTTGTGCTTAGGAAGGAGCGTTCTTGAGTTTCAGCCTTTGAACAGAGTATTCTAGCCTTTCCTCTGCTCTACCTGGCTACCTGTTTTAATAAGTCATGAGGAAGTTACTAGCCTTAGGACTTATAGTGCTATACTAAACTCAACTGAAAACAGCTAACAGGATCCTAAGGGGGCATCTAATAGAGGCAGAGAGAGGCAATATGATGACACAAGCCTTGTTGGCTTAGAAAAGTAGGTAAGAAATGATTTTCAGAGGAAGGAAAATTTGTAATGCCTGGTCTCTCAGCCATCAACAGAGAATTTATCCACACAATACTATTAATACCAGCCAAAGAGGGAAAGAGAAGAATTATCTTAAAATATGGAGTTGAGAAGTGGCAGCAAATCTTTAAAACTACGATTTTACATATTGAAGTTCTTTGGAGCTATATCTGTTGTGTGGGTGGACTCAGTCTCTAGAGAAGTCTGTGAGCAGGAATCCTGGGAGATCAAGTTTTTAGGAGTCTTCTGGTGCAGTGATTTTTACAGATGAGTACCTCTGAAAGTGCTTTGTAGGAAAAAGGAATTGCTTTAAAGAGAGAAAAGTCTATAAGCTATATATAAATGTTTGCGCATAGAAAGAGAAATGGGTGCATCTGGAGTGTTTTGGGACTCAGTTTTGTTTCTGAAAAGGTCTGGATGCTGGTTTAAATCTTTAACAGCCTTTGGGGGATCTCAGAAAAGTAGCCTTTGCTTTCCATTCTGTGGTCAGCAGAAGAAGAAGAAAGAGGGGAAAAAAGCAAAGGACTGATGCACAGAAGTTTGGCTCTAAAAAGTTAGACTTTTCTTCTGTGTTTTCCTTTCAGGTAGTTTTCTCAGGTGGAATAAATATTGTTATTTGCATTTTAAAGGCAGAAACACTGAGTTACAGAGTAAAACAGCTGCAGAGCTGGGGATAAAACAAAGATCTGGTTTGTCTTATGTCCTACCCATTAGCTATCACTATCCACACAATATCTGACTACCGTATGCTACTAAATGTCAGAAAACAAATGATAAAGAGAGGCATATGTTGTAAATTGCTAATAGAATTTTGCTGTAATTTGAAGACTTTTAGAAAGGATTAGTCTGAAGTCAGACTATTTGACACTGAGAACCCAAACACAATTTCTTTTTTCCTCAGTAAAATCCTAAATCTTCCATGTGAAAATACTACTGTGCTTTCCTAGAGTAGCTGCTTTTCATATGCATCAAATTCCCTTTCTGTCCTAAGAACCACTTTCATCATGTATTGCCTCCCTTTACCAAGAATGCAGATCTCTTAATAAAACAATCATTACAGATGTTTTACAGCAAGCATTGGCTATATACTTTTTTGCTCCTCAGTCTGTTTTCTCATTGTCACTGTCTCCAATTTATACTACTAAAATTATTTTAAAATTTTCTTGCACTAGTAGTATTGAGTTTCAGAAGTGTCCTTTAATACCATTAAAAATACTCAAGCAATGAATTAGTCATAATGGCCTAACAAACAAGAAAAAGACAAAGTATTAGAGCCAGAACAAGCAAAAGACAAATTATTAGAAAGTTAGGGACTTCTCAGAGGGAACAACAACAAAACAATTGTAGTATCAGCATGAAAGCAGGAGACGGCCTGCTCTTCCATAGTATCAGCTCTGTGAACCAAATAGTCACAACTACAGAATATTTTCCGGTCCTTCAGTCCAAAAAGCTTATGAAGACACCAACTAATTAGTTGTTCTGTGGTTGGTTTGGGTTTTTTTTAAATAAAAAGCCTGAATAATCCTTTGCTAATACCTTTGAGGCTCTAGAACAATTCCAAATCTACTTGGTATTTAAGTGTTTTGGATTTAATTCAGCTAAGCATTCATGAGGGACTTTTCAATCCTTAAATAATTCATGAGTAGTTATAAAATGTTGTTAATTGATCCAGTTGTAAGTGGAAGAGGAAATACTCAAAACTAGTTAGTAGATAATTCTAGGAGTACTGTGTTTTACCTTTTTTTTGTTTAAAAAAAGGGGGATGGCAGGTTAATGAAGTTGTAGTTCTAGTAACCATTACAGTGTTTTTTAGTTTTATGGTGTGTACATTCCAGAGCCATATGAAAACTATTTCTATGTTTACACAGCTGTTGACAAACTCAGTAACCACTATTCTGCTTCAAATTGTTTTGGAGAAAACAGAAGATAGCTTTCATGAAGAACAGAATTAGTTGTGCCAACATTCAGAAAACCAACAGCAAACATAGGCTGCACACAGTCAGTACACAGTTGTCTTCTAATAACTGTGGGAAATGTTGGCTATTTACAACTCTGGTTTATAAAGCTTTAACTGAATGAACTGTTGCCTATTAGACATGGAGCAAGCTCTTTGCATGGGATGGAAAAGCTGCTGAATCCAAAAATAGCCTTATAACCTGTCCCAGCATTGCATGCTGCTAATCCAGAATGAAGCTGTAGCAATTCCCCAAACTTTTGTCCATAACTTGTTAATCCAGAGCTTACTCTAATTAAGGTAAACTCACACTCTTTCAGTCATCCATAACCATCCTTTGCAGGCACCAAGGCAGACTTTACTAAACTGCATCAGTCAGTAAAATGGAAGGCAGTGTGCACCTAGGAGATTTTAAGAATAAAAACTTTGAATTGCTGGTGTGGTCAGTGAAAATAACACTGCCTCCCAACGAGGTTCAAAGAGTCATTTTTCTAAAAATAATGAAGGTAAAAGTGAAGAGTTTATTTTGTTATGTTAATGGCTGCTTTACATTGTTTAGAGACCTCAGTAGCCCTGGGAAAGTCCACTGCGAAAGGGCCAAACAAAGGCAATGATGAGGGCAGAGAGTAGAAGACAAAGGAAGATGTGAAACAGAGACGGGAAATGGGCATTATTCATATGAGCTGTTTGGCTCCTTTCAGCTAACAGGAATTGTAGCTTAAAGTAAAGCAGCATCAAGCTTGCTGTAATTTCATGGTTACTCCTCATAGAGCCTCCCCTTGACCCCATGAAGAAGAGCTTCCCTCTGCCTGCTTTGATAGCTGCCTTTCATGCCCTCAGTAATGGATTAACTCTGTAATATACATAGTGCACAGCTGAATATTCACAAATGAGAATAATTTAGTGGGTTTTCCTCCTTTTCTTTCAAATGTAGCTGAATGACTGTATTTTTCACAAAATCCCTCCAAGGATCTCTGGCAGAGATGTAACCTTTTCTAGCCAGCACCTCCACTGCTGGTTGTCTTTTTCTCCAATAATTCTAGCTAAGAACACTTGCAATGCCTGTTAGACACCACTGTAGCCAAGTGAAATAACTCTTCCAATTTGGCCAATAGGCATATTTTAGTTGTGTTTCTAGTAGTCTGTTGTTTTGCAGTCTGGTGACATATTGCAGGGGTCAGCATGAGGAAAAACAGACATAAATCTTTCACATTTACCATTAAGCGTGTGCTCAGTTTTTAGCAATCACTTCTCGAGAAACCTATTGCACTTGGCAGCTTGCTTGATTCACTCCATGTTATGAATGGAAATAGTCACAGCATCACCCATGCTTTGAAATTGCTCAGGAGTACCTATTGTTTTATGTTACAAGGTTTGCAGAGTTATATGTAATCATAGTACTAGACGCTACAGGGTAACCATTTGCACCTAGAATCTTGCTCTCTCGGAGCAGAAAGAATTTTTTGAAAAGCAAAATGCCATGGTTGTATTCAGTTGCTAGTGTTAAAGGAAAGTGGCAGTTTCTTCTCTAGCAGACCTCCTATATCACGTAGCATTAGGACTATGGTCTTTTTCAAGAGTTCCATTAGTTGTCTTCTGCATATATGCATAAACATTTTAAAATTGTAAAACAGACCAGTTTGCATTGTTTCCCTCCATTTTTTTCTCCATTTATATAGGTATCCTTTTTCTACCATTGTTTTAACCTTTTGACAAGATGTATTTTCTTATAAATTCTAAGATTCCCAAAAGGAGCAAGTTGGCTTTTATTTTCAGTCTATTAAAAAATCCTCAGTGGAAAAGCAAATAATATAAAATAATATAAAACAATACTATGTCCCCATAATAGCCCAGAATCAAGTGTCACTGTCCCAGAGATAGTACGGCTGAAGTGGTGTTTGTGGCAGACACTGCTAGCACTGAAAATGGCTTTGATGCCTGTGAGACTCCTTCCTAGGAGACATATCCTTTCTGCACGTTCTAGCATGAAAAGTCTCTGTTGCGTGTAGCACCTCTGAACCAAATATGCTGATCTGAGCTTCTTTAGTCACAAGGTAAAACCAAATATCTGAGTACAGGCTTATTAGCAGCTAAAAATAAAGGTACTAGAAAGATGATTCACCAGTCATTGCTAGCTATTGCTGAAAGTGTTTGATATAGAAAACACCTTAAAAAGAAAGATCTGTTCGTGTGAGAGAGAATATAATTAAAAAACCCCACAAGTGATAACTACTGGAATCTTCCTGGATTCACACTAAGAAAAAAGCAGCATATGAAGCAAATATAAGACTTTTTCTGTTTTCATGTTTATGTGTTGAATATCTAGAAATTTAACTAGATATTTTGGTTCTGAATGAACAGATTCTGCCTGCACTTTCTCTTGGTTTCATTACATACTTTCAAGACATAATCTGCACCCTTTATGTGCCATGTCATTCTCAACACTATGTGGTCAGCCAGTTGCTGTTGTTCCTCCGGGTCATGCTCTGAGGCCATTTCTGTTCACGGGAAAGCCTTGATCATTTTTGCTGTTACTTCTTCTCATGGCTTTCATTGTTGTTCATTATTAATTTATATCTATGACACCAGAAATAAATGTAAAACTTACCAGGCAAACACAAGAAGAAGCTACTGCTGCTGAGGGATCTTGCCCTAAAATCAGATGCAACTTGAAAAATGAGTAATATAAACAGTAGGGGAAACAAAGGAAGTGTCTCAAAACCAGGAGTGTGTCTCTTCCTGAGACAAACTGCCTTTACTGTATGATGATAAAATAATATGGAAATACAGAGAATGTATATATGCTATGGTGATTTCCATTTGTCAAATGACCTCACCTACCCACCTTAGAATGTTCTGTTTTCATGTCTAAGTTAATCAAAACCCCTGAAAAGCCATTCAAGAGCAGTATCACATCAGCTTTTATTTTAGGTCAATTATCATATGTTAATTTGTAATGAAGTTATGCACTCCTGAACAACTTGCAGTTTTTTGTGAGCATGTTAGAAGACAGTCCAGCAGCTCAGCGCTATGAGGGAAACCTTCACCTCCAGGCAGCTTTACACCGCTCTGTCTATTCCATTAGCTCCCCTTCCCTTCCTCACATAAACATACTCATTACTCTGCTGGACCTGTCTCTACACTATTATAGGAATTAATTACAAGCAGTGGGTCAGTGTAGCGTATTGAGTGTTAACAGTTATTAACAGTTGAAAGATAACCACTTGATAAAGATCCTGCGTTACTGAGAGTGATGAATGCCTATGTCATTTACATACGGATATGACAAAGTTCTACCTTTAGATCTGTATGGTATGTGGAAGTAGACCCTTGCAAAACAAAAGAACCCAACCCTTTTCCTTCTGCTGTTGATTTATGCATTTGTGACTGTTATGTGCCTTACCTTTGAAACTATTGTATGCTAATTCACTGGAGAAAACATATTCTCAAATCTTTTGTTGTAGAAAATTAGGGAGTTTGCTAATAATTTCAAATCATGCAGTCACAGAGTGGATCCGCTTCTCACATAGGAATGGGATATGGTTCTAGCTGTCAGGGAAGGGTAATGCAATCTAACTTGAACGCTGAAATATATTTCCAAGGAACATAGAACTAAATTATAAACTCCATCACAGCTTATGGGAATGATAATATGTGACAGGCAGGATCAAGCATAACACTGAAATAGCAAGACAAAGATATTGGGAACCCAAAGAAATGTTAACAACAAACCATTCATTAACAGTTCTTGTTAGCTGTGATCAGTGCGCAATTTAATTCACACACTATTCTTCTGTACCGTGTTTGGAGGGTCTATCCTGACAGATAATTCTAAACTAATCTGATAGGCTTATCTCTTCATAGAATTAATTATCTAGACAATAAGGTAGATCAGATTTAGCTAGACTCCTGCATTATATTAATCAGAGACTTTGAGGATTAACAGCAGTATTTGTGAGATGAATACAGAGCTAGCTTGACCAAGTGCTGTGTCAAAAGGAAAACCTAAGGCTGAGCTACTGGAGCTCTTCGGGAATCAGTGTGGGAACTATCTTGTAAGGTTTCTATTTGTAATTGTGCTAGAAAAAGGAGGAGCAGTCTCCTGAAGTTTGGTGATGGCACATACATATCAGGCACTGCCAGCCGTAAGAGGCCTGCCTGGAATATCACACACAGCAAGCACTGCCTGACTTTCACCTACTCTGCTAGATACAAGGTAGAAACACGTTATTTCATTTCACCACCTGAGAAGGTAATCTAAGCTTGACCACTCTGAACAATTTCATACTAAATGGGGGTTTTCTTAGTCCTGTAATAAACTAAACAAAGAGATACAACACCAGATTCTCCAATACTTTTAAACAATCAGGCAGGAGTAATTAGAAAAGTTAGAGATGACTGTAAAATATTTGGTATCCATATTCATATGTTGCTTATCCTGGAAAACTTTATCAGCCAGAATAAATGAGTATTTTCCTATGATAAAAAAATTATGTTCTTAAAATCTAAATATGAATATAAAAATCTGTTCACCTCAAAAATGTCTCTGATTTCAGAGGGGATTTTCATTCATCCTCTCTGTCCCATGTGTTGTGATGCATCTACAAATTTATTTATCAGCTTTCTGGTTTTGCTTTACATCAACATATATGAAAGAGTCTTTTAGTGTTGTTTAGTCCAGAGGTTGATATCAACCAGAACAAAAGAGAGGAGGAGACAAAGAATGAGGAGGACAATAAGTCAAAGATACTGGTTAAGTTAAACAGAAATAACTGAAATAAGAAATACAACTGCACTGCATGCATAATCAGATGGCCTATAGTGACCAGTTAAGATTTTCTTTTCTGTATTTTAAACCCCTTGGTGATATGGTTTTAGAATTTGGGGATTTATTCTGATTCCACACCAATGTATGTATAGATAAAATAATTACATGTTGATGTCTGAAGTAAATTAATGATATAAGGGTATTGGTGAAGTCAATTAATCTCCTAGGAGCTCTTAGATAATTTCTGATTTCTTGAATTTTCTAGCACCAGACCCTTTTTTCTGTTTCCTTTCCCAGTTTATTCTTCTCTAATTTATACCACTTGGGGCAGATCCATCTGTCATTCTGTTCAAACATATAAAACTCAGATATATTTCCCATGTTGAAATTCTGAGTCTGTGTGTTCAATTTTAATACATAACTTAACCAAGGGTTTGAGAATACAGAGTCTGTATCCTATGCAGCATCCTATGTAAAATGTAGCTCACTGAGCTGAAAACTGAGAAACAAATTCATAGTTATTCCTCTATCTTCACCTCACATATTTTAGCTAATCTTATCAGACTTCAGTTCAATTTCCAGCAATAATGCTTTCTGTATGTGCTTGTATTTATAATGCTGTTTTTTACATCAAAATGCCACTCTGTCATATCTTGATGTATCTGTTGAGGTTATTTATATTCATTTGCTGTAGCATTTGGGGTCTGACTAGGTTGGCTTGATTTTATTCTGGTATATATTTTGAAATTTAGAAGCCATTTATTCATTAGAAAGCTTTGCAAATGATTTCAGTACTGTGCAGTTCTTACCTGACAACAGCACATATAGAAGTAGACTAGAATAAAAGGTTAAAATATACATATTATGTGGTTTTAACCATACAATGAATTCAGGTCATCTACTTTTAATATTGGAAATCAATGCTTAGCATTTACTCTTGAAAAGGATTAATGTACTTTCCTGAAGAAAGATCTGGAGACTTCTAACATGTTCTGAAAATTTAATAGTGCTTACTTTTAAGGCTGATTTCCAGGTATTGCAACATTAATCTTTAAGCCATAGAACAACTCTATTGTATTTTACAACTCTTCGAATGTCTAGCTGATGTCACTGAAAAACCCTGGATTTAAATATAAGTGTGCACATTGGCATGCTCAGAGGCAGATGTGGCTTCTTTGCCCATTGAACTTTGGTGTTAAGGAAACCAAAGCTTATAGTAATTCTGTTATGGGGCTGAAAAAGCATTTCTGAGGGCTGGTAGTTTGGGTATGCTTTTAAGAATTCTTCAGTGTGATTTTTTGGACATCTTGGAGCTCATGCATGAAAGTGAATTTGTGCAGCTAGATAAAGAGATGGCAGCAAAGGTCACTCAGAACATTAAGATATGTTTTTGAAAGGAGCTTAAAACTATAAAAAGAAAGGGATGAGAAAAAGAAATAATTTCTGGGGGAAAAAGGCAGGGGGAAGGGGGGGGAGAAAGAGTTTTTTGGAAAAATGTGGCCATATCCTTGAAAGGAACTTTACTTCTGCAGAACGTGTTGTAGTCTTCTGTAGACATTGCTCTTTTCCTCAAATTGGATCATGGCTGTGCTGCTGGTTTTTGCACTTTCTCTTAGCTTTACTCTTTCGCACATAGATTTTTCACCCATGTCTGAAGCTTTGGGGTCATTAACTATGAGCAGCAGATAGATTAGAAGAAGTAACATCAGTCAGATGTAACTGGAAGATGGTTTTCCTCCCAATGAGAAACTTTCTAAACTAAGAGGTCTTTGATACAAATGTTTCATTTTTCGTGAAGATGAGAAATTTAACAAAAATGATCCATCTGTTTAGTGTTGGGAGGGTTTTATTTAAAGAAAAGCTATACTTAAAATACTCATTATTCTCAAAATATATTAAGTAATCAAAGAGTTTTGAGGGGAGTTTAAGTCTTCCTTAAAGATAAAATAAATATATAGTTGGATTTGACATTAAGAAAAAAAAACCACTAAAAAACACTAACTAGCATTTAATTCTCATTGCACTGGAAGTTTGACCTTCTGGGGGAATGGTCTCTTAAGAATTTGACATGGCAGACATAAAATGAAAGAAAATGTTTTATAATTCCTTTGTCAGCTCTGAAAATACGAGAGTTTTGTTGGTAATGATCATTCAATGGGTGTAGCAGGCTCCGTGAAGTATGAAGTTTATTATTCTCCTAGTAATTAAGGATAGAACATGACCGTTCACCTATTATTTCATTTAAGAGCTACTTCTCAGCTGTTACAGGGCTCAGAATTATTTTATAGACCAGCAGATCTTTGGGTTGCACTGTTTGATGAAGAGCTTACTAGTGTCAGTAGTAATTTCATGATAAACTCCTGCTGAGTTTATGAATTTATTTATGAATTTCTGCTACTTGACAACAGTAGGATAATGTAAGCGATATGTATCATACATAATTTCTTTTACTAGCTATTCTTTATCCTTTATAAAGTCCGGCAAAACAAGAAGAGCTGTACAGCTGCAAAGCAACTAGTGCTTGCCAAAAATACCAGGAGTTTAAATTCACTAGTGATATATATGCTTAATTTGGTTTTAGCCTAAAAAAATCAAATTCTTTAAAATTTCTGTAAAAAAATCCCAACCTCTCTCAGCCTGTTGTTGCAATATCCTTTGCAGCTTAGCTCCAGTGGCCTCCCAATGAAGTTTCAGCAATCCAGGACTCCCTCTCGGGCTCAGCAAAATTCCCCTGCACTGGCAACTTTTGGAAGCAGTGCTCAGCAGGCAGCTGAAAGCAGTGGCAGACGTTTTTCAATAATATATCATTTTGTCAGAAATGTTTCTGGTTTCCTGTTTGCTTCCTGCTTCCAGCACACTTTTGCAACGTGGAAAGCTCTTAGCCCATCTCTCAATGTTAATTTCCTGTCTGCTTTAAGCAGTTGCTTTCTTGTTCATTGCTCACACGGCTACATAAACAATTTCACGTAAACCTTCACCTCAGTCTGAGAGAGTGGGATGCACTTCAACACCACTTATATTTGTCTTTCATCAAATACACTATTTAATGTCTACTATTAGCACCTTCCACTATAATAGAAGACCTGTCCTGGGAGATCATTAAAAATGCTGTAGTAAAATTTTGCACTTAATATCACAGTCTTGCCAGTACTTAATGTAAGTTTTCCACTATATCCGTGTTATATTGGAAAACTGTCTTAGCAGAATTGCAGTTCTCTATTGCCAAAAAAGTTCTTTTGATAAGAAAACTGACGGTGACTCTTCAAGCTGACTAAGTTAAATTAGCAAAAGGACTTCTGCTGCCAGAGAACTACGGAATCATTAATAGCAGGAATTCTGATGGCAGAATTACTGATAGCAGAATTCTGGTGACTCAGTTAGGAGCATTAAGTGATTTTTTGCCATGCCACCATGTCACTAAATTTTTCTAGTCAAGCATAGCATAGGCATTATACACCATATTTTTATAATGATGATACACACCTACTCCAGCATAGGCAAAGTAGTTCAAAGAAATCCTTAGAAAACTGAGCATGCATGGCTTTTCTTTCTGGTCACAGTTAATTTATAGGAGATGACATGGAACCTGACAATACAAAATGAGCTCACGGTACATGAGTATTCAGATTCTGGATGATCTTCATTTGCAGAAGTAATCATTCACTAACTTGTTATTCATATTTTTCCCCTGGGTATGGAAGCTTAGTGGATGATCTTAGACTTGGATGTTTACTGGCAATGTACCTGCTGCTTTGGAGACACATAGTGTTTGCTGAACATAGAACAAACCCTCATGGATTTCTTTAACTGTTTCAAAAAAATCACTTTGTATTCCTGTCTATTGCAGCATCTGAAAATTGATTAGTGGAAAATGTTCCATTAAAAATTACTTATAAAATGACCCACTGTTTCTCTTTTCCCCCATGTTTAGACCCTGAACTTTAGTTTCATAGAAGGTCAGTGTCTTTTTAAAGCTTGTTTCCACTAACTGCCTGAGCCTTGTATTCCAGCTCTTGTGGAAGTCAGGGCTCTAGACTTCTGCCCAGTTAAAGACCTTTGTGAGAGCAAGAATTAGACACAGGTATTGTTTATAAAAAGTTCCTGGTTTTCAAAATACTCTACCAGCAAGTAGAACAGTGTTCGTAATGGGCGTAGGCCCTTTCCTTTGGACTTTCAGTCCTGCACAAAATGGCACGTTATTTTGAGGGAGACACAGACTGCACCTCCCTGCAGAGGCATCTCTGAGTCTCAGTCACAACACTGCTGGTTTGCAATGAGGGTGTAAATGCTTCCTGAAGGAAGAGCTTGTACTTTGGCCTGCATTTTGAAAATGTGTTACGCATGCGTCTAATCTCTTTGCTGCTCATTCTGGGCACAGTAGCTGTGTGGTCTTAAAACTACATTTTGTGATGTTTCATTCATTGCCATAAAATTTAAAGTGATTACATTGTTCATATTAAATTATGGCCTCTATCCAAAATAGTATAAAAATATAGGTCTAGTAGCCATCTCAGAATGAACATGCAGTCCTGAGCCCTGCTCTGAGTGAAAGTACCTAGATCATAACTTGTAATCTAGTTTAAAAATCTCCACAGTCTAGGCTAAAATATATAATGAACCTTTCATAATGATCCTTTATGATATACTTTTCCCTGTTGAATTTAATCTTGCTAATTTAGAACTATTTATTAATATCATTTGAAATCTGATCCTGTCTTCCAAAGTACTTTCAACCCCTTTCATATTGGTATATATAACCTGCACATTTTTTCTGTATGCTTTTTTATAAATGGATCTGCATCAAAGTCTAAGAGGAAGTGTTCAACAGAATTGGTCTTGGGACAGACACTGTGGGACTCTACCTGAAACACCCAGTTTGCTAGCAAGTCATTGGTAACTGTTCTTTAAGTTCTGCTTTGCATCCGATTGAGTATCCGTATTAGAGTGAGTTCTTCTAGCTTTTTTTTACTAATATGCTTATTAGATTTATTAGACTGTGCTTATTATCATATCAACATATAAAACATCTAACACTTTCCTCTTTTCCAGTACACCAGTTACCCCAGAGACAATTAAATCTATTTGATATAGTCTGTCCTTGTCAAATTCATGTCAGCTGCATTTTTTATTCCCTCATTATTTCTCTTTGCCTTAGAAATGGTTATTGTATTTGTTAGTACCTTTCATATATTGCAGCTGGAGTAACTGATCACTAAGTTCCAGGGGCCTCTATTTTCCTTTTCAGGATAAATACTATATCTGACATTCTGTGGCTTTCTGGGCCATCCCACATTCCATATATATCCTCTTGGATGGTATAGAGATTGTTTTGCTAGTCCCTTACGTATTCTATACTGAAATCTGTGCCATGCTGCTGAGGTGACTATTTCTACATTTTATAAATATTTTTTAACTGTTTTTTCCCCTGTTTTAGGCTAATGGCTTGTTAAAATGGGTTGTATTTATGATAACTAATTAGGTGAAAACTGAAGTAAATAAGGCTCAGATTATATCAGCTTTCCCTGATTTCCTCTATTTCTCCGTTAGGTAACATCTATACTTTCTTTTGACTTTTCCTTATAATGTGTTGTAGGATTTAGCCTTGCTATTTTCTGTGCCCTGGTAATTGGTGCTTATTTTACATCTTAAAGTTACTGATGTTGCTATACATATGGGTGCTGGTTTCTTACATTTATCTTTATTCATGAGTTTGATTTCCATTTTTGTACTCTTCCATCACAGTTTTCAAGTCATCAAGTGGCCCCCAGTGCTGCCCCAGCGCTCCCAGCTGTTTCTCACAAGTCACCCCTAGGACATCGGTAGAGGTGTCTGTGTTCAGGGTCCTTTCTCTACCCTGTCTTGTAAATTCCTCCAATAAATAGGCAGAAAAAAAACAGTAAGAAAACATGGAAATGTTTTCTTTTCCATTTCTGATAAGTGTTTTTGAGGTCCTCAGAACACTGGAAGAATTACCAATGCCTGCATGCCACATATTGCTGAAAAATTATTCTATTTATTTCCTCTCTTAACACTCAAGTTACCTTGGTCTCTTCAAGTACAAATTAACTGTGTGAACAGAGAAATGAAGTATCTTTTATGTTATGAATTAGTGGGCTGGTAGAAAAAAACCCACATTGCTCTCATTTTTTGGAAATGCACACAAGATATAAAATGCTTTATATCTGTGCATAAAATGTATAAAATTAATAAAAACATACTCTGTTACAAAATGGATTAACACACATTGGCATGTATGTCTTCATCTGCACCAGTCAAAGTTTGATGTATAAGACCACGTTCCACAAACACTCAGACCTAACCAGTTTGCCAAAAATTGTATTAGGAGAACTAATCGACAAAAGATTCCTGCATAATGAGTAATGGGAACACTTTCATATCTCTGAGATCAGTGACCACACTTAGGTGCGCTTTATGTGCTACACTGCACTGACAGATAAAGGTATTAAAACGTTTTAGTACTACTGAGGAGTCATGTTATCCAGTTGAGACAAAGTTTCTAGGCTTAGGCACTGTGATTTACATGATCCTTTGCACTTAAAATTTTAGTTTAGTTAAACATGTGGTAAATTTTAAATGGTCTGTTATTTAGTGAGCAGCAATTGTTATGTCTTGGCATCATGACATTCATATGCATATACTGCTGCTTTTCCTGCCCTGTTTGTGTGCAAATTACAATTGACAACTTCTGTTACAAACTATTGTTGGTGAACAACTCAAAAAGGCAGAGGGAAGAGGTTATATTGATGACATGCAATTAAAAGGGAAAAAAAAGTGCCATTTATATATCTCCAAGAGCTGCCTCCTACAATTAGGAGTTTGTATGCTATCTACAGCAGCTACATCTTGAGATTTCTCAAAGCATTTTGCATACATTTTCTGACAGTTTATGCATTTTCCGAGACATAAAAAACACTGAACATTGACTCCTTAGCATAACAGACGTTTAGCAGACACATATTTCTTCTACAGATTTGTTTTCTGCATTGCAGTCTATTTTGGGGTTGATATATGAAGCATTTGGGAAGAAAGATTATTTTTTATGAATTTTACTGTCTCAACAATGCCAAAAAGAGAAGAAAATGAGTCTTTCTTTCCACAAATAAGCTTAATACGTCATCAATACCATAAAGAGAATAAGTGAACTCAGAACATCATTCATCATTATTGTTTTGTTTTGTTTACCTAAAATACTAATTTAGTACTTGTAGATTAGAGAGATTTTTTTACAACTATTTTCCAGTCTAATATTTTAAGAAATTTTTGCATAGACTCTTAGAATTCAGGTTTCAAAACATTTTTATTTAATTGTGGTTTTCACATATTTTTAGCGAGAGCAAAATATATTCTGGCCTAAAGAGTTTTTTTTCTGTTTTGTTTTTTTTTTGTTTGATGTTGAGTCTCTTGGACTACTTTGATCAAACTTCTTTAGCTATTTTTGTGTTCCAAGAAGGTTAAAACATATTTTCTTTCTTTAGAAGATTCTTTCCCACTTTTTTCTCTTTTACTTAGATGACTCCTGAATGCTTCAATTTTCATGGAACAGCTGATCCAACCATTGACTGTTGCCAACAAAGCAAGTTTGCCTCTGAGAACACCTAGTGCCTTTGAAACGCGAGTTTGTTAAGGCTCTACTTTTTTTTCATGGGCACATATTAAGTCTACACTTTTCAATATAAGTATTGTGATCAAGAATAAGTTTTAAGAACAATATGGGAAATTTCTACCATCCCCTTAGGGCTCTTAGGTCATGCAGGTGATGGAGGGAGATCTTGGATGAGAAATATAAGCTAGTAAGAGCCACATGAAGTTCTTAATTTTCTTTGATAAATGAGATCTCAGATGTATATGGCTTGTACCACAGTGGAACAAGGGGGACCAATGTAGATGCACACACCAGGCTTTTTTTCACAGCTGGCATAGACAGCTGTGGTTGAGAATATGACAGTAATTGTGAGTTTACAAGCAGACTCAGGTCTGCTGGAATAAATGTGTGGTGTTGGTAGATTGTCCTTTACTGGGTACAGTGCCAGTATTTATTCCTTTGGGCAGCTATCATTGTTTTGTTTGGTCGGAGGTTTTTTGCCCCTTTGCTTTCACGTATGTACTCTTTAATGTATCTTACAGCTAAGCTACTATACGGTATCTGCTGTAAGGTGGCTTAAGTGCTTAGGCTGCATTAAGGCCCAGATTTGGATCTCTCTCACATTTGAGCAAATGAGTTCCAGAAAAGTAAATGGAATAATACCATGAAAATAGTTATAGAAAGCAGAATCAGCACTAATCAGCTAAGGTGTATTAAAAGATTATGGGTCAGTACTCTAAGTGTGGATCAGCAGCATTTCATTGAAGATAGTGAATCTACTGTGAGTTGGACTGGCTGAAGATTTGGCCCTAGGTCACACAAAAATTTGATATATGCGTATTCTGCCTGAAGAACTTACACTGCTTTGAAGCTTTATACTGTGAAGGATTTTAGGTGGTTTATCAGTAAGTACTTTTTCACCACGAATAGCCGCAGTGGTTTGAAAGTTCATGACTTCTTCAAGTATCTAAGCTTGCTTTAATATGCTCCACATTTCAGAAAATTCTTTTCGCTTACTTTACCTAAAAAAAAAAAAAATTTCAGTTCTTTTTTGAAAGCAGAAGAATGTGAATGAGAGAAAAATTGTCTCATAATTGTCAAGATTATGACAGTCTTGACATGTCTCAAATCCAGTCAGGAAGTTAACAAGCCAAGGTTTCAATAGCTGTGGTAGTCTAGCAACATTGCACAATATTCTTGTCTATTCTTGCTTTTCTTGTCAATTGTGACACCGTAGTGCGAAATATACTATGCAGGTCATACTATACAAAATTAAATTGCATCTAATAGCATCATTTGGTTAATAATTCCTTTATCCAGGAAAAAAATATGGGACAATTCTGTTAAACCTCATAATTTATTGATCTCATAGCCAAAGTAGGATTTTAAATACTACCATAGTTTTTCCTGTCTGTGTGTTTTAGGAAAGCATAGATTCACTAAATAGTTCATTTAAGTATATATAATTTACTATAATTAGACAAAGTCTTTTGTGAATATATTTCAAAAGAGAATTTAGGCCATGTTTTATAACTGGCAAAACTGGACATAACTGGTTTTGTTTCTATAGTTTTCCCTGAATGTGACAGAAATCAATATAGTCGCTTACAGAGGGGTCAGTGCAAGGCTTTGAGAACTTGTGGGGTCTGTTTAACATTGGCAGCATTTACTGAAGGCTGTATTTATGTTATTTTCACTTACAGCTTGATCTACTAGTCTGCTAAACCTCTGTGGAAAGTGCAAGCAGAAGAGAGGGGGAGGCAGAAGGGACTCCCTTCATCTTAGTCAGGAAATGTTATTCATTGAACCAGCCTTGACAGCTATAAAATCTGCTGAGATGGAGATACAGACAAACGATGGTCTGAATGTTATATAAGGAATGATGTAAGGAAATGTCTCCTACTTCTATCCCTAGTGTTTATTAATGTACTTTCTAGAGTACTGTCTACTGAAGACAATGTTTATAGACCAAAAAGGAAAGCAAATACAAACTAATGCATACCCACAAATGAATCACAATAAGTATATTCAAACTATAGCATACATGCTACAACACAAGCAGAGGACTTGACTCAATTCCATAGACACTGATGCATGGAATACGTGCTTAATACTGAAGGACAACTGGTTATACCCCTGCTTCCATTTGCTAGGGAGAGCAGTGCCGCCATGAAGCCCCAATGTCCCAATCCTTGCAGGACTGGGTGTGTTCAAACTGTCCATATATTACATGTGAAGTCATAGCCAGGGAGGTGAACTACCCTCAGGAAAGTGTTTAGTGCTCTCTTTCAGTCAAAAATCAGTCATGTGATACTGTCATTAGGTGGAATCATAGACTTCTGAGTTGTATCTTACTTTTGTTTTCCATAACGGCTAAATTTCTGATCACTGTCTTTATGGTAGCAGAGCTATCTGAGTAATTTCATACAGATTTATTTGAGAGATGTTACGTTTGGGAGTGAAAATTGAGTATTATCACAGAACTCAGTTTCTGTTTGCACCTACCTTACTTAAATTAGAAAACATTTACTCCAGGGGACTGGCTATCGCAGAGCAGTCTATAAAGCAGAACACTTTGTGCAGGGCTGTTAATGATAGCTTTACATATTTTATTTACATCTTGTATGGAGCCATTTTCTTGAGATAAAACTCAGGCTGGAATTTGAATCTCTTATCTGAAGAACTACTAGCCTTCAATTTTGAAACTAAAATCTATCATACAGTTGGTATCAGAACGCTATTTGCAATGAAATGTATGAAGTCATGATTTGCAGAGAGTATCATGGAATAATTCCTCCATTGTGTAGAGAGACCAGATTTCTGCCATCTTGCTTGCTAGCCATTTCTAATTGTATTCATTTCAGTGAAATGAATATTAATGGTTCTACTTTATTTAATAAAGTTTGTTCCTGATTTATTTTTTCCCTTCAAATTAATTTCTCTTTTCATTTAATTAATTTATAGAGATTTTACTACATGTAAGTTAATTACAATTTTATCCTTTTAGAGGGAAAATTTTTCAGATGATAAATGTTATTATTTTAACAAGTATAATGAGGGCATACAGCAGCTTGAAGATGAGTTTCTTTGTCCTATTCTATAAGTGTTGTGGGCGAACCTTTTTTATATTGTAATACTCCAAATTTTCCATAAGCTAAGGTATGAGTTATTAACATATCCAATAAATTTACATCTCCTGATCTGATATGTCATGCACAGCTAATGCAATAATGCCTGCATTAGTGACAAATATAACTTCTTTCCCAGGCTAAATGCTTTGAGTTATTAAGGTCAATGAGAAAAATGTTTATAAGTACTAAGATAAGAAGTATAATCACTCTGAATGTCAGAGGTGTAAACTGTATTAAATGTATTCCACAATATATTTTCTTCATATGTAGGAGATACCTAAAAATGACATAAATACATTTCAGCAACAATATGAAATGAAGGTCTGAATCCATGAGTTTATAATCCCACAGAGGTCAAAATGAATTTTTAAAACAGTCTCAACCACTAATAGAGAAATGCTATGTTCACACTAATGGTGTGAATGGTGATTTCATGGAAGACGCATCTGTTTATCACAGGAATACTATGGACATATAAAACAACAATATATTAGTACAAACGACATGGGCAGTTAATAAGAAAGTCCTTTGAAATTGTCCTAAGAAGTTCTGCTTAAGAAAAGGGCTACTGTGGAAAACAGTCTTTTCCATTCCTGTATTACAAGATTGCTGACACCTTTTCAAAGTATTTGTTCTTCTTCTCAATAATTATAGTACCAATAAAGACAAAATCAATAGCTTGAAACTGGCAAGACCTTGGAATTGGCAAAATCTTAGAACTGGTTGTCTCCGATTTATACCAGTGCAAATCAGGAATAGCTATTCTACTGTTACTGAGGCTGAACTTAATTTTATGTAATGTCAGAATTGATTATCTACAGAACAATGCAGGAGTTTTTGTTGCTTAGTAAGGATAAATCTTCTGAAATTATTTTACCTGCATACATTTGTTGGCAAATAGAGAGACATGCACAAAGAGAAAAGAAAAAGTAGCATTTAATAGCTGGTTTATACAACAGGTATTAAAACCCATTTCCTCTTCTCTTTGGTGATAACCATGTTCCCATATTTTTCCTACAGTAACCTAGGACATGTACATTGTGACTTTGTCCCAGTTTAAGGAACAATGACCTATCAAAAGGCAGCTACACCAGGACAAATTTAAGTGTAGAGAGGGATGATTTGAGTTTCTACCAATAGAACTGACTTCATCTTTGTGTAGGCGTAAGGTCCACTAATATAAATGATGGCTTTTCCTTGGGGTTTTCACTAATGTAGCTACATCAATACCTGACTCTGACAAATTCAGAATGAGAAGCAAGACCTGTGGTTTGAAACAATAAAATGCAAGCTTTTGTTGAAGATTAGAATGTTGTGAACAATGAAAGTATCCCCTCAAACCAAATAAAACTCAGAACACAGAAAAGTTTATTTTTAAGAAAATATGATGGTCTAGGTATTTCCAAAGGTGTCTTGGCTTTTTCTATGGAACTGAGACCTTTTATAACACAACCATTTTCTCCTTCTTCGAGAAAGTGATTCTTCCTGGAATTTATAATATGTCATGTCCTATTATCATAGCTGTTATTTTCTCCCCTTTTTCCTTCAGCTGTAGAAAATGATACTTTTTTTTTGTTAAATAGCTGTTTTTAGCTACATACTGCAAAAGGATTTTTTTTTCTGCAGAGAACTACGAGGCAGTGCACAGTTGAAACAAATATTCTTTCTCCCTCTAGTTTCACTATGCCGATGGTTTTATTCATGCTATAAAGGGTGATACCTAGGCAGCTGCTGTTTACAATTACTGTTTAACCTGGAAACCAAAATCTACTTATTTAGCAGAAAATAGCTTTCTTCTTTATGTACATACATTAGTTTATTTGTTAAACACAATGTGAAGGCTGCATTAGTGGCAGTAAAATTAAAGAGGATTTAAGATTTTGCCTTATCATAAGTCATGGGAATGGATCGCTGCTGAGTTCCCAAATTCTGCTGGTATTTCAGAAGGGACTTCTTGCTGTATCAGCAGTTAGCGTATTCCCTCCAGCCCCACTGCCTTTTTTTGTTCTTTTTAAAATTTTTGTAAGATGCTTCTATATAGCCAAATTATGCTGTAGAAAGAGATGACAGAAAAGATCCTGTGTGCACAGATCAGCTGATACGATGCATTGCTGATGGGCTCCAGCTAAGCTGCCAGACTGTGAGCTGTGACAGTGCAGTGTGGGTGCGATTCCTGCTGCTGGTGCTGCTGGGAAGGTGGCGGGGCCGAGCTCTGACCCCCAGGCGAGACCTAGCAAAGCCTGCAACCCTGCCCTTCTGACTCAAATGCAGAAGAACTCCCTCCCTTCAGCTCCCTGACCCTAACACACATGGAGTAAATCATCTTATTTTCCCAGAAGTACTTTTAAATATTTGGGAAGCCAAGTGTTGAGGGCCATGACCCTGAGGTTGCTGCACAACTGGCAGATGTTTTTGTAAGCCTGGAAATGGACAACTATTTTCCTATATGGATTGTTTGCATGTTCAGAAATTATGAGTAATCAGATAAATTACATGCTAAAATGTATAAGAAGTACAAGCAAGATAAACTACCTGCGTAAATAAGCCCACTCGCTCAAAGAAGAAGGGCTATGTTTGAAGTGAAATTTAGGCCCAGCCTGAAAAAGGGGCCCTGGACGCTGTGACGCTGAGTTTTGCGGTAGGGCTAAATCCTGGCTTTATGTGCACATTCCTGTTCCCCTACACAGTGGGTGGGAAACATGTGATATGTGCTCCTGACTGCTAAACCCAAATGCCGACATATTGATTGGGGTACTGCCTAAAACCAGCATGGAGAACAGTTTAAGGTGTTTTGGGGAGCTCATTACAAGGAGGAGGTCTTGTTAGCTCCCTGTCAAGGCTCTGGCTCCTCCAATTCCCATCACAGCCAGACACAGGGAAGGGCTGGGACCGAAGGTACAGCTCAAATCCAGTCCTCGCCCTGTCATGCATACTCTACTCTGAGCTGCAGGGAGAAATTACTTTTTTAGTTTGGACTGAGCTTTGAAAGCTGGTGAGTGTGATTGGGGGGAGGGTGTGAAATGACCTTGCAAATGACAAGTGTTGGCCGTTGTCTTTCAATTAACTTCAGCTTTTTTCAAAACAAACCAAACCCCACTGTTGTCTTTTAAATAAGGCTTGAAAAGGGAGCTTGTAGGGAGATAGTCCTCTCCATAGCATTTATCAGGAGGAATTATTGGGATTGACTTCCTTCCTCTGTATCTATATTGACTATAGATTCAAATCTCTCTTTCTCAGAGAACATCCTTTATCCAGGATGTTACAATTATCCTTAATTTACTTTAGACATTATTAAAGCAGCAGGGAGTATAGTGACATACAGGTTAGGAAGAAACCAGACTTGGATTCAGGCACCTAATTTCTTTGCAATAATGATGGCAGAATAAATTGCTTTAGTGCTACACATGTCCAGTACATTCTATACGCTCCCTTTCTCCTCACAGTACTTCCATACTCAATAGTATAGCTGTATAGTGCAGGGTTGGCCTTAAAAATGTGACAGCAAGTCTCTCAAATCAGACACCATACACTAGCTTCTATCACATACTCAGCAGTGCTTTCTCACATTTATGGAGCTGTACCATGACTTCTTTCCTGCTCCAAATCCAGCATTCCAGACCATGTGGTCAGGCTGGTCTGTGAATGAAGCTGAAAAAGTGATAACATGCTGCAGCTGCTGACTTGCCACTTAGCAGACATAATTCTAACTAAAGGAACATCACTAAAATTTACATTCCTCCCACACATCTGATCCAAGCTGTAAAGTTTCTTACAGACAAAAAGAAGCAACTTCAGAGATCTGCATTGTACACCCTAGGACCTAGATGGCGCATAGAACCATGTAGTTAAGACAAAAAGACATTCCTCTACCTCAGACTGTAAGTATATATCTTCTCCCAGTACCAAGAGCATTCATGGCCAAGCAGTGTTACTTCTGTCAGAGTGGTTGGCCTAGGCACCCCACTCAAACCCAAGCGACTGGTTACATGGTCAGGATACCTGGTCAAGTGCTGTGTAATTTTGAGGGGGGATGGGAAATCTTATCAAGGTATAAATACACTTGATTAGCATAGATAAGCCTTGAATGATTTCAGTGCAGAAGAGAAGGCAGAGACCAAATATGCTTATGCCACAGAGGCAGACATGGGAAGATGTTTGAGAAGCACCAGTACCTCTGTTATTTATTCTCCAGTCACAAGGCAAAGTGGGCAGGTTATCAGCATGACTAAAAGCTGCTCCTGGGCTTTTGCCTGTAACCTCAGGCAGCCTCCAGTAGCCCAGGGTAACAGTAGAATTATATTCAAATCAGAGGTATCAGGTGAGAACAGCTGATGAGAGAATGTCAGGACCCGAATGAGATCCTGGGTTATCTCTGACTTCAAGATGCATATATACACGGATCAAGCTGAAGATCACACAGACTCACTTCTTCGTTTATTGATGGGGCAAGAGGAGAGGCCAGGGAAGACACTCTGTTTGCCATGGAAATTAATGCTTTAATTGTCAAGAGGACTAAGAGGCAGAGAGCTGAGAAACCTTATGAAAAATTTAGTGCAGTTGATCCTATGGGCTTTCATCTGCTGATCTGGCATATAGGAGACTTTCTGGAGGAGGGGAAAGATCTTTCAAAGGAAAGAAATATGGGAGAGCAAAACAAGAGCAGACAAAATCAGTGATAAGGTTTTCTAAGCACATATGATGGGTTAATGTGATTTCAAGTCACTGAGGGATGATCAAGAAATGCATCAAATTCAGCGTGAAGAAACTTGTCACCAGGAGCTCCAGCACTGACAAAGGTCAATATACCTAGTATAAGATCAGTGCCAGTTTTAACATCTTTCTGTTCTTGCCTGCACTAGATATACAGTATTGCTGAGCTGCAGCAATAGTGCTAGCTACACCAGTAAGTTCTTTGGTAAAAGAACTGGTCTATAAATTTTGCTAACCGCTATCTTGCAGGATTAGACTGGTGATGTTGTCACAGACCTTCAAAGATTAAATAAAAAGGTCTGAGAAATCCTCCATACAGGCATAACTATGGTTTTTGTGGGGGAAGAGGGGAGAGTGGAGGAGAGAATGAAAAATGCTATTTCACTTCTCTATGATTTTTGTAATGTTTCCTGGCATTCCAGTGATTTATAGAAACAGCAACAGTCCTCAGAAATTGGCAAGAGTACAGAGAGAATAAGCCGATGAAAGATGAAATTAATAGCAGTCCTATATGCTTAAGGGATCAATGATGTATTGGTGCTATTTCTTTTTCAATGTCACATGCTGTGCTAGTGCAGTAGGCCAGATGATATCTAAGACACTGACCTATAATCTGCTCTGTTCCCTCAATGCCTTGCTAATATTTTACTGAAGGTTTGACTATGCTGCAGCTTAAAACAGAACTTTGCCGACTGCAGGAAAAAGATACAAAAGACAATTTCTGGTGCTTTGTACAGAGAAAAAGAGGCTGCTGGATTTAATCATTACTCATAATCCTCTCAAACCAGTGGAGCTCGAAACAGCAGTGAGAGAAAATGAGAGAGACCTTGCCTTGGTAAAGGATTACAGTCATCACATTGTAGCGTACGCTCCCACAGATCCAGCCCCTTCCCTTCACTTTCCTGCTAACCTGCAGGAGGAAGGGACCATGTACCCTGCACAGAAGAAGGTGCAACAGGTTGCAGATAGGGGTCTGTATTAGTGGTGCTTAACACTAAATGGGGATGCTTGTTCTGCTCCATAGTGGCACGCGTTTCCAGACCATTTTTAATGCAGGAGACTCCACTCATCTTGTCAAATCTGATGAATTGCTTCTGTTGGGTTATTGTGCTTCTTGCCAAAGAACTGTTCCTGGTTTTGGATCCTTTTCCTGCCTGATGGGCTGCATATGCTGTCTGATCCCAGCCCGGTCCAGTCAGCTGCTTTTGCTGTCTGATGCCACGCTGCCCAGCCCTGCTGCTGTCAGATCCTGTTGTTTTTATAATCAATTGCTTTCTATTCCATTCTGTTTATGATACGCTATTTTCTATTCATATTGCCTGGTCCTGGGGCTCTCATATCATTTCTTCCTGCCTAATTTTGATGATGTCTAATACTGCAGCTGCCCCATAGTTATGCTTGCTGAGTTCTTACTGTCTTACTGTCTAAGCAAACAGCTGCATGGCCTCCTGTTTCTAAGTTCCAGCTGTCTGATCAGCTGTTTTTGCAAAGTTATCCTTTCCATGGTCTAATCCTCTCATCTGGCTCAGTAGCTGTAGGATCAGTTCTTTTTGCACAGATCTTCTGGTTGTGTAATTATATATTTCACATATCATCTAGTTAATACTTTATTTTGAGATTGTTCCATATATCTGAATATCTTCCTCTCTCTCCTTTCTCGCCTTTCTCATGCTTAATTTCAGTGTGCCCTGATCACACTCCATTTATCCAACTAATTCCTCTTTCCTTTCTGATTTCTTATCAGCTGCTCTTTAGCATCTATTTTTACTTTCACAGCTTCTGCTAGTCAAAGATTCTGATGTGTGAGTTGCTATTCCTGCAGCCCCATGTCTACCACCATCCGTTTAATCATCTCTATTGTGTGCTGCTTCTGCTGTTCAATCAGCAGTGATTTTTTTTTCTTTTGTGCAGGCCTGCAATGATCTGATCAGTACTTTCTGTTATATGATTGCCCTTGGTTATCATTCCTACCAGCTAATCATCACAAGCAACTGTGTTCTTGCACAGTCTTGGATAATTATCTTCTCATGCTGGTTTTGGTGACTTTCTCAAGCCCACAGAGTGGAGTTATACAATTCTTAGAAGCACATACTTGGACTATATACTGCAATAATGATATTGCTGGACTTTGTTAGTATCCTGGAGTTAACTATGTAAATGGGTATTGTTAGTTAAAAGTTTTGCAAATAGCTGAATTTCACTGTGCAGCAGTCAATAAAAAGTTTGCATCCTCTCCCTTCTCTCTGTCATATTGTTCCCTTTCACATATTCCTCTCTTTATGGGGTAAATACGTAACGGTTCTTCATTAACCAAGAACATGTACATCAAGGCTATGATGTTCACCCTTCAACTCATGTTTTCTTCTAGGTAGTTATCCACCCAGCACAGCTAGACTGATCCCTGGTTCACTGCTATATTATAATATAAAATAAAAGGACAACACTCAA
The DNA here is from genome assembly GCF_000737465.1 of Haliaeetus leucocephalus. Lineage (NCBI taxonomy): Eukaryota > Metazoa > Chordata > Aves > Accipitriformes > Accipitridae > Haliaeetus > Haliaeetus leucocephalus. The sequence continues at coordinate 14,340,979 of NW_010973092.1, read as the reverse complement.
CTGGTGTAAATTATCATAGTTCATTGACTTCAGTGGACCCTCATAATTAAGACAGTCGGCAAAAAGTCTCTGGAGAGAAGACGCATGCTGTGATTAAAGAGCGCTGTCTCCTGTTGCTGGCTGAGAAAAGTAGATTGATTATCTTTGCTTTCCAGAAGAGGTTTAGAATTAGTTGAGAAGAACAAAAGCACATTATATTCTTACTAAGAGCTTTAAAAGATATCAGACAGGGAGATGCATTTTTCACAGCCATCTGTGAAGTTCTGTATAGGGGCAATTTATCTTTCCTTCCTTAAAGAATTTTTTTCTCCACACAGATCTTAGAAGAATGGCCAAGGTTGCATTTGGTGCTTTACCTCTCAAGGTGTGACTGTCTGGGCTACAATCCTGATTTATTCTTGGATAGTTTAAATCAACTTGAATTGCTAAATTTGCCCTCTGTTCATCCCACATAAAACTGGTATGCTGTAACCTGTCTCATCTTGCAGCTGCTTAGGGGGAAGGAGTCAGAACTTTTCTGAATCTGGACAAATTTGCAAAGCTATCAGTGTCGAAGCAAAAAGCGTTCTATCTGACTATTTCCTTAACAGTTTCAATACTTGGGGAAAGGAAATCAGGATTAAGAGACTTACATCTGTTGAAATTAATTTATCTGTTGAAATAACTTGGAGGGATGCAAAAATTAGAGTTAGTAAGTTTTGCAGCAGGAGTGTGGATGAGATAGCCTCCTGAAGTACCTTCCAGTCCCATTTTTTTATGATTGCCTTCAAACTGAGTAAACTGTGATTTATGAAGCTTTATAGAATGCTATTCATTTTTCAGGTAGCCTCCCACATGCTTATATATATACCCAGATCTTTCAGAATTTTATGCCATATATTTCAAAATTTGGAGAAATGTTTAAACTTAGATGTATAGTTAGAATAAAAACATTAATTTTAGAATTTAGAAAAACATAATTTTAGAATCTGGATCTGTACATCACTGTGAGACCTTTTAAAGGAAAAAGGGATTTGTAAATATAAAATATGACTTTGTGTTATCAGGATATTTTCATATTGAAGCAGTAGATAAACTAATTATTCTAATATCATTCATAGAATCCTTCATGGCATCAAAGAATGTCACCCCATGCTTGTTGTATCATTTGATAGCACTGACTTTGGCTATGCAACTACACTAAATATTCCAACCACTTACACAGATAGGATTCAAATACATGTCTCAGATTTCAAAGTGTACTACAGCAGGAAATCTCCATCCTCTCCATCCATTCTTGTTATGTAGTCTCAGTAGGTTATAGACACTTCTTGGGTACTTCTGGGTGCTGTTTTCTTATCAGCTCAGCTCTGTTTAATACAATGTCTTAAACATATATTTTAGTTCTCTAACAGTAGATTATTAAGAATTCTTGTAGCCTGTTCATGTAAGTTATAAATCAAGATTTTTTTCAAGTTCAATACTGAGAGCCATTGGATGTTAACTTCTCATTGCAAAAACCTTAAAAGTGTTTTGGTTTTACTTATACTCAGCATGATTCTAAGGCAAAAGAACACAAAACCGAATGACAACATGGAGCGGGCTTTCCTGCTCAGCTTGCTGATGTTCAAAAATCTTTCTACTTTACACCCTTAATTTTACAGTTGTGATTTTTTTGGTTCTTTAGGTAAAGATAAATGTATCTTATGTTAAATTTAATGGAATTTGATCCAGCTAAGAATGACAGTTCATACTGTCCATCTAGAATCCGGTAAAATAAACCTGGTAATAAAGTCTGACAAAGGATGTAGATAATGCGCTGAACTGAACCCTGAAGTTTCTTGAGATATCAAAACTACATGAAGAACCATCTTGTACAGATTTCTTCAAACATGTTAAAGGCATTCAAGATTCCAAAGAGAATTACAAAAGCATTTCAGTTCTGACTGTGCCTGTAAGCCTCTATCTTTCATTACCTCTTTCAATTCTTGTTAGCCCATTGGGTAGCATGGGGAGCACATACTGCTGATAGCCATGAATGCTGAATGCATTTGTGGAAGATTTCAGAGTTTTTCATTGAACAGCACTATACTTAATTATTATAAATACAGCATTCCGAACAAATCCACTTTTTTTTTTTTTTGTCCTACCTGGGATCTATTAATTTTTCATTAGATTAAAAAACAGTGAAACTAGTGTAGTATAATGATAATGTTTAAGCCTTCAAGTTGCTTCATAAGCCTGATCCAAAACTCTAAGCTGATCATGAGAACTGTGGATTTTTCCTTTGACTTCACTGAAGTCTTTGAAAGATTGATGGACCACCATTGAGCTGGCACTATCTTTTCCAACACATGCTTAGATATTAATTAAGCAGAAGAGGAGAGCAATTTTTATCTGCTTATAGGAATATTTTAAAGAAAGTATTTTTTATTATAGAAGCCATTTACTGGTATAAAGAAGAGTAACTTGTTATCTATATTTAATAATCAATTGAATAAAATCAATGAACCAAATACTGATCTCATATACTCCACATGAATTAGGAGTGGATACAGTTTAGTCAATATAATAATCCAGGGAAAATTATGGAGGAAACATATGTTGGAATGTACCTTTAAATTTGTAAAGCAGTTTCTGATAGGCTTACTATGTCCATGTTAGAACTAAATCTTTGCTTAATGCCCACAAAAGTCACAATAGAAAGTAATGGTGAGGATTTACAGACCTCATTAATAATTAGAAATACTTAGCAGGATAAGAAGGTGAAAAGAACTCCACAGGTTTCTTTTGAGACTCTTCATGTTAAGTTCCTTATTAACAACAGGAAAAAAAAGAAATAACAAACTTATATTTTCTCCTCTCAGTCTCTCTCTCTCAGCTAATTCAAAGTGAAGCTGTTAATTAACACCCAGAGTACAATCTTTAGTTACTGGATGAATTACAGAAGACTTGCTGTGGGTTTTAAATTCTCTTGGGATATTTTTAAATCTGGTGGGCAGTAATAGTGCTATCTGTTTTGTGAGCCAATGGTTAGTTCTTACTGAAATCATTAAAATCTTGAAAACTATATTGCCTGCTATCAAGGTTCATAAATAGGTGGGGTTTTTTAAAGTGAAATCTTCTTCTACTCTACTGTTCACACCTGAAACAACATTCAGTGTACCACCCACACATGTCATGGGTAAACAGCTGGTCTGGAAAGCAAAATGAACAACCTGTCGATGCAGATCACATAAATTTTCCAATAGCTAAATGAAAGTTACAGCTGTAGATCTTCATGTTACAGAAACTTTCCAGCAAATAAGTGTCTTTAAATAACACTGTTCTAAAACGGTCACCAATTTTCATCTGATGCTGGAAAAAATAATGGATCAGAACTCGCTGCTGCTGTTAACTCGGCATTCTCTGTAGCCTGAGAGGCTCATCTGCATTCAATTCTACATATAAATAAAACCAGATTTTACTGGGAATACTGTTGAACACATACTTACCAAGAATTGCCCTCAGGGGAAAAATACCAAAATGTGGACTAATTGTAGATTACTCAGTCTTCTCTTATTCTGAAATAGATGTCTTTTAATTTCTTTTTAAAACGCTATTGGATGAGGTTGTTTTCCATCTGTATTGCTGGCAGGAATCTGACAGACTTGCAGAGATCCAAATCATTTCCAGACAGATTTGCATGCAGCATTTAATTTAGTATTTTCAATCAATAGAATTGTCAAGATCTGGCTGATGGTCCCTTTAAGTACAATTAGTTCAAACCATGTGCTTGTTGGCTTGGGATTCTTCGTCTTTCTATTTCATTTCATGTACTTTTCAATGATCTCAATACTCGCCTATTTTTTCATCTTAGGGCTCATGGTTCAGCTGCTGGATGTGTTAAACATTTTGGCATATATCAGTTTAGAGTAGATAATTGTATATTAACTACCTACTATGCCACGAAGTTATTGTTTCCTTATTTCCTCCAAATTCAAATTTCGTTTATGCCCAAAGAATAAATAAGCTTGTTCTTTAAGAATCTTTTTAAGGTCTTCTAAAGTTAAAAGATCTTACGTTTGACAGTTGATTCATCTCTATTACCTACTGTATTGGTATCTGTCAGTCAGGAAAATAAATTGATATTTTACCCATAGAGAAGCACAAAAGGCAAAAAGGCAAAGGATTATTTTATAGTCCCAATGAGGGATGATCCTTCTTTTACGGTAATGAGCAATTGTGAGGAAAACTGCCTGACTTCCTATGGACTGAGCAAATCCAGAGAACTAATTGAAGGCATAAAGACATGCAGGAATTACAGGAATTTAATATTATTAACATGCAGGAATTTAACACTTTTAGCCTGGTTCAGTATTTCATGAGATAACAGAGATGTCTAGGAGTCAATATAGGCTAAGAAAAATAATAAGAGACGCTGAGAAAAGCATAATAGTCAGTTGTCTAATCACACAGATTTTTAATATATCTGTTACTTAAAATATGAAGTTTTTATTTGCATCACACTTGAAAAAATATACCTTATGTACTGTTAAATCAGAGGAAGATCAATCATGAACTGCTCAGTACTGTAGCAGCTACTAAATGGCTGTCTTAGATCTTCAGCCCGATATGTTGTGTTCAGATTCCACTTGCAGGAACAACTCAGAATGAAATGTATCTTTTCTCATGTATTATATTTCAGTACCACTGCTGGAGTGTGAACATACTTTCCCACCCTCACTAGAGAAAGATCTCTGAAGAGATGTGTTATACCAGCTGGTGTGCACAGTGCCTACTGACATGACTGAGAGAACTGCTGGTGAAAACAATTTGACTGCATATGAAGAAAAGAGAAATGAAAGTGATTTTTTTCCTTTCTTTACTCTCTCACTGTTTCGAGATTAATTTTGGATCTGACCTTCAAAAGCTTAGATATCAAAAGCATATGTATTTTAGATTTCATTTGTGCAGAGTAGGAAAGTTGCTCTCAGTACATTTCCACTCGGGAGAGCTTTGCAATTTCCCTGATATCAAATCCCTGAATATATTGATTACGACTGAATCCGATCCTTCTCATCTTCTGGGTAAAAAGCCAACCTTATTTTTCCTAAGGCAATTTCACCTAGTAAATGGATATGTGCCAGTAATATCAGCAGCTCATGAGTGTATTCTCATGTGATTACACTACTGACTATTAGATAAAGATGAAAGACAGACCAGCTAAATACTTATTCTTTAATGAGGTTTTTTCTAATCTGTTAGGAAAAAGTTATAAAAGTTAATACCTGTGTAGCAAGGGTTAAGATATCAACTTAACATGCTTTAGTTCAAATATAGTACAAGAATTATTATAGCTAATAGCTATATAACACATCCCATTACAAAAACCATCACCTTTTCCTCATACTTACTTCAATGGTAGTACACTAATTTCACTCTTATTTCCAGAATCCAAATACTTATACAATAACCATTTGTCTATGCCTTCTCAAATCCTATTTGACTTAAGAGTTCATAACCCACTAAATGTCCCTGTATAAAGCACAAGAACTTGGTACAGTTAGGCATACTGCCTTGACACGGCAGTACACATCATTGCTCTTACTCTCCCAGAGTTGCTCAGATGGGAAGCCATATGCTCCATAAGGCCGCGCATTACAACTTACATCCTCAAGGCAGTTTCATCATACTAGAGTCAGTTCTCCAAACAACAGTGAACTCAGAGTTCCAAGCAATTATTGAAGACTCCTGTTCTTTTAGTTATCATATTGCCCTTTTTTTTTAAAAAAAAAGGGTTTTACCCTGTGTATCCAGTGATTTCCACTCATCTTTGCCCCTGAAGTACAAATCACTGACAAGCTGGATGGAGTAGGAAGTGAAGAACTTGGAAGATGTCTTGACTTTTGAGTATTGTAGAGAAGATGACTACCAAATGCTAGTTCTGTCCTGAGGAGATCTTTGAAAATTTTTTTAATACTCTAAATGTCAGGCTGGAGAATGTTAGATAATCTCTTCCTATGAAAACTTTTATTTGAAATCAATACATACGCATGACACATTTTCTCTGTCACTTAATTATTTTGCAACTGATTCTACTAATTTAAAAAATGTCATGTTTTTTCTTTTCCCCATGTCTTCTCCCAGCCCATTTGTTACATCCCTGATATGTTGATCTTTTCTTTTTAGATATTTCAGCTGTGATGGCCAGCAACATTACTAACAGTTCTTCAGATTTTAACCTTTGGAGTTATTGCTGCCCTATGCCAAAGTATCCTTAGACTAGATGATAGTATCTCTTTGAGCTTTCTTTTGAGAGGCTGCTAGTGTTGGAAGGGAGGCATTTTATGGGATTAAATAGAAAATCAATAGGATAAACAACCCTCTAGCTAGCATGTTTATTTTTATTTCCTGATTGTATCTCTCTTTCTGAGAATTGCCTGTGGCAGAAAATGTGAAGTTCTAAGATTAATGTTGCATCTGTACTATAAAGATTTTGCTAGGGTAAATTATAAAATAGTATGGAAATCACTGTCCCATTCTTACAGTCTCAAAGTAACCTCCATGTTTGGAACAGTTAGTTTGTAACTCCATGGTATAAAGTCTAGCTATGAAAAAAACCACCAAACCAAAACCAAAATAATATATTTGAAAATTAGACTGAAATTAGTCTTTCCTAAGGCTTTGAATATAAACCGTTCTAGATAAATCTGAGCAGCTGGATTATTTTTAGTTAGCTGTTTTGGTAGGTGGATGATTTCCTTTCAGCACAAGTTAGAGCTGGGGAAATTTTCTTTGAGGCCTTTGGGAGTCACCTTGAGTAGGAAATAAGTAAAAGGTAAATCCTTTGTTCTCCTCCCCTGGAGAGATACAGAAGTAAATAGTGTGTCATTTTTTTAAACCCATTTTTCTATCAGTGTTTTTTCTCCATAACAGGATTTTAATCTTTCCTTATCTGTATCTCTAAATCCCTAATTATTTTCCTAAAATGTTATTCTAGAGTCGTGGGCCTGATTTGGCCTCCAAGGGAGCTACTCAGGAATTTCAGAAAAACTGCAGAATAGCTGCAGAATAACAATGGCGATGTCAGCTCTTCCGCATAGCCAAGACTGTATGGACTTGTAAAGAAATATTGAAGTACCTATTTAGATTAGAGAAAACCTGTTAGGATGCGACTGCATTTCAGATAAGGGTTTCTTTTAATGTTTTCTGCAACTTTTGTTGAACGTCATAAAGATTAGGGTCTGGAGGTTTAAACTTCTTTGAAACTCTCACATTTGGTCCAAAAGTCAGAATAAACCTATGTGAAAATATCAGTATTTCTCATAAATGATATTAAATAATAACGTTTAAATAACTATTTATTGTAAGGGGTTTTCTATAATGTAACATATCATGAAAAATAAATATAAAAAGAGGGGTGGTTGTGGAAAGTGTTTAACAGATAAAGATGCTAAGCCTGAGCTATCCACATACCACAACAATATGCAAGTAAAGCTACAAATCCAAAATTTGGGCTCATTCTTTTGTCTAGATGAATATTTTTCATGCTGTTAAGAGTAATGGTATTTTAAGAACAACCCTACCAACCCCATCTATGGATCTGCATTGTATCCATGTATATAATGTGTGTCCTGAAGAACAGAAGATTAGAATTCTTGTGAAAAATCTGTGGAAGACCAAAAGCTTAGAATTTATGTGGCAGAAACATAAATCTTGAATATCAAGTCTGAATCTAGTATGCTATGTAAATACTATTCATATTAAGGGTGTGTGTGGAGCCCAAAGACAGGGGAGTGATTTAAATTTTCAGTTTTGAGAAGTCAGAAAGATTCTGGAACCAAAGGCTGAGCAGGAAGAAGTTGGCCAGATGTGTGTTTCCTCTCTGCAGCTTTAACAGTGCTCTCTCAGAGGTGCAAAACTCATTGTGGACTTGACGGTTGCTACAATAAGTGTTAATTTCTCACTGTGTGTTATAGAACCATAGAACTCTGTTTTAATTCAAGCTTTTTCTTAGAGGCCTTTTCAAGATTCCTTATGAATCAAAATGGGGGGGTGGGGGTGTCTCAGGGCTTCTATTGTTTGACTTTTTTCCACCATGTGCAGAATATTGGTTTTTTCTTCTGTCAAGCCATGACTGAGTCCTTTTCTTGCTTACAAATGTTTAGTGACAGAGAAGCCAAATAATTCAAAATAAATAATTTATTAGGCAATGCTTGGCTTGCTTTATTTGCCCTGTACATAAAAAGCTCTCACACTGTTTATATTTCTTCAATGAAAAATTCTGCATAAGCCGGGCTGAGCCAGTGGGTTACTGACAAATTCAGCATATTCATTATGTGTGACCTTATGCTCAAGCTGTTATAATGGGTCACCTGAGTCATATTGTTCCACTTTTATTGTTTCTGTTCCATGATTGGATGCCATAAACCGTATATGTTGCTTTTCCAAAAATGAGTTTTGTTTGGGGACTCATTCTATTATCCATACTCAGTAAAATCAGCTACTCCAACTGCACTAGTGGGGGGCTGTACCTGTGCCAGGGACTCCATCAGGGAGGTAAGACTTATTAGTTCAGGTAGAGAAATGCACTAATATCTAATCAGCTTTGAGCCTAAATCTGGTTCTTATGCTTCAGCTAAAGTACCGTGGAGAGATGCCCAGCAAGGAATGACTTGAAAATAATCATATCCATATCACCAAGTCTCCTCACAGCAAACTATTACACAGGGTGTCAGCAGCACTGCTACAGTCAGAACCGCACCGGCCCCCAAGAATCAATGGGGCTTGCACACACTTTCAGGATGGAGACTTAGTGGCCACTTCCCATACATGGCTATGGCTATTGTTTGAATTTGGCTATTATATGTGTTTCCTCATAAAAGGAAAACAATACATTGCTTTTTTTTACTTTTTGTCCCAAATTTTGATCAGAAGTGCCTGGTATCGGTGCAAAGGTATCATGAGTCAGAATGCTACAGCTTTTTTAAAGTTATAGAATCCATTTGGGAAACGTTAGTCCAGTTCATTCAATTACCTAAGGAAAAAAGAATGGTTTTCTATATATAAGAAGAAATTATGTATTCTTTGCTTAAAATCTGTTAAACACAGAGTCTGTTCCTTATTCTTCATGTCAAATTTTATCATCCTTCTAAAGACTGAGCTCTTCCATATCCTGCTACATTTATCACTCAGTCTGAACTTACGCAGGCAACTGCTCTTGGATTTTGTTGAGGCATTGACAAAAAATTCTTCGTTTCCAAAGTTAACAACAATGAATTTTGCTTGATGCAGTAACCTGGGCAATTAGAATTCTTAATGATTACTAACGCTTAATAAAAGTGAATGCTAAACTACAAATATGAGAGGGCTATTGAAAAAAAATTAAATATAAGAGCCTTTCTACATATGTCTTTTAAATCAATATGTTGTCAAAACATATTGACAATGCAAGAGCTTACAGTCTGAGTATCCTACTTCAAGAAAGAATCCATGTATGCCTTCTTTAAAAGTGTTTTCTTACCTGACCTGGAACATATCTCTTTTAGCTTGTTTCTTTATAAACTGTATATTGTCTTAATAGGCTGGACCTGAATTCAGGAAACCTAATTTCTACTTCCGTCTCTTTCACCAGCCTTCAAGTTTCATTGAAATTATTCAAAACCAAAGAAACATAGACTTATACTCTTTCTATTGACTATTCTTTTCTTGCAGACACAGGATATACAGGGTTGGATAGGATTTTGGAGAGAATCAATACTATATTTTTATGATAGCAGATAATCTTCCCCTTCTGTCTCTGCTCCCCCATTTGTCAAAAAATCAAAATGATCAAGATCTCTGTTGTAAAGTGCTTTGATACGTACAAGCAAAGGGCAGTTACAAGAGTACCAGAATTTTTTATTACTTGTTTTAAAAAGAAAGAGATATCTAAAATAAGAATACAAATAACTTACCTATAGAAATATCTTATGCAATGCTTCTAGCCCTAATCGAACTAAATCTTTCTGTATTAGTCTTCATATAACCGATTATTTTCTATTTAATCATGATTGTCCTATTTAGTTTTATTTTAAGCTTATTTTTCTAATGATATAATCCCAGGGTGTTTCCTCCAAATACTACTTAATAGTTAGTAATCTCATTTTTTTCCTTTATAGTCTGCATTCTTTAATATTCTTGCTTAGTAGTGGCTAAATCTTTTATAGTTTTGTCACATACGTCTGATAGCTAGAGGAAAGTTGTTAGTTGTTATCATTTATGAAAAAACTCTTATCATTTTATTGTGATGTACTTCAGGAAGTTTTATTCCTTTTGGAATACAGCAGTAATATTCCTTGTGAATGGTATAATGAAGCAGGTAGTTAATTTTCTTACTTCTTTAAATCTATGTTGACATGGGATCTACATATCCATTAGTCCTCCGTATTTTGTATTTAAAGAAAAGGTTTGTAATCATACCATCCTTTGAAAATAAAATTATTTTCTGATTAGAGGTGAATCCTTAAAAATGTTTGAGGAAGTATAAAACACTGGAGTTGTTTTGTACAGTTTCATGCAATGGACCAATATTTGCCTTAAACTGAGTTTTAATTGGTGACATTGCACCAACTTTAAAAGATGTACAATAAGTGCTAGTACCGAGAATAGATAAGAAAAAAATGACATTATTCACATGATGAATTATACACAAGCTTTTGTGAACTTGAACAGGCAATCCAAAGAGACTAGACATTAGTATATATTGATGAATTACTTTTATTTCAATTTTAAATAGATTTTATAGGCATTATAACATATGCAATAAATAGAAATTTTCTATTGTTTTTTGAGGCTAATCACTGAAAAAAGCATTATTCCAATAATTTACTTAAAATACATTACCAAATAAGTTGAATTTATCCACATTTCAATTAAAAATTCAATTCTTGAGGTCTTACATTATGAACATGGAAGATGAATAGCCTTTTGAGTTGATATATTGATTTTTATTAGACGTAGTCTTTTTGTGCTTCATAATTGCTTCAGAGAGATCATGCATATTTGTTTTTTTTCATGAACTTTGAAACATTAATGGACGTCTTCTGCCTGAAAAACATGATAAGTAAGCTGAATTGTAATAGAGTGATGAAAATACCAGTTCCTAAATGGCATAATAAATCATATGTTAATTATAGCTGCCTATATATGTATAAAGATATTGACGGGTCAATGCATACTTGATATCTAATCTTTTATTTTGGAAAGTGTCTCTGAATCTTTGCCTTAGGTAGAAAAAGTGGTGCTGCAAAGCTGTTCACTGCAAAAGGCAACACTGAACCAGTGAACAGACAATAGAGAGATGTTCAGGGAGAGCAGGCACAGTAATAGCATTATTCATAGCATTCATTCAACGCAGTATGATGTGTTGTCTTTTTAGCATCTTTCATGAAATATTTATTTGCTGTAATGTTTCTCCAGAGAACAGTCTACTCTACAGTAACTCCAAGAATAACCTCAAGTTTTTGTTTGAATTTTTTTCCCTTTTTTCCCACTTCTTACACATTTTTTTCCATGATGACCGCGTGACCTTTATGCACTCAGTATTCTTTCTCATAAATGATGTAAGTGAAATACTATATTTACAGTAGGTTTAGCCAGATACAGATGAATGGGCATGTGGGATAGAAAGTATCTTGTATCTGATGTCGATAAATGCAGAGATGCACCATACTAAAATTCGTCAGTGCAAGGAGAGTGCATAACACCTTTCTGCCTTCTTCTAGAACAGGGAGAAAAAAACACCCAGAAGACAAAACATGGGATGTTTGCAAATGTTATCATAACAAGGAACTGGTACATGCATTCATGGGAGACAGCCTCTATTTTTCATTAAAAATCAATTCAAGATATTCACTTATAAGTAATAAGAAGTGGAGTTTAGATTCTGAACCTCATCCTCTACAATTTAGGATTCTTCGTAATTAATGCTTATAAGGTCTATAATTTAAGAAACTCCTCTCTGTGTTTTCTCTGTCATCAATGAAAAGTGAAAATCACTTCCAGATTCAGGTCTTAGATAGTTTTTTCCTTCCTAGTTGTCTCCAGTGATGACAGAGGGAGTCTGCAATAACTTGGCTCTGAGATTAGCATATATCCTAGCTAAATTTAGTCCTTTCTTAAATTTGCTTTGCAAACTAGGTGTACAGACAATTGTTCAATCTAGTTTACATCTCACACCTTTAATTAGCATAGATGTTGTTCATCACATCAGTCAACACAACTGTTCTGCTTTGAGGGCTTAAGCTGCCATCTCACTTGGAAGTACAGGAAGACCTCTAACATGGCAGCATTTTGCTCTCCATTGGGTTTTTTGGTTCTCTGTTTACCCATCACTTCAAGCTGGGTTTCCCAACAGCAGCAGCCTAGTGCAGGCTACTCATCACTGTCTTTCAACCCTCTCTTTAAAAAGTGTTACATGTGAGGAAGACAGATCTGGCTCTAAATCAAATTGTTATTCAAGGATATTTACACATTTGCAATGTTATCCTCCTTTATCATGCTTCTTGTTCCAATGAAAACACATAAATTAATAAATAAAACAGAAACTGAGCATGTAGGTATAGATATAAATTAATAAATGCTTGAAAATGTGAATTTGACAGTGCTGTGTCCTTTGGAAGGGTCTGATTTTATTAGAACATCAAAGTTATAATGCATAAAAGGCATCTTGAAAATGTATTTATTGCACTGCCTTTTATGAGGTCTAATATGTTAAAGACAGGTATGGAAAGCTGGGTCCTTCAGGAATAGGACAATGTTGTTGGGTCCAAAAGTTTGTACTTCACAAAGCTATGACACAGATTGGCTTGTTTGGCAGTTTTTATGCAGGAAAAGGACATAGGAAACTTAATGGGAATGTTACAAGCAAACTGGAAAAGCTATGAAATATGAACAATGGTATGATAGTTGCCTGCTCTTTATCTGGGCTTAAAACTGGAGTATATCTATCTGTTTCATTAGTATTAAACTCCTTCATGCATTTCAAGAGTAAATTACATGCAAGGAAGATAAACTTATCATACATTGCCCTTATTTGTTATAGTTGAAAGCCACACACAGTTCCACTATGATACATTTTCAAAGACCTATAGAAATACATTTTCCCCTCTGAATGCACAGAAATGCTTCATCAGCACTTTGTGGCCATGCATAAAACATTGACATGAAAACACAGTAGGACGGTCAGTTATTCTAGCCAAGAAATATCTTTGTACCACAAGAGATTAAAAAACAAATAAACAAAAAACCCCACCTTTTTTATTGCCAGAATTCGACTCTGTAAAGGAAACATTGACCTATTAGGCTGGATGCAATCTGAGGTACCACTGGGCTGGGAATACTAGAAAGATGCAACCTTATATGCAGTAAGCATCCTCTGTGGTTCTGGAAAGCTGTTGTTATTCACTATAAATGTACCGATAGCTGGTTCAAGTTGAATAGTAAATATGCGATATATAGAAAGAGAAAAGCTGCACCTGTTGGAAATGATCCTCTGAATTATAGATGATGATCTTACAAGTTCATTAAGGATTTACTAGAAAACCAAACAATTCTCAGGAAGATTCATCTTCTTTTCCTTTTTCCATATGTTTTATTTTTGGATGTGCTGGCTGAAAGTTTTAGTTCTGGAATTGTCCTAGTTAAGTAGCTAAAAAGAATATAATTTGACAAGGTTCTGAAGTCTGTTATCTTTTGTTAATGTCCAAATCACTGGATTTCAACAGAAAAACTTTGGGAAGTATAGAGTTTACAAATAGCTGTAGACAAGACCAGAGTAGCAGCACTGACAATATGATTAAGTTCCAACAACTAAAACCTTGCACAACATACTCGGTCACACTGACTTAAATGAAAGAAAATAATTTGGAATATTTACAGATGCCTTTCAAAAAAAGACAGTCCTGGCAACTATACAGGTTTACAGAAAGCCTAGGAAGTTATACAAATTGCCCTCAGAGTAGGCTGGCTCTGACAGAAACTAATAATAAAAGAATACATTCATATGAAACCAGATCTTCCATTGAATCAACTTGGCCCACAAGTCAAATTATCTTCATGAACTTCAGTGGGACAAACAAACAAATACAAAAAGTGTTTTTGCTATTTTAAAAATTATTTTGCGTTAATTTTTGCATTATGCAAAATTGCTTGTTTTGTTTTTTGGAAATTGCCAAAAAATTTTTGAAAGAGAAAGCTGATTCAAGGCTAAACTTAGAAGTCAGGCAGAGTTGTTTCCAGGAAGTACGTGAATAGACTATAACATTTCTTTAGGTTGCTAAAATTCAGGATTTGATACTAGGATTTGAAGTAATACTAATCTGAAATCTTTGTCTTTCTGTTGTATTCTTCTATCATTACCTCTAACTGAACTTTTCATAGCTGTCCACATGACATTCAAAGAGTTCTTCAACTTAAAAATTCCCACAGAACCATAAATCACTATAAATGAAAAACAACTAAATATCGTACATTCTTGGGTGACTAGTACTATATAATAGCAAAGTGTTCATTTATTAGTTCTCATTATGTCTTCTCCACAAGGAGGCAAAATGCCAAATCTGAAGAAGGTCATATGGTCTCAAATTTTGGCCTTCTGGCATAATAAAAACTTAATTTTTTATAGTCTAATCTCTAAAATATAATGTATCTTTAAATAAAACCTGCATTTAACCTTTTATACCTTGGTTAGAAACACTTCCTTTTTACATGTTTCATTCTTTCATGGCTGCAAGGATTTAAATTGCTCTTTTTAAGCTTTAGGGACAGGAATTATATAGAACTTTTTTGTTATTGCATTCCTTGGCACTTGGGAAGATGTGTTGAGACTTCAGAAATGTGTGTCCTGTGGGACTGGACTTACTAAAGAGCAGCAAGTCACTTATTAGAAAATCTCTGGTAGTCCCTGAGGATCTTTTCCTATTACCTACCTCTAAATGAATGACTAACATAATGGATTAGTCTTTTCACCCTTGATACATGACTAGAAGACTTTATGAACTAGCAGGAATGTATTTTGATTTCACTGGTATCCTTCCCCATCACTGCTGTTGAATTTCCAAATGCTTTTGGTACTTACCAGAATCCAGATGGAGAATTCTCTGAACTGTGAGAGGCTAACGCTGTTGTTCTGATTCTCTTTTTGCTTAACCTCCATGTGTCCCCTGCATAATTCTACCTTTTCCCAGCATCAAATTGGTGACATGATCAAAAATGGATCTAGTCAGATAGCAAAGGTGTTCTCAGCTCAAAAGTACAACTAGAATTTTAACAAGAAAATTCAAAGCAAAAATTCTAAACATGTATATGCATAACTGAAGATAAATGTATTGGATAGTCTCAAGGTTTATACCATAAGCCTGGATGTATTGATCTCTGTGAGGCTCCTCTACAATGACTTTGAAAAACTTACCATGCAAGCAATGTGTATGGAGTATATTTTTCAGACAGCCGATTTCTAGGAGATAGGACCTGCAAGGATGCATTTGAATACATCCAACAAGCTTTTTATTTGCATTTTACATTTAAAGCTATTAGTTACCGTTCAAATGTTTGGATTTTGACTTAATTATTACGATCTCAGAGACTTAGTTGTGATTAAGTAAATTTAATTAAAGCTATAAAATAGTAATAGATGTATTTAAAGTTATATACAGAATCCAGTTCAGTATTGTGCTTCTGATGAGATTTGCTTGGCACAGAAACTGGGGGTTTGAGGTAGTTTGGAGCAGCTGAATGCTGTGATCTCATCTGTGTTGTCTCTAGTGCAGGTTAGAGTAACCTGTTGTCTCAGTCGCAATATTTTGTAGTGTGTTCTCTGTAGTCAGTTCTGAAATAACATCTCTGAAACTTTTTTTTTAATAACAACTTCTATACTGAGACAAGGCTGGTGGAAGCCTGTTATGGTCAATTCTGTATTGAGTGGGCATTTTGACCACCCACAGAGTTGTCAGCTAGCCCCATCTGACTGCATTTTTGTGAGCTCAAACTAGCCAACACATGATTTGATAGGTTACTGAAAGGTACTCAATTTCCTCAGAAAATGGCCGGTTTCAAGAACTACATATGAGCTTTTTGAAGCCTTTAGGCAAGCTTCGTAGAGGACTGGCTGCAGACATAGAAAAGCAAAAGCATTATTACCTGTCTCCCTGTGTTATAAGGGGATGCTGGCTATGTCCACCTCTTTCTCCATACCATACCTGACCAAATAGGCTTTTTTAGTTACTGACCTTCTCCATCCTGAAACAGATTTCGAAGATGTTAGGCTGCTGGCCAAATATTTTCTGTTACCTTTCTGTGAAAAACAGCTCAGCTCATCAGGTCCACTCCAAGTGCCACTAATGTTTTCTACTGCCTTGTCTGCCCTCCAGAGAAAGAAGCCTCTGTCTCAGTTACTTTTCAAACACTCTGGTCCTGCCAATTCTTTGCTCATTGCTTGCAGTGGTGCCTCTGTCTGTTTCTGCTCTTTTTCTGAGAGTATAATGGTATTAATTACTCCATCTTATTTTGTATTTCTCAAAGCTGTGGAAAATACTAGGTTTGTAATGCATCACAATCATTTTTCTCATTCCAGTGTGGCTCTGGCAGGAGTCAAATACACTATAATGAACAACTGTCTTCACAGACAAGAGTCTGCTTCGCCAGTAGCTGGATACCAAGCACAGTGTTGTTCTTTCTCTTAGATATTCAGCTTTTTAACAGAAAACTAAATTATAAAGATAAGAAAATTGCTCAATGCAACAATACTTGTCTGCTTTTATTAGAAAATAAATGCCACTGGGAGTTTTGGTAATGAACAGTTTCTATGAGAATTGCCTACTTCTTAATTAACTGATATGAAAAATGTATGATAATCCATATTAAAAGCCATAGCATATGCTGTGGAACTGTCTTTTGCAGCCTCTAAACAAAGTCTGAGGGGAAATGAATCAGAGGTTAGCTGAAAAGTGTTTTCTAGCTAGTGTTCACTAAACAAACTCTGCAATTAGAGGTTCAGATGTTGACTTTAAAAAGACACCAAACATGTGATTTGACATTCAGACTGTACAATAGAAAGAAACGCAGATGCCATCTTTAGAAACAAGACAAATCATAGTTCAATAGTTGCAGGGGAATTTTACACTATGCTATGTTATTGCTCAGCGTAGATAAGCAAACTGTGAACTAAATAAATTGCAGCCAGTGTAAGTTATGCTTCACAAAGAGGGAACAAAGATTAGATCAAAAGGCATGGGACTCTGCAAGATTAAAACAACTGAAATTGTTCTCTTTCTTCTCACTGTATCAGGTTTGCTTCATGCGGCACTGAGCAAGATCTGGGCAGTGCTTTCTGGGGAGAGCGTCTCTTTTGAGACAGCGCTCTCATTATCAAACACTGGAGTTTGTTGTTCTTTAAAATGACTATACAAAAACTAACAGAAGCCTTGTATGTACACATGCATACATTCCTATAGTATATGCTGTTAATTACAAAATATTAGTTTAAAACAGAGAGGGAGAGCACTAAAATAATACAGCTTTTGTTTTCATGAGAAATTGCTTCTTTCCTGTTGATTCTCCCCCATCAAAAGTATTGTTGACAACACTAAAATTACCTTTTATTTAAAGAAAAAAACAGGACTCAAGAAAAACACAAGTATTCTAGTCCTTTTATCCAGTTATTTTAAGATATTTTAAGCTTAATTGTTGTTTTACCATCATTCATTTTATTGCAAACTGACAGATATTTTTGTAGTTAAATGTCAAGTGTACCAGGATATCTATGCAATTTAACCTCCTTGCAAGCAGAGCACCTCCTTATGGCTTCTAAACTCACAACTCTCTCCTCAGAAGAGAATAGGCACATAGAGCTGTCTCACTGCAGTTTTACTGACAGCATAACTGACTTCCATAATGGAAATGCTGAATTGAAAATTGTTGGCTATCAGTTAAAAAATATTAGGCATTTCAGAATGGAATTTACCCAGAATTGGGTCCTTGACTTTTTTGTCTTGACAAAGCAGGGTTTCCAGAGGGTGAGCACTGTTCATGAAAACCTCATCTTGTTGAGAACCTGGTATGTTCATGTTTCATTAGAAAAAAACAATAGTCTTCTCCTTGTATATATCCTAGCACCATGAGATCCTGGTAAGATACTGAGAATACTATTGAGAATTCCACTTCCAGGTTAAGAACACAACAGAAAACAGAAAATAAACCAATTAATTTTTGCAAGTCACTGTACCTCCTTTCAGTCTGTTTTCCATAGATACATAAAAGAAGTGTCAGTAGATGAGTTTGTTGTACTGGAGGACTGGAACTATCATGTAATGAAACTCCATGACTTGTACGAGTATTATACACTTTCAGTACAAAGTCCAAAAGTGTAATTCGACTCAGGTCTGCAGAGATATAAAAGGGATCAATACAGACCAATAAAGAGCAGCATTTGTAGTATCAATATATTATTTTAAATACTTGACTAGGATCAGTGGGAAACATAATTAATCAACATATCTGAAAATCATGTACTTTTATTTATGTGCTTAAATATGATGATAATGGCATCTTTCATTACATTGAAAGAACTTAAGCACCTGAATTTGCCGATAGACTTTCAGTGTGTTTTTCAGATGTGCTTATGTAGCATTTCTCTGCATCTTTAAATGCCTAATGCTTTTAAAAATTTATCCTTTAATGTGTAACTTTAGGGATCTTAGCAAATCTCTAGGAGAAAATCTCTGCTCTTTCTGCAAAAAAAGAAAAGGAAGAGCCAGCCCAATTACTTCTACTGTCTCTTCCCTGTAGTTTATCCTTTTAACCTGTGTGTCTTCAAATAGAAATTAGTTTGATTATTTAAAAGATAAGAGGTTGCTGTAGTAACAAAAGATGACAAGGTTTGACCATGGTGTTCCCTGGAATCAGCACATGATTGTGTAGATGTGGACACAGATTTTACTGAATTCAGTATTAAAGGCAAAGAGGAAAGATTTTACTCCAGACCTAGATACTCAGTTTCAAGAAATAGGACATTTCTTTAATGATCTTGAATTCTTCTGACTCTCTCACTCGATACCATAGAGCATGTTTGAGTGAAGTGATACAAGCAGCTAGCTGCAGTGACTTGACAAAATAAAGGTATTGCTAAGCTACTTCAGAGCCTTGTCCCATCAGACCATTACAACCACTGAAGTGGATCAAGTGGTTACATAAAATGGTAGAACTAATGGAGTGATTTTATTTGTACTAGAGCAAGTCCACCATTGCATGCCCTTTGACTGACTCTAAATATCTGGGTAACCTTATAGGGTAAAACATTTTCTAGCCCTAAAAAAGTCAAGTGCATCTCTCTTTTTTTCACATCTTAATATCCAGGTTAATTCTTGTTTCTTATGCTTCATTTTATCTTTGGAGCAAATGGAAAGATAGCTGTTCCTAAATTCTTTAAGTTGTAGTGAGTAGCAAAAAGACATTTGCAAAGGCAGACTGAGAGATTGTATTTTCGTTTTCCAGAAGTAGGGATGGGGCTGGCACTCAAGACAGAATTCTGTGTATTTTTGAAACAAGTAGCCCATTGGACCTTGGCAGAATGATAAGCGGGTGGCAAAAGGACACCCACTCTAAATCCATGATTATATGGGAAGGGATACCAATGCTGTTCCTTTTTATTTACAGTTCTTTTCAAACTCCAAAGATTTACTGTGAAACCTTCTTTGGATCATGATGTTTCTTGACAATTGAGATACACAACTACCTAATGGGAGGGTAGACAAAAGA
Organism: Haliaeetus leucocephalus; assembly: GCF_000737465.1. Classification (NCBI taxonomy): domain Eukaryota; kingdom Metazoa; phylum Chordata; class Aves; order Accipitriformes; family Accipitridae; genus Haliaeetus; species Haliaeetus leucocephalus. The sequence goes on along the minus strand of NW_010973092.1, from coordinate 14,321,224 downwards.
TGGAGCAAGACTTTTCTTAAAGGGCATACAGGGATAGGACAAGGGTAATGGACACATGCTGGAAAGGTGTAAATTGTGAACAAATGTAAGAAAAGACTTTTTTACCATAATGGTGGTCAAATATTTGAACAGGAGCTGACAGAAATTGTGGCATGTCCATCCTGGGATATATTCATAGCTCGACTGGACGTGGCCCTGAGGAACCTGAACTAACTGGACCTGCCTCAGGCAGGAGATTGGACTAGAGACCTCCAGAGGTCCCTTATAACCTAAGTGGTTCAGGGCCAACTGTTTCAGTTCAAGTAGACCCTCTGGGCCACATGCTGGAGTCAGGCTGAATATTTTACTGGCTCTAGAGAGGAATAAAGAAGGAGGTGTAGTTGGCAGTGACATAAAACTTATCCTAGAACTTCTTCTGGGCCTGAAGTCCAGGCTTTGATGTAAAATATTGCCTTGGATTTGGCATGTACTGAAACAGATTCCAATAATTAAACCCTAAACACTCTGACATATTATAAAAACATGGCAGATGTACTGATTTTCTCCAGACACCAACAACTACAAGGGGATTTCTGCAGTGTAAGTATATCCTCTGAGTTTTGCTCATTTTCAACAAGGTCAGCCATGCAGTCCCCATTGCTAGACTGTGCAATTGATGCAGGTTATACTGGGTAACAGGCACAAGAAAATCTGACCCCTACAATGATCAACAGCTCTTGAGCTAAAAAATAAAGTGAAAAAAACCCAACCTCCAATTCCAGAGGGCAATAGGTATGATCAATTTATGTGAGCAGTGAAAAGTGATTTTTCTTTTCTGAAAGTCCTGCCTGGAATACCCTCTAGCAATCAGAGCTCGGGACTCTGAGGCCACCATCCCATACTTTTCCTCTAGAGGATGATGCCAGCTACTCTATCTCACTATAGTCACATTGCGTAAATCACCTGTGCACCTTCCAGATGGAAGTCTGCAATGCTAATCACTTGAAAGAATCATAAGTCTATGAATATTTAGAGCCTGATCCTCTTTCCATTTAAGTTACTTGAAATTTTTGCCATTGTAGCAGGTCTGGTTTCTTAAAGGGGCATGGTCAGGCTTCAGAGACCTAGAATTTACTTTGTAAAGGCAAATTCTTAGTCCTAGCCCTGAATCTGTGGATGCTTATGGCAGATTGCTCTATTGCTTATCATTCTGTTGAGAACTATGTTTTCCAGGATATTCTCTGGACAATGTCTGACCTCTTGAGGGGATAGTGGTATGGGTGAATTTAAAAATTATTTTTCCTTATGGGATGTCTCTGATGCATACAAGTATTCTCCAATTTTTAAGGTGAGGCAATGTTAGAGAAATACCTATATAAGGAATTTTAAAGTGCGTGGTATCGTCCAGAATCCAAGACGATAACTGAACAGTATTTATTACCAAGAAAAATAGTGGGTAGTTTCCATAGCGATTTTTATGTAGGTCAATGCAGTTATGTATATAGTATCTACGTAATACACAAATATTCCCTCTTTCTTTCTCTTACTGTTTCCTGATTTTTTGGGCATTAGTAGGTTTTGTTGTTATTTCTAAATTAACTGTTCTTGCCAATGCCTGTTGGAACGAAGGGGGGGAGGGGGTGTGCGGTATTGAGGAGTATTGTTACTTTATTCTGTAATATTAAATACTTTTGGTGACATAAGCTGTCTTTATCACAGTTTTTTGGGAAATCAAACCATAGATAGGTGAGTGTGCTTTTGGTTATTATAAAAATTTCTGTGCTAGTCTTTGAATGTTAACCCATAAATATTAAGGGCAGAATTTTTATTAATTTCTAAGCTCTGTAAAGTGATTGTGAAAAAAATAGTGAACATTCCTGGAAGCAAAACTTGTTGATATCTCATTAGAATGAAAAATGTAACTTTTGGCTAGGAAAGCTTACCTAATATATATGGCCTGGTGTTTTGAAGCTTAGTTTGGACCATAAGCCTTGTTCTGAATTTTGATATTGAAATTGAGAGGAACTCTTAACTACATAGCAGGCTTATTAATGTCTAACAGCATGTACTGAAAAAGGTTTTATTTGCCTAACTCCATTCCAAATGCACTGCAGAAAAGGTTTTGCCTACAAGTTGAGCATGTGGATATCTGTACAGGTGACAAATACTTTGGAAAACAACATTAATCAGCTGAAATTTAAGAGACTTTTGCTTCTGTCCTTAAACTCCTTGGCCTGGAACAGACTGCATTGGAAATCACTCAGACTAAAGTCTTGAGCTGATAGGGAGTTTTATGTGATCACAGTTACTGTACTGTGCAAATCCATTTCAACATCCATCATTTAAAGGGTTGGCAAAAATTTAATTTCTATCAAGCTGCTCTTTTGTTAAATAGTGACCAGTTCATAAAGTGATTATAGAAAGCAGGACTGCTGATGAATATGCATTTTTAAGGCCTCCAGCCAGTGTAAAACATATTAAGAACTACAGCTAGTCCTTTTTATCACAAGGATGACTTCCAAGATTGATATTCCTTATTTGACTCAGTGTAATCTGTACATACACCTAGAGGAGAGTTGAATTCTTAAAATCAGTTGTTTCTTCTTTGTATTTAAGTATATTAGTGATGTTGATTAGATGTCAAAGCTTGGACAGTTTGTTCTCTAACACTGTGAACTTGGCAACATTTCTAGCAGAGACTGGCATTTCATCTTATTCCATTATTTAGACAGGGAAAGCGGAAGAAAAATCTTAACCTTTTAAAAATAAATTTTAATAACATTCTGAAATTTGCAAAAGGCCATAAGACCCTGCACCTGCTGTGTTGACCTTTGCTGACCCCTTCTGACAGAGGAAAATGCACTTAGGTTACAAAAAGGACTGTAGAGCATTAAGTAATTTAAGTGGGCAAGTTTACCATTCTAAAAAGAGCCAACTTCTGCACTTTCTCCCTAAAAGAAACCAAAGCAGCAAATCTTTTACCATAACTGAAAGTAATAGTAAAGGAAGATTAAGATAATTTTCTTACTAGAAGGTAACTAGCCTCCTTGTTCCTGTGTACCGGCAGCATTACCAACTTAGATAGTGCAATGCCAGTTTTTTACCATCTGAGAAGCTGGCTTGGCAATGGAATACAATGAATCATCAATTCAAGGCTCTCCCATCAACACAGGGGCATTCCTTAAAATGCCTAAATACACAGAGACTTCCTTCAGTATACACACCTAAGTAGTAGTTTGTATTTAGATTCACATTCAGGGCTTGATGATCTTACTCCCTTCTTGGGCAACTAGATTATTTTTCTTATTAGCTGTAATAGGCTTTGTCTGTATCCATGAAATAGCCAAATTGGACTAAGGAGAATGCTGAGTAAGGCTAAATGATGTCAAAATTGACTATCGTATTTTGCAGTTTTCTTATAATTTAATATGTTAAATTGTTAAGCCATTAGACTAAGACCACTTCAAAGCTTCTGTCTAACAAAATTATTTTGATTTACATACCAACCGTCTCTGTCTGAGAGCAGTAGTTATGCATTTACCAATGTGACAGTCTAATTCTTCAGGCTGAAACTTTTTTTTTTTTTCATATTTGCATGCTATGTTTGCTTTTCATCCAAATATGTGAAAATACATGATTCAGTGGAGAACAGAACTTCCCAGAGATAATAGTCTTTAGACAGCAGAACATAGCTTAAGCAGCAAGTTAACTTCTTGAATCATTTAACACAGATTTCATATATAAAGACGTTGTTCCTTTATTCTATTTCAGACACAAAAAGTAGGAATACAGATTTCAAAGTTATGTATGACTTAGCTCACAGATGCAGATGGTTTGTAACTAATTTTAGGCTGCATTTTCCATTCAGATTAACAGATTCTAATGTTAGAATCTTCATGTTACATGAAGAGTCGTCTTGAGAAGCAAAATTTATTTATAAAGATGTCGGTCTGCTTTGGATGGAAAACTGCAAATGCGTTCTCTTTTCTCCATACTGGTACCAAGATGCTATGAAACAAGATGTTTCAATACCGATGCCACCAATATGCCTGTCTTGAACACCTGTTTTTTACATGGTCTGTTTGAAGATTAATTGCCTATTTTGCAGCAAAAGCTTCTTGTCAGGAAAACCCAGTTGTGAACACTGCTTTTCTAGACCATTACCCTTAATGTAACGACATATACAACAAAATGATTATTGAGTAACCACATTTAAATGCTGCCATTTCCAAGTAAAAGAAAAAAAAAACCCTACCAGTATTCTGTATTCACTGTCATGGCTACAGTTGACTGCTAAGGAAGTGTCTTTGCCTTTAATATACCCCAGTTACAGCTGAGGTACAAATTTTACAAAAGATGCAATGTAAGCTAAACACAAAGATCAATAACAACTCCAGAACATTTTACCCCCACAATACTAACATCTGGGAGGAAAACCAGGCAAATGATTATTTTATTTTTTGCATTTTGCAGATGCAGCATATGTATAAGTGATATCTTGGTTGCAGTACTCTTCATCACTCAAAAAGATTTTTCAGTGCCAAAAGTCTGAGAAGATGATGGGACTGAGATAAGAACTGAAGATATGTTTGATCGGAAAAAAATTGTGAAGATTTCAGAGCTTACAAAGCAAATGCAGTGATTTTCTTGGCCCTGTCCTCTAAACTGTTTCCCACAGGAAAATTTTTGCAGCCTCAACCAACTCTACAAGCAGCAGGTGTCTGTGCACGTACAAAAATCTCAACATGTGAGCAACTTAGCAGAATGTAGTCTCCACCTGAATGCTGGGAACCATACAGCTTTGCAAAGCAGAGCAGCGCTGAATGGGAGAAGAGCACATGATGCATTTTTATTTGTGCACACCTAACTGAAACTTTTATTTTTACTTAGATTTGTATCTAGGCCAAGCACAAGAGAAGCAAGCCTATCTTACCTGCAATGTACTATATAAGTGTGATCACTGTGCCAGAAATGACTGATTTTTCTTTTACAATATTACTCCTACAACTTTGCCAAAAAATGTTAACATTTTGCCAAATCTTCTGCTCAAATTTGTGTAAAATCTATGTTGCATATATGTATCAGCTTAGATTAACACCACTATGTACAGTGGTGACTGAATGCTTTTTTGTATGTGATGCCATATATATTAAACATCCTTGATAAATAAGGTGTTGTCCTCTACATTTAAGACATGCAAATACTGAAGTTCCTCGTTTGTCCTTTTCATCTCAGTGTTCAGGTCTAGATAGTTATACAATATTGCACATTTCCAGTAAAGCACTTTATCAATGGCCAGAAGTCAGTCAAATGGACCCTCATTTAAAAAGGTATGTCTTTTCCCCTACTGGTACAACAACAGATTCAGTACAGCTTGTGTTTTTACTGTGTGGTGGCTTAAGCTTGGCCTATAGCCATACTACCCTGAGAATGGCCAGCTAGTTCAGTTGTAGAGCATAAAACTCGTATTAATTTCAGGGTTGTGGGTTGGGCCTGGTATTGGGTGCCAAACAAATGACTGCGGTGGGGTGATCTTGGCCAGCCACCAGATGCTCACTCAGCCACTCTCTCGCTCTCCCTTCTCAACGTGATGGGGGGAGAAAGTAAAATGAAAAAGCTTGTGGGTTGAGGCAAAGACAGGGAGATCACTTACCAATTACCATCACAGGAAAATGGGCATGATTTCGGGAAAATTAATCTGTAATAGAGTTGGATGGCAAGAAATGAAGACAAAATTAAAATAAGAGCTTTCCCCAACCTTTTTCCCAGGTTCATCTTCACTCCATTCCCAACTCCCACATCCCCCTCCAAGAGCAGGGCAGGGGGACAGGGAATAGGGAGAGGCTGTGGTCAGTCCACGACAGCTCCTCTCTGCTGCTCCCTCCTCCTCCTCCTCACACTTTTCCCCGCTCCTGGGAGGGCCCTCCACCGGCTGCAGTTCCTTCAGGGCACACCCTCCCACTCCAGCGTGTCTCTCCACACGCTTCAGGGGAATGTCTGCCACGGCGCCTGCAGGACCTCCTGCCCCTTCTCCTCCTCTCACCTTGGTGCTCTCAGGGCTGTTTCTCACACTTTTTTCCTCACTCCGCTCTGCCGTGTGCCATTTTGCCCTTTCCGATGAGGTTTCCACAGAGGTGCTGCCGGCGTTGCCGATTGGCTCAGCCGTGCCCTGCGCTGGGGCTGTAGCGGAGCTGGCTGGAACCAGCTGGATCTGGCCGGAACCGCCTGTGTCCGGCACCGGGCAGCCCCATCCTCTCCTCACACAGGTGCCTGCGGCTCCCCACTGCCAACACCTGGACGTGACACCCGATACATACTGACAGGAATTCTGTTACGAAGTTGAAAAATCGTTATATGACAATGTTGCCTGTATCAGAAGGAGAGTGGAACTAAAGTCTCTGGTAACCCATTGATATCCTATGCTATTTATTAAGTCTGTCTAATTTTCATAACTATGTGACAAGTACAAAGTAAAGCACGAGCGTGGTTTTGAAGTCCAATGTGTACCTTTATATTAGGATTCACATTGTAAACTCTTTTTATGAGCATTGCAGGAATTTCATTGTGTCTAAAGGGTAAAGAAAAACCTTCACTAGTTTCTCATTAAAGAATTAATTCAAGCTGGATACTTTTAAAAAATCTCTTTCCTTTTTTGTCTTCCTGACCCTAAGAAGTTCAGTCATTTATATTAAATGAACTTCGCTGTGGACCTCTGTGTCAAACCAGCACTACAGTGTTAAATTGTGAATAGGAAAGATTATCATCTTGGCTGCTACATGATATTGCAATTAAAGTCATCTTCAGCTGTTAGTTGCTGTTTCTTATCAAATGGAAACAAGACATTTCAGAGACTGTTAATTCCCAGTCTTTTGTGCCATGTTCTTTCTCTAATGCTATGGTAAGTCAGAAGCATGGCAGGAAACGTTAGGCTCACAGGCCTGGTTTGAAGGTTAGACTCAACCTCTATGAAGTTCCTAAATCATGGGAAAAGTTTTGATTAAATTTGGGCCATTATTTAGCATGGAAATGCAGCATTTAGGCTAGGACAGTCTACTGAGTGCAACTGCAAGCACCTGAGGTAGAGGAGAACTGCTAAAATTGAGTCTCTCCTTTTCTGCTTAAGTCTCTGGCATGCGAGCTATATGTCAAACAGCTGCAATAAACACTGACCATGCTTTACTGTCATAAAGGGAAGTGTGACAGCTCCAGTGTTGGGGAGCAGCTATGTGGGGCCCTTTTGGATTCCAGTGGTAGACTTAGTGCCCGTATTTTGCTTAAGTCCTGTCTTAAATCCTGTTTCTAGGATACAGGCTGATTCCTCTCTCTGTAAGAGTCAGGGCCAATCAGAACATGGCAATTTAGCGAAGTAGAAGGTTCTGGGTTTGATAAGTGGCACAGCTGAAAGTGTGATAGATAATGAATGAAAACTAATTATGTTCAAACTGTAATTGGGCCAGCAATTGTTTTAATTTATACAAAAAGAAATGAGTGGCAAAACATTTGTTTTGTGGAAGACACTTTGTAGAGTAAGGGTTTGTTTACAGGAGGACAGGAATTTAGTAGGCAGGGGCTTTTTCTTTATACCAGAGTAGGAAAGAAAATGAAGAATATCTAGTTAGTCATTGCTATCCTAGCTTTTTTTTTTTTCTAGCTGTTTAATCTGGTTTGGGGCAAAAAAATGTTTTTCTACCTTATAAATTCATTAGTAAGGAGAAAAAAAAAGTTAGAAACTGTTTTCTGAAAAGCCAAATGCATTGCTGAATGGATAGGTTTTGAAATGCCAAGTTTGAAAACAGAGAAAGAAAAATAAGCTAAATTTGCTAATAGCGTGCACCTTATAGGAGAGTTTTAATCTGGTTTATTTAGCAAATCAGAATGGAACTAGTGGTTTCTATTTCATCTAGTTTAATTGTGATTTTTTTTTTTTCCTTTGGTTCAGCATATGTTATCAAGGCTAATGTGCCAAATGCTTTGTGGTCTAGCAGTAGACTCTTTTCAGCTTTACTCTGATGATTGAGAAGAAAAATAATGCCTTTTTATTAACAGAGCCCCTTCACATTGGAGTCTGTTCTTGCTACAACCAAGATCTATGGACTCCTGACTTTTAAGATTCAGAGGCTACTGTTAACAAGAAATATGTGGGGAAAGCATCTAATGGCTTTTGCATTCTGAATACTGCTACTGTTTAGAAATGAAAAATGTATTAATGTCTCTGACTTCTTGTATAAAAACTTCTAGGGTCCCTTAGACTAACTAAGGTTATATGGGAGGAAAATATTCCAGTTTTGCTGAAAGTTGCACCATTTCATGTGAGATAACTGAAGGGAGGTGTTATTTCTAGTGTCAAAATAATCAATGGCTTTTGGAATGACAATCATAGAATCAATAGACAAATGAACAGTGTCCCCAGGGACATGGTAGCATCCCTGTCACTGGTGGTTTTAATGAAGCAGTTGGACAGGGTGCTAGATAATCTCAATGAGGCTCCTTTTCCTAAAAAAGGCTGGACCAGAGATCTTTCGATGACCATTCCAACCTAGGCTGTTCTATGATTCTATTGTACTTGTGAGTTAAATGTTTACTTTTGAACTAGTCTGTATAGAGTCTGTTTTTTTCCACCAGTAGGGCAAATATAACAGTAGGTCTGATTGATAAAGTAATTTCAAATAGTATGACTTCTATCTTTTATTTTTAATATTTCATAGGTGGATACAGATGTTATCCTATCTCGGCAACCATACTGTCTTTAGCTTCTGGAGGTGTAGAAGGTATGACCCAATATGAATATTTTATCAGTCTAAATCAAACTTTGTTCTTTTTTAATTTAAATTTTATGAATGCATTGACTGTAAAGCCTGTCAAATGGGCTATAATACCACAAAGATGAATGAGAACATTTATAAAAGCTTCAGCTAGCTACTGTGTTTATAAAGCACTTCAAAGTAAATGCAAGTGACCTACATACCATAGCAAAACATCAGTTTAACTACCAAATTGTACAATGAATAAAAAAAAAGAAATCTAATATGGATTTCTAAAGCCAGAATAAAAGTTACTTACAAAAAAAAAAAAGACTTCTAATGCTTTAGGTGGTAAAAAGGTACATCTGGTTTTGAACTGGCCTATATATTCACAGTAAGTTAATCTGAAGAGACTGAGCATCCACTAGATCAACTGAGATATTTCTGTAATTTATGTGTTTATAAGAATACTAGCATTCTAAACTAACAGGTGTGAATATTGGCAAAGCAAATATGGATTTGCATGTGTTAAGACTTACACTGGTTATGAAAAATCACATATGTCACAAATCTTTGCCCGCTACAGTGTGCCTTGCAGTGTCCAAATGCTAAGAGTGTTTCTAGGTGGTAAGTAGTTTCTTGACTGAAACAAGAAACTAATATTAACTTTCTCTGTTTTAATGGGCACAAAAGTTCTCTCTGTGTCAAAACCCAAACCTAATTCATATAGTATAACGGATATCAACTAAGTGCAGCAAACTGTCCAGGATCACTTAATGGAATAGACCACAATGACCTTTGTGCCTCCAGAAAGTAAAAGGAAATGGGTGAAAAGACATACGCAGCTTGCTAGTGATGGGTATCTGTCTGCAAGCATTGTTGTTGTTGGATTATAGGGTGTTCCCTCTTTCTTTGATGTTGGAAACAAAGGCTGTTAAAACCAGTTGATCTCTCCTTTCAAATCCCTATGTCACCTTATTCTGTTCTGGGTGTTTTCTTCTGAAAACGTGCTGTTATTTAGAAAGTATTAATCTTTCTAATATATTATGCAAATTGTGAGTAATGCAGATGGCTCTGATCTAAGGAACAAAAAAGTGAAAAGAACTGGTGCTTGCTTTTCCAGTAGTTAATGACCGAAACCAATGTTTTTATTAAATACTGAGTTCATAAATGGAACTGTCTTTTAGTGGTGTATAGCAAGAAGTCTAAGCATACATATAAAGGATGTTAAATTTTTGGTCTTGAGTATTATTAGTGACAACTGTTTGACTCAGGAGAGTATTTATCATTCTTCTTTGAGGACCAGATACTGATTCCTGGCATCCTGCATTTGCATACTGTGTATTGTTTCTTTAGATGCTTTCTGGATTTTTTTAACTGCACAAAACCTCCTTCATGGTATTACAGAAGGAAAAGCAGAGCAGAAGATTTTTAAGAAAAGTAAATTATGCTTGTTGTAAAGCAAAATGAGAGCTATGTTATCATTAGTGGCATTAACACCTTGAGTTTTCCAGAAAAAGGGTTGAATTTTCTGAAAATTAAGATTGAAAAGATAAGCTTCACTGATTGCTACAAAGAGCCCTGCAGTGTCAAACAATACTTCTGTGATAGCTAGTTGTTTGATCTGGAGTCATTCATTTCTTTTCTCTGTGGAGGTAAACTTGACAGCTCAGCTGTTCTTATTAGCAGGGCAAAAGGCTCTGAAAAATCCATAACCATATGCAATTATCTTCTATCCTGTCCTTGTGCATCTCTTGCTCTACTTTAAGTTTTTAATGGAACTTATTTTTCGTACTCTCTAACCTGTTTTATACACAAGTTCCTTAGTTCATTCAAAATTTGACAAAATAGCCTAATGTTTAAACAAGTTTGATTTTACCAGTTATTATTTTAGTCAGCATTACTACCAATTTCTGTTTTAGCATTCACAGTCAATATAAAACACTTCTCCCGATTAAAGCAAATTTTAGGGTATGCTTTTCAACACCTTTAAAGCTTATTTAGCTAATCCATTTATTCCTGTAGCTTGCTAAATGCCATCTAACTAAGGTATGGTTAGTGGTTATCCAAAAAATGCATATATACACAAATGAGCCTTAATTATACATCCCAATTGTTCTTAAAAGCAGGAAAGAAAGACAATTAAGATTTGAAGTGTAATTAGAATGCTAACAGTGTTGAGCTCTGTTTGGACACAAGAGGGGAAGGGAATTCCAAAATGGAAAAGCTGTTCACAGAGTTTCTCATACCAATTCTCCCAGCATGTCTGTATTAGATGTGATGTATTCAGTTGAAACTGCAAAAATGTTTTGCCAAACTTCATGCATCAGGATATAAACAACTGAAGTCAAATACTTGTGCTGAGTCAGAGATTACTTGGACCCTTTAAAAAATGAGTTTAAAACAGGTTTAAAACTGTTCATTAAGGCTGGATAGCTAGTGAATCTTATTGCTATCATCTTGTATTTCTATTTCTTTTTGCAAATAGGGATTGTTTGCTTAAAATAATATATCTTACAGTTTTACAGTTAACTTGCGGAAGAGGTTTGGTTGTTTTTTTCCCCCCAAAATATCTCAGAGCTGTAACTAGATATGACATTTTTTCAAGTAGCACTGTATACAATAGAGCATGTTAATGATTACAATTGTGTTTTTTTTAATTTTAGCTGAAATACAAGATAGATACTTTGTCATTCCACATGATTTCTATTCTGTTGAGAAATCTACATTAAGATAGTAGGAATCTTGTCTGAGTAAGATCAGTAAAACTTAAGTAATATGGTATTAAGAATCTGTGTGTGTCTACATATATGGGACTCATTAACTACAGCTACATTACCTTTTAATTATGCGAGGCTAACAGTGTATAGTCAGCTTTTAATTCTTCAATGTCTTCTCTTGGATTAACTCCCAAATTATCAATGGGATCCTATGACAAGAGAACATGAATAACACTAAAACTCATTGTTTCCTTCAGGTGATGTATCATCATGGGCTACAGTGTTGTGTCCACCTCAAATTATGATTGTGTAAATTGTTAGAAAGTCTCATCCAACATGAGGAACATGTTACCACAAACAGCAAAGCTATAGAAGGACCTCTAAAATGAAGACTTTGCTTTTACTTTTTCCTCTCAGTAAAAGCCCTTAGTTGACTGTGTATTTGTTTTAGAGTGAGCCACAAATTTTATCTGCAAGGGGCAGAATCACTCTAGTTAATTAAAGAGTAGGAAAATAATTTCCGTTTACAATTACCTTTCACCTACTCCTTTCCTCAAAACGCCAAACACCCAAGGAGCTGCTGCTGCTGGGTCCCATTCTTTCCTTAATGGTTTGCAATATTTTTTAACTTTACCCAATGTGGTGTGAATCCGAATTTGTGTTCTTAAAAAACCCAAACAAACAAAAAAAACAAACCCCACACCCCCTGCCCCCAAACAAGCAAACAAAAAACCCTTCAGCAATTGCTAAAACTTTGCTGCTTCGTGCACAAACCCAATGTCAGCAACTTTTTCAGAGGTGGCAGGTGCCTTAATATAATGAGACACTTGCTGCATGACTCTGCTTTAAGTGACATTGAATTGCTGGGATATTGGCAAACCTGTACAGTAGACACTCAGCTTGTCTTTCTCTGGTTCTAGTTCACTTCACTTATGCTGAGTCCTTTATTTTCTGTTGTCATTTGAGAATTTCCTACTCAATGAAAACCTGCTTTTGAGACTAATTGAAAACAAACGAGAGATTTTCTTTGAAGCAAAAGCACTGTAAAGGATTGCACTGTCTCATTAGGAATAAAGAAATGTCTACCTTGCCCACTGGTTTATTTTTGCGGCTAATCTTAGTATAGTTGTAATATTTAACAACTGTATATATTGAAGATTGCTGTCTCGTTCTCCATACTGCTTTTCTTTGCATACATCATTCTATACCCATAATTACTGCTGTTGGGGTAAGGTGAACAAGTGCCTGACAATTAGGAGTCTGAAATGACCCCTTTCTTATTTCTTCCACTAACTTAATATACACTAGTAGAGTACCATACAAATTATTTTTCTAGTAATATTCTGAGTTCTTGTTGATGCCATTATACTGTATGCTATAGGTGCAGAGTATTTGCAGGTGTGGTGGGGATAGACTACTGTCTAGAAGTGGTACGTAACAATAGATTTCTTTGTCTTGTGCCTGAGTGTCTCATATCCTTTACTTTTTCTGTCCCTTTTAAATCAGGGAGGCTCTTGGAATCTTATTTTATATATAGAGACCTGTGACAAAAAAAGTAATTGATTTGACTAGTGTCACGCAAGAATATGCGGGGGGACTATGCTCAGCTTTCTTGTATTGCAGACCAAACCGCTTTACTTCCGTTATCTCTACTCCAAAAATAAAGCTCCTTCTAAGAGCAAGACAAGAGGAGAGCTATAGTATGTGTGAAACAAGTCATCATAATCTATTGTTCATTCCAATCTTTCTATTTGCACAAGGTTTGCAGTGCATTCTTTTCCCCTGGCTGTTAGCCTAAAATTACGTGTTCCTTTTTTCAACATTGCATCAGTCTTTGCTTCTTATGATTGTAAGACAGTTCATATTGCCTTTCTGAGAAGGAATTTTATCAATTTTCTGTCTCCAGCTGCTGGAGACCTGTTACTGCTACATGTGCCAGCTGGTATTTTTTAGCAGAAAGAAAATCTACATGAGGGAAAGAGGGATTCATAGCTAGTTAAAAGTAATCAAAAATTGACCATTCCTACTTATATTTAGGGAGAAAAAACATTTGAAGCCCTGCAAAGTCTGTGCTGTTTTACCAGATCCCTGAATCATTTGGACAGAGTGAACAATGAAGTTACTATTTTACTCTACATAAATTATTCAGCATAGTTGAAATGAAAACATACTGCAAGAGGTTTCAGAGAGACTTTGAGACACTAAGCAATCAGCTTTAGTCAACAGTAGTTGGGTGATAAACTTGGAGAAATCCTTAAGTATGCATCAAGATGGGCTGTAAATTCCTGGTTACCAATCAGAACAAAGGTCCTCATGATGCAGTGTATGGTATGCTAGACCAGTAATGAAAATACAAAACTGTTAGAAATTACCAGCTAAGTACTTACTTAAAGAAGATTATTTATGCCACTGGTAAACCCATACTGAACTTCCTGAATAGTTCATCCAGTTCTCCTTGCCTTCTCTGTACTTCCCCTCATTTAAAAATGATCTACTAGAACTGGAAAACGTACAGAAAAAGTTGACAAAGTGTACCTGGATCCATTTAATAGCTTATAAAATAAGACTTATTTTTTTCTCTCAAGAGAACTGAAAGAGAAATGTTGAAGTTCTGAAAAAATATGAAACATGTAGAGAACAGAATGATTATCACTGTTTCTTATGATTAAAGCTAAAGGACACTCAGTAAAAATAACAAGCATTAGACTTGCATTAACAAGGACATATGATTTCACATAAAGTATAATACCACTGTAAAATTCCTTGCTAGCGGATAGTGGGGGTTCTGAGATGTGCTAGAAAAGGCCTATAGCAAGTTCATAAAGAATGTATTTCTCAAAAGCTGTTAAATATGGCAAGGAAAATGCAACTTCTGTCTTCAGATGTCCTTAAACCACTTGTTTACAGGAGTTGGGATGGTATGTTAGGCAAAGCATCACCCTGTACTTGCTCAGGTCTTTTGCTTTTCAATTCAGCATCTTTTCATGGCCCTCAGCTGAATTCTGGGCTAAATGCTGTTGTCTGAAATATATCTGCTCTTACAAAGGAGGAACAAACTTATATGTAAATATGACAAAGCATCTCCAAATTTAACAAATACATTTTGTAAACCTGCTATCTGGTGTTTTCTGATTTCTTCCATGTGAACTTTATGCCTGAGCTAACTTTGCTATAATGGTATAACTTCCTGTTATCTCTCCTTTCCTCATCTATTCTCCAAGTTTTATCTGTAAGCATGTGCCTTCTGCTTCTTTATTTATGAAGTATTCAATTTTGCAAGCTACTTGGGACAATAGCTTTTATATGAGTGCCTGTTTGACCCAGCATGGCTTTTTTTGCAGAAATGACATTTTTATACAGCTTTCTGCAGTGCTTTGCAGGTAAAAAATTTAGAACAAACTCCAAAGCGTTTTGTATCATCTTTTCAGTTTAACTTTTGCACAGCTAAGTTAATGTAACTTGTATCATAAAATCAAAGAGGATATAGAAGATTATTTTAATAATGTTTGTGCTGCGCAACTTTTAAAAATTGGGATGTAAAATATGCGATTGCTTTAGTACAGAATGAGCTTTATCTAAATCATGACATGGATAGGATTATCAGCTAAATTTTGCTTTAGTAATTTTATGCAGAAACTATTGTTGAAGTCTAATACGTTCCATGTGGTTTTTACCCTTTACTTAGTACATCAAATATATTCTTTTGGAAAAACCTACCAGTACACAAGGGGTTCACTTTGAATGACTGCTTTTAAAAGGGAGGTTCTCCTTATGGAGACCACACTGTTGCAGTTAAGGATGAGGGGGTTGTCCAATGCATTTGTAAAGGACTCTGAACTACCTTGTATTTCCCCCATGAAACCTAAACTTTTGAATAAATCCAAATCCTTTCTTCCTCTGCCACTACTCCTATATAAAAGCTATTAATAAATTATATATACAGTTTCAGGTAACATGTTTTTATAGAGAGAGAATACAGCCCCTTTTAATGTAACTTTCAGCTGAACTGATTATTTTACCTTCAGAGGCTGCTTTCCTCAAGCTTTAGAGCCAGCCAACCTAACTTGGTACTTATTTAATTCCAGTTCAGCTCCAACACCTATTTGTTGGATTATACTGCTGTAATTCCTTTTTTTCTTTCAACATGCATTCTTTTACTGGGTGACAAAATGTCTCCAATATGATATGCTGACTTTTTAATACTCAAACATTGCTGTTGCAGAAAATGAGGGGTGGTATTTGAGATTTATAAAATTAGGTTGCAGGAAGTATAAAACAGGTTTTGAATGACTTGGAGGGATTACAGATCATCTGAACTACAGAGAATTGGCTACCATAATTTAGAAATGACTGATGCTTTTTAGAACCCAGCTATATTCTTCAGTATGATCTGGTAAATTGTTAGTAAGGATGAAAGAAACTTTTTGAGTTGTGTACCACCACAGCCACCACAAAGAACTAAACCTGATGAGGAAATTAGTAAACTTTCCTTAAATTGGTTCTCCTAGCCATTTTTAGTAAACTTTCCTTATTCTGTCTTTGATCTAATACTTGTAGCCATCTACAGGCAGAGATGTATTTAAGATGGAAAATGTTTTGGACCTGCTGAACTGAAGACTGAAAACCAGCAAGTTTAATTTACACAGGAAAGAAAATATTTATTTCTGCCTGTGGCACTTTATGCATATAGGCATTTCCCCCAAAGTTGACATATAAATATCTGTATTTGCTTCTGATCTCAGACACAAGAAGAGCTCATCTTGCACAGTCTAATCTGATGCTTTATTACAACTAAAATCCTGGCAAGTTTGTAAATCTGACAAAGCAGCAACTCTTCAGGATTGGAGAATTTCTCCTTTCAACTTTTGTTTGGCTTTTAACAAACAAATCAATCTCTCTATGTTCCAAACTAAGATCATCTATGCTAAGTGGTACAGGTGAACTTCCTTGCCAGAAGGAAAAGATGCTGCTGTAATAAGTGAACATTCACACTGGTTAATGTTGCTGATAACGGTATTCTGCAATGATTGCCGCAACAGTAAACCTGCACACATGTGCTTCCTAAACAGCACATTCATTTCAAGAGAATGTGTGGGTGCATTTATCATTCACTGAAAGACTCAGAGTGGTTATGCTATTTATTGTAAAATGCTGTGAATAGTGAATCACTATACAGAGGTGTTGATTGGTGTTAGGATAGAAGTGGGAGGGAGATGCAATGGCAATTCAAGAAATGCACTCCACGTTATTAGTGTTTTCTGCTTTTAACAGGGTAGGCCTGCTTTCTATACGCTTCCTTTTCTTCTAGCTGTTATCAAACACTAAATATTAACCTTATCTTTCTGGAGTTTAGGACCATTGACAAATATGTCTCAAATTAAACTGCAGAATAAGGCATCCCTGGCAGCACTGGCTGGCTATTAATATTGTGAAACCTGCACAAGGCTTTCAGGGAGATGTTCCTGCAGGGCTGCATTGTGCTTACAGGGAGGAGATAAACCTGCCACTTCTGAAGAGCTTTTGATCACTGTGTCCAGCCTTGCAGCTTCCTAAACACCATCTCTTAATCTGTCTTTCCGTTCAGCCTGAGGAGTTGGTGCATATTATTCTTCTATGTCCTAATGCTGAACAAGTAACAGGCATTTTTGCTGTATCTGCTTCGACTCTAATCTCCATTTTTGTTTCTTTATAAATAGCAAATGAGCTTTCTAGAAGAGCAGGGAAGAGGTAATTTTTTTTTATTATTATTTTTTTTTTTTGCCTCAGGCAGTGAAGATGTGTTCCTACAGCAATGTAGGCATAATTAAGGTCTGAGTTGGGTCTTCAGATACCTTCCTATCTCACCCTCCCTCTGTGAGACACCACTAATGAACTCTTTATTTATGCTCTTGCCCTGGAGAGGTGTTGACATTTAATTTTCATCTATTTTTTTTTTTTCCACAAGATACAAGGCGGCAGAGGGGAGAGCTGGCAGTCGCATAGCTGATGGAGGTTTTTTTAAAGATTGAAACTGGAGTGTTTCTTAGAAAATACCCATGTTGCATCCAGACAGTAGGGATCCAGGGGTCCTGCAGCCAGGGCCGGCCCGGTCCCTGGGTGAGAGGAGGTCCCAGCCTGCCCTCGGGGCTGCCCCTG